>NC_090932.1:1229826868-1230129898 GCF_040938575.1 Ambystoma mexicanum | reverse complement strand
GTGTTAGTGTAGTATATTGGATGATGATTCAATTGATTTACATTAATAATTTTATTTTTTATTTATTTTTTCACTTGATTTAACTGTGTTTTACCAGTTTTTACAAGCTTAGTTTGATCCATTATTGTCCTGGGTTCTTCTCCTTCGTCCGTCTCTTGAACTTTTTAGGAATCCTCTTACATTTGAATTTCTGGTAATCATGTGGGGGTCTAGGAACCCGCTGATATATAATTTTTTCAGTTCCATGTTAAGGCTTTCAACAAAGTTCCCTACTGCAATAACTGGTTTTCTGTTGGCCCCATTCATTAGATAGGTCCACCAATGGTTCTCATCCATATTGGCGTACTCAGTGAACAAATGGCCAAGATGAGTCCTTCGATTTGAGGCGAGACCCTTGCATTCGAGAAGCAGTGTTTCAATTAGGTTCGACTGGTTACAGAATCTACACCCACTTACTCTGGTTTTGTCTCGGATGGCAAGGACTTTGTTAGTTTTTACAAGATTCAGTTGAACTCTCATGAAGGTCGATCTCAATTTTTTGTTTGAAATTTTAGACAGGTAGCTAACTGGCTCGTTAAGGTTTTGTATGTTCGCTGGAAGATGACTAGCATGTTACACCACTCCTGTTCTTTCAGTCTTTTCGAGATTTTCGTTGGATTGTTTATTAGTTCTTCTTGTGAACTTCCGATTTCATCCAAACGCGTCTGGTTCTTTTGTGACCATTTGGTTAGCATTTTGTTGGAGCCCTTAGTTAGTTCTTCATGAATGATCTCATAGATACTTTCTTTTGAGATTAGGATTTTCCTGAAAAGCATTAGGGTCATTAGGGTATTGAGTTCGACTGTGGTTTCCAAGGAAGTTAAACCTAGCTCCCTGTTAATTAAGACAACCGGAGTCAAATGTGGGAGGCGTAAGACTGCCCTCCAAAAAAGTCCTTCTAGTTTCCTCCAGATTTCTGTAGGTATCCCTGCCATAGCCTTGGCTCTATAGACGATAGTCGACACTGCTTTAGCTTTATAGAACTTCAGGGCTGCTAAAATGGAAAAGCGACCGTATTTCTTATCAAGCTTTTTCGTTTGATTGATCAGGCTTTTGGTTTTCATGCAGAGGGTTTCTTGCATCGGTAGTGCCCGATTGTTTTTACTGAAGATAACCCCCAAATAGGGGGGATTCCTCCTAGGTGCCAAGGTGTAGAGACCTTTCTCTTTTGACTGTTTTTTTCCAACATCATCACTTTCATTTTGTTGATGTTAATCTCAAGGTCGTTAGACTGTAAGTAGGCCATTAAATTGTCCAGTTTCCTTTGAAGACCCACTGCCGTTTGGTCTATAAGGATGATGATGTGTGCGTATAATAGCCTACTTATTTTTTCTTTGCCCACAGTTGGTGGTAATGTTCTAATAGGTTAATAAAAATGGATATGTTTATTACTTTATGAATGTTTTTAATGGCCTCGCCTGGAAGATTTGTAGACAGTGTTCTGCCTTGTGGTTATATTTCTGCTTATTGGCCACATATTGATGAAATCATTCTTTTGTGCTTGTGTTGCCCAGAATGTGAATACATTATAATGCATGTAATGTATTTTTGTGTTAGCTGCTAAGATATTCAGCCACACTTTTAGACCTAGCAGTGACATGGGCTGTGTAGAGGCATTGAGCATTAAGAATTAATCGACTAGTTATTTAAAGTTGTTTAAGTGTCCACCTTTCCCGTACCAATGCCCCATACCCCATCCTATTTTATAGGATCCTCCAACATCCCAACTCCCCACCCTTTGTACACAAACACTGGGCCGAGGAAGAGGGCGACAGAGTAAAGAGGCTAACATTGACATATCTCATTGTACATGTCACGGCAATCGGGTCAGGCAAAGTCAGACACTTGACTTTACTCACATACATCTGATACCCATTAGCTCTCCCCACATGGATAAAAGACGAAACATAGAGACACACTCGAGGAAGGTGGAATGGAGAAGAAGTAGAACATCCGGGGCGAAGGCACATTAACTGGAGCAGGACGACCAATCGAGGGATTAGAGCAAAGGGTAGGGAAACCCTGAAGATCCCTCCAGGAGGTTGTTGCTTCCGGGAAACCCTGAAAGAGATGCAGAGAAAGCCAAAATGTAGACAAGAAGAAACCTGCATTATGTTTTGAGGATGCCAGCAACCCTCCCGGGTAAACAGAGTTGGGGAGGCGAGGCCGAGCCTGTGGTATTAACCTTGACTTGTGAATCAATCTTGCAGAGACAAAAAAGGAATGCACACAACCGGTAAATTAGTGAAAGACATGAAAGGCCGGTTTGTGTCAAGTGAACATTGAAGCCGCAACAGTGTATCTCACAAGTGAAGGTTGCACACATGCTGGTGAGACGCAAAAGAAAGATAACCAGTGATTAACTTTTAAGTGGCTGATAACTGTGAACCAGTGATACAGAGTAGCAGAGTGGACCGGCAAAAGGAAGTAGCTCACTCGAAAGTCTCAGCAAAATGTGAAATGTTTTGTTATAAAGCGGCAAAGCGAAAGAATTCTGAAGTGTATAATGGTCAAGATTAACCCAGGCAAAAGGGGAAGTAAAAAGCTGAATGCTTGAAGAGAAAGATGTCTTTGAACTTTTTGTGCTTGTGGTACTTAACTACCAAGTCCAAGAGACACTCGGGCGAATAACATAAGAGCGTGAGCTGAAGAGAAAGTCGAAGTGGTCCTGCAGGGGTCTATGGTAAAATTCTTAGACATTTGAAAGTATGAGATAAAGGTCTGAGCCCAACTGAAGGAGACGAGAAGTTAGAGGAAGGGAAACCCTAAAGAATGTGAATTAAGCTTGGGGAAGGGAACCCCTTTAAGTGCTGTGATTGCGAAGTCCGAGCCCAGCTGACGGAGATCTGCATTGAATCAGGTACTTGTTGTTTGAAAGGTTGTTGAGAGGTCAGAACCCGGCTGAGGGAGACCTATGTGAACTTTTTGTAGAACTGTGAAAGAACTTTTCGAACGCTGGAATAAGTGACTCTAACGTGAAAGGCCAGGTGGGACTCGATCCACGTTTTGAACTGCCTTTGTTTTGAGAACCTGAGCCAGAGTGTGCCATCCTGTCTATGGGGGCCACCTTACTCCATGCTGTCCAACATGGGAAGGAGAGCTGCTCAGCCACTTTGACCCTTTATGTTAAAACACTGATTTTCCTTTGCATACATATTCCCCTTTACACACGTTTTGTATGAGAGATAGGGCAGGCATTAGGTTTTGTTAGTATTGGCCATTTTGATTTGATGAAGACTGACTAGGACTGTGTTTTCTTTATTATTTGATGGTAGAGACTACTCTTGTCATAGCTATAGGGCAAAATAGGAATTTCTCTAAACCCCACTAATTTAATAAAGGTTTTGAAACTGGTAGCTCTTGTGTTATTGTCATACTTGTGATACCATGCCTCACTTACAATATGCTCCAAATGTGAATGGCACCCAGAGAAGGCATCTTGGAACCAGGAAAGAACCATCTCTCCCATCAAAAGGGGGAGGAAGGTCAAAGAGTGAATTCCATTCTGGAATTAGACGGGGTTGGCAGATATGTACCCTTACATATAGACCTTTATGTAACTTGGCTGTGTTTCTAGTACGACTGTCCAAAATGGTTTACTTGGTTTTGAAGCTAGTCCACAAAGCTATGACAAGGCAAATGCTTTGGCCATGTGTTCTCCTTTTGATAGTCTGTTCATGTTCTGCCTTCTGATGACATGCCGGCCCTCCATTGGCCATAGCTTGTCCTTGTCTGCCTTTTGCTGGCCCATAAGATCGCTGCATGTTTCCTGCTTTCTCTTGATACAATGGTCTGATGTGGTCTCCCGCTTTACCCTTGCAAATTCAGTACCACGCCCCGCTTTTGTTTCTTAAAGGCTTCCCTGAAGAAGAGTGCAGGACCACTCCATTGAGAAGGATTCACCTGGTACTTCTTGAAATTGAGAGAGAAGCCAAGTTTGTGGTGAGAAAGGCAGATGCTGTTGAGATGTTCCAGAGCCTGTTTGGGAGAACAAGCTCTGGTCAGCCAATTGTCCATAGATTTGCTACCATCACCGACATTAACTTGGTGAAGACCCTTGGGGCGGAGGGGAGCCCGAAAGGCAGTACTCAAACTGATAGAGAGAACTGTCAATGGCGAACCTCAGGTACTTTGTGTGCTTGGGATGTATTGGCACATGAAAGTAAGCATCCTGAAGATCAAGAGGCATCATCCAATCCTGTAGCTTAAGGGCCTGGAGAATCTGTGAAAGAGTGACCATCTTGAATCTGTCCTTCCATAGGAACTTGTTCAAGCATCTCAGGTCTGTAGAGGAGTTCCCAGATATGACCTGCACCCCTGCCCCCCATTGCGAGTTGCCAGTAAGGTACTTGCCGTGGTACGTGACATATGAGGAGCAAATGAACCAACACAGAGCCGCACTGGGACTCTGCCCCTTGTACGTAAGGAGATCAGTACCGGTTGAAGCAGCCATAACGCGGCAACCCTGGGCAGCACGGTACCCTATCAGATAGCCATACCAGCCACTGATACGAAATGAGGAATGCCTACATACGGTCCACAAGGAGACCCCTAAAGCCTTAATGGAAGGCCAATGGAAATAAACCAAGGGCACGAACAGCCCCGAGAACAAACAGAATTGGCTACTGATAGCACGTATGTCAGTACTAGTAACTACAAGGATAATTATAACGGATACATGGGAAAGACACTGTTAAAATATAAGGGAATGGTGCCACGAGACGAGATGGAAGCAACCACCCTGTTGAAGGTATGTAAATAAGCTTGAAATGCAAAATGCTAAGAAATTGATACTGCCTGCAATGCTTAGTAGAAGAATAGAGCACCAAGCGCCAACCATATATCTACCTCAACACAGCACAATGTACATGTGCGACTACATTTTGTAAAAGCAGAAGTACACTCAGGCCAAGCTCCATATCCAGGTACAAGCTGAGGAAAGGAGCGGGATCGAAACTTAACAAAGAGAGGCTCACGCCGGGGAAATCGAGGTCAACCAGAGAAGGGGAGGTGAGCATGAGCCCACGAGGCTCCAGCTTCAGAGCATACCAGCCCACCCGTGAAGGTCAAGATAAGGGAGGCCCATGCAGGTGGCCAAGCGCACACAGAATTAAAATGCACAAACGGTTGGAAACTGAAGTAGATTCACGGTGGACCAGCACGTGAACAGACAGGTGCGAAGATGTACCACCGCCTGATGTCATCCAGAACCTGAGGGTGCCATAACTTTTCCTGATAAGTGACTACAGATCTGAGGCCATACCCAGCCAACTAATTGACAGATAGCCCTAAAACACTGATTGATTGAAGGAAGGAAGGGTGAATCTTGGGACACTAGGAACCTGGGTGTCTACCCTGCATGCTGCTAATTAAAATGGAGATTTATGTTTAGGGATGTAACTTGACCAATAACAAGGGACCATGTAATCTAGGGTCCTATAGACACTGTAACCAATGAGACGTTGTACTTGTAGTGATGTCAATCACGTGTGGAGTAGAGGGACGGGCGTAGACGCCCACCCGATAAGAGTTATCCAATCCAATTGCGTTATTTCCATATACAGATATAGCACCTATACTTAAGTTAACTTTCCCAACCAATTATATTGCATGATGATTTTTTGTAGAATTAGACGTCAATGATGATGGAATTTTGCCTATAACAATGACTGTTTGACTGAAGTTCGAGGAAGTCGGGGTGAGGCAGGCGTTCGTGATGCTAGTGTTTTCCATCTGCTGATGTATGTATAATTAAACGGACTTCCCTTCACCAATTTACTGAGTCCTGATTATTGAATCTTGCTCGAGTATGTGAATCCTGCACTCTGTCCTCACATGGTGCAGCTATTATGCATTACTAGTTTTCAAGGGTGAGTACTGACCAATGGCCCCGTCAGTAATTTCCTCTCCTCGGCAACAGGTCCAAGGTGGGTTGCAATCCTCCGTCTTTCTTCTAAACCTTTAATGGCCATGAATTCAGCAGAGAATACCCTTTTTGCCAAAACATCATACCTTTTATCGTCCCTATCCAGGGGGGTGGTCGGATAAGCTGCAGCCTTTGAAGTGCAGGCAGCTGCTGATTCAACCTCAGGAGAGCTATTTAGTCCACTATTTTCCATCAAGCAAGTAGCTAGGTCTTCTACACGAAATTGATCAGAGGTGTTCCAAAAAGATCATACGAAAAAGGTATAATGCTGTCTCCCTTGTCTTCTTCTAAAATTGATCCAAAATATTTTAATACATCTTTTTTTGACTGAGGTTTGAAGCTCGAAGTTGGATCTGAAGTCAAAGACCCTTTAACTTCAAATCCTTCGACAAGGAGGGCTTTTATGTCTCAGTGGTTGACACCATCAACGCTACTCAAGATGACATCCCTGAGGCCTTCTGACTCTGGCATTTGGGTGCATGGGTCGAAGACTTGTTCGATTCCCTGCCGGTCTTGGAAAACACATAATGGGATGACTAGCCTTCTTCAGGTCTTTCGAGGGACCAGGAGGGTCCACCTTCGAGAATACATCCATCATTTTATGACAGAATGTTTCCCAATCTGCTGCTGAGGCAGTCATATCGGGAAAACATACCTGACGCTTGTCAGGCAAGTAGATGAGGAGCGATAGCATTGTTTGTTTGACTTCTTCCATGATGACAAGAAGAGTAACAGGAGTCGCTCCTGGATGTCGACTGGAGTCACTCCTCGATGTCGATCACTTAGCACGTTTAGAGCGTTTCTTGGACCTTACTGGAGACTTGTCTCAGGTAGAACTTCTATCTTTGGAAGATTCTCTCATTGAAGGAGTAGAAGATGAAGACTTTGAAACCGACCGACCTAGGGTGAGTTTCAACCTTCCCTCTTTTAAGGCCTTACTTGTCATCAATTGACAGGAGCCACACTCAATGACCTTGTGTTCTTTACTGAGGCACCAGAGACAAATTATGTGCAGATAAGTGTGCGACACCTTCGAGGCAAAGTTTTCACATCTATTAAAGCCTGTTTTCAGTGTAGACATCTTGAAGTTTGAAAGGAATTATGATGTTTGAATCGCTGAGGCTAGTCAAAAACTTTCCGTAATCATGCTGTGCATGCAGAAAAACATAACTGAGGCAACGGGTGCAGTGCATGCTAACCGTTGAGGAACATCGACTTGATTCTGCACAGTGCCCTCTGCTGTTGAAAAAATTTCTGAGACTGCATAGCAGGATATGGATATATCTAAGATGAGGAATCTGTGGGAGGACACAATCCATTAGAAATTATGTTTACAAAACACATCCAAATGAATAGATGTTACCCACTTCTCCTTTATTGTCAAAACTAAAATGGGAAATTCTAAACTTCCATATTCCCATAATAAAAGGGTTTTCCTAACTCAATTGGCAGGCAAACCAAAGAATATTAAGAGGGAAGAACTTAAGTGCAATATTTGTTTCTGCCATCTAGAAGCCCCCACTGTTCCGTAAGGACCTCTCAGTGATGTGCTATCAGAGACCTTGCAACAACAGCACCTACAAGGATGAATGGACCGCATGAAGAGCAAAAACCCACTGTGCTCAGCTTTATCAATCCCAGCATGTCTGTCTCACACATGGGAAGTAGGGGGTGGAAATTGTTTCTTACTGTGTAACAAATGGAAATGTATTATGTCATTGCATTTTTTAATCACACTGCTTCAATTTTCATGGTCTGTGGGTACTCTGGTTGATCTGAAGGAGCGAGGGGGCTGGGTTTCATTAGTGCGGAAGAGGAAAAAAATAAACACTGACGAAGGGAAAGCTTTGCTCTGGGTCCATTTGATGCAACATTACAGAAAGACATGTGCAAATCAGTCTTGGAACTGCCAACAATCAGAGAAGGGCAACTTTGCTGTTGTGGTGATGTATGCAGTTTGGAATTACCTGGCTCTTTGCGTGTGTGTGTGTGTGTGTGTATATTTCTAAGTGGATTATTGGGAAAACAATTGCCGTACCTCCATTCAATGTGGAGCCAGGCGAGGCAAGGACAGATATATAATTTTATTGGAGAAAATCATCCCCTTCTGCAAAAATAAATTAGCCATTTTCCATCAGATGTGTAGACATTTTGGCCAAATCGGAGAACAAAACATTGTATGCCTCCTCATCGGCCAAAATGTTGAAGCACCTGGAAAAAAAACTGCACAGAAGGGTGATATTTAAGAACCCGCCAGTCAAAATATAATTTTCACACAGCAGGCAGAATGGTGCAAGGGGTTTATTTTACTCCCTTTTGCTTTTTGTTTTATGCTAAGAAAACCTGTAGTTTTGCCCACCCCTACCTGTCAAATGTAAAATGTGGGGCCCCTAGCTCAATACAGCTCCTAAACCACACGCATGTAAGAAATGTTTGGAGGAGACATTTAACTCATTTTAAAGCTCACCTGGTGACTTTTGACCGACTGTCCATGCTGTCTTTTTCCTACTTTTTCCTCAGGCTGAAACGTGGGCATCCTGGAATACCTTGTCAGGTTTAGTTTCTAGCACAAGTGTGCATGTAAGAATGAGAGAAGTACGGGATATACCCTTTGAGGAAAAAACTCCAAATATCTTGGTTAAGACTTGCATAAGGGAACTGGTACTATGGAGAATTGTGCGGCTCCCCCACCAAAACCCTGACTAAACTCTCCTACCAGGTGGCCAGGAGAGGGCAGACGCTTCCTGATCCCAATACTGGGGTGGTGTACTGCGGGAGGATCACCTGGGTGGAGACAAGGCCCAGGGTGGTGGGAGATTTCACAGGGTGAGACATGGTATTTTTCCTCAGAGAGGGATACTTTTAAAACCATTCTGAGAGAGATTAAAGCATGTTGCTGTTCTGATGGATTTCAACCTACTGATAAACTAAGCTAAAAAAACTTTGATTAAAAAGTCTACATTTGTCATATCCTCAGAACAAGTCTTTGTTACCCCTAAATGTTCTCTTCAATATTAAAGGTGCATGATAGAGAGTAATCCCTCTTCTAAAAACATCAAGAAAATTGAAATCCCTGTTCAAAATAGTAAAGCAGCATGAACACTGAATCACCTTATAATGGACTACATGTCACAGAACCCCTCAGGGACTGTAACAAAGAAGAGGGCCGATGAAGCATGTAGAGGTAAAGGACAGGCAGGCCTAAGAGCCTTTGGCAGGGTCAGGCAAATAGTACTAAGGGCCTGCACCTGAAGCCAATTAACCCACCTGCGGGGCATAAAAGGCTGCAGCAGAAAGGAGCAGTAGAAAGCAGTTGGAGCAGGAGCTGGAAAGTCGGCAGCAGTAGTAGAAGAAGCAGAGAACACGACTGTCAGTTCACTAGCAAGTGTGACCACAGAAGATATCCCGGAGCCAAGGAAGAGCAGATTCCACCTCCAGGCTCTGAGTTGGTCCTATGCTTACAAAGCCTGTTTGGCTGTGGCTGCATTGGAAGAGACTGGGAGAAGCTGGAAGTCTTTCCAGATGCCCCCAATTGCTGTGAATGCATAGCTGAAGTCAGGCGTTTACCCGAGGCCTGTATGCAGAAGCAAGCAGAGGGAAGCTGGAGAAAAGAACACTCCATTGTCGAAGCCAGATCTGAGACACCAGTACTGCAGAGGGGTGTTGGTCCGAAGAGAGTCTGAAGCATTAGTAGCAGAAGCAAGAAATTTGGGAAGTGGAAGCCGCCTGCAACCGCTGTGATTTTGGAGCCGGTGAGTGAAGCTCCAGACACCGAATCACATAAAACTCTGTGCCGGTAACTGTAACCAGCTGAATTCACACTCCCGTATAAGTGATATGATATGATCGTTTATTTATATAGCGCCTATACACAATGTGTTTCAAAGCGCTTCAAGGCAAGGAAGGGAACAAGGGAAAATACAACAACATTCTTACAGGCCATGAACAGTAAGGATGTGAAATGAACTATCGTACTCTGCCTGACGACATTTCAGATAGTGCAAGTGCTAAGACAAAGATAAGGAAGGGAGGGGGAGAGTGGGAAGGAAATGGAAACAGACAGGCGACTACCGTACTAGGCCTGACGACATTTCTGGTAGAGCCGGAGGAAAACAAAAGGTGAGGGAGAGCGGTGCAGAAAGGGAGGGGAGGTACAAAACAAGTGACTATCGTACTAGGCCTGACAACATTTCAGATAGTGCTGGAGGGAGGGGGGCAACAGTAAGGGGCTGGGGGAGCATTGAATAGAGTAAGTGCATTGAAGAAAGTAAGGGGAGGAGATGGGAAAAGGGAGAGGGGAGGGGAGGAGAGAACAGAGAGTAAGCAGTCTGTAGAAAAGAAGCAGGCGGGTAGTAGTTGTAGCTTCTTTATTGACAACCAGCCTCAGCCCAGCAGTATACCTGTATTACAGCTTTCCAGAAAGGTTTTAACTGCCTTTCTGGAATGTAGAACATTACAGAGTTAACATAAGAAAACATGACATCACAGCATGGGTGGAATTCTACTGCAAGTAGAATTCCACCCAAGTCACCATTATAACACTCCCCCCCCCCTTATCCAACTAAAGAAACATCACCAGATCACTCACACGCACACACACACTCACACACACACACCTGAGGAACTGAAGTATGGAAAACGAGCCGAGGGGATAGGGGAAGGATTAAGAGAAAAACACAGGGGGAGACAGGAAGAAAGATGCAACAGAACAGAACCTCAGCACCCAAAACAACCTCCTCGAAACAGGATGGGAGGTGCAAAACACGATGGGAGGTGCTACTTAACCACAGCACCCAAAACAAACTCCTTGTACTTTAAAGGAACCTTCCTCTCCCTGCCAGAGCGAGCATGGGTAGAAACAGTCAGCCGCCCCGGATGCAGACACCTGACTTTCATCCACCGGAAGACTACTGGCAGAAGAAACGGATCCAGAGATGGGAACGGCAAGTACCTCAGCACTCTGGCCATCCAGAGCCGCCGCAGGGACCACAGGCTGTAATTCAACCAGTGTGTCTCGAGCTACTGAAGCTCCTAAGGGACCATCACAACACACTACAACATCTCCCGAATTGTCACCCGATACACTGGGCTCACCACTGGCCGAAACGACCATGTCCTTATCCAAAACCACCTCACGCCTAAGACTCCATGTAGATCCGTCATCCAGTTTCACGTACCCACGACCACGCTTAACCACCTTTCGTGGACTTAAGTACTTACTGAGACCCTTGGCCACAAATCTGGGATTCTTAACTTGAACCCAATCACCAACTTTCACAAGAATGGGCTTCCTGCGGACAAGCTGTTCATTCAAGAAGCGTTCTTGCTTACTACGAACTCGATCTACGAACTAATACTGCTTGCATGTCTAGCTGAGTCTGAACACCAACTCCCAGAGCTTGCCCTTTCAACTTGGTGCCTGTTTTACTCCCCCGAATCAATTCAAAGGGAGAGTGACCAGTGACAATAGAAGGAGTCAGTCTGTATGCTTTGAGAGATTCTGACACCACCTTTCCCCACGGAAGACCATTAGCCACGGCCAACTGGATGGCTCCTTTGATAAAACGGTTCATACGCTCTACCAAACCATTGGCTTGTGGGTTGTACAGCGCAACCCTGTGATGGCGAATGCCTAGATCATTCAAATAATTCTGCATGTACTCTGACACAAACTGTGAGCCATTGTCAGTTACCAAACCTGCAGGAACACCTTCCCTGTCAAACACCGCAGAAATGAAATCAACCACTTTCTCAGCTGTAACCGTAGAAAGAGCTGTGGCTTCCACTCATCTCGACGTGTAATCTACCATAACAATAAATCTCAGACCTCCCCCCCAATGAATCAATGGGGCCCATTATATCAAGTGCTATCTTGGACCACACCTCGCTGGGTAATTCCACCGGATAGATGGGTTGAGCAGTAGGAGCCTTGCTCTTGTCACTATTGGAACAGGGTGCACAATCTTTCACTACATCCTCCACATCCGCATCCATTCCAGGCCACCAATAATCTTCCCTGAGCCTTCTTTTGGTCATGGATCTGCCAATATGCCCCTCATGGGCCAAATTGACCAGTTTCCCTCTAAGTGAACGAGGAGGAACCAACCGTGAGCCTCTGGCTACACCCCATGGACCCACTGACCACTCTTCCCACACATGGCCATAGGATTTTGACAAGTCAGACCCTACAACTCCATTGCGTAGCGCCTCCTTCACTTCCAACAACTCTGGATCAGACCCACATTGTGTAGTCCACTCCAACCCTGACATTGCGGGCACTATACTGGCCACCAAAGTACAATCATCCCCTTCTGCCACTTGCAGCTCAACCTCGCAGCAGGCGGGTAGTAGTTGTAGCTTCTTTATTGACAACCAGCCTCAGCCCAGCAGTATACCTGTATTACAGCTTTCTAGAAAGGTTTTAACTGCCTTTCTGGAATGTAGAACATTACAGAGTTAACATAAGAAAACATGACATCACAGCATTGGTGGAATTCTACCGAAGTAGAATTCCACCCAAGTCATCATTATAACACAGTCATAAAGAGTGGAGAAGCAAGAGAGGAGAGCGAATACAATTGCAGAAGTCAGTAGTAACACATAATGTTGCAAGCCAGGATACAAGATGAAGATGGAACAGCATGATTCAGGGCCACCATGAGTACAAGATGCAAAGGAAGTCCAGCATGAGAGTTCAGAAAGGGTGACACACCGTTAATCAATGAAGTCCATAAAAGTAAAATCCAGCATTGGCCACAAGGCGGTGATGGTGAAACCAGAATGTATCAGGACAGACTCCACAAGGGAACAACAAGGGGGGACCAGAGAGGGTGGGGATGGCCTGTTGGGGCAGAGGGTGTAAACACATTTTGGTGCATGCTTACCTGCTGTCTTAGCAAGGGGTCGGACCGTGGATCATCCTGGTCTGAACAGATCCAAACAACAATAGCCCTTTTCTTTGACTGCCCTTCACTTTGGACGCCCGGGCGAGAGACGCCCTTCATCTAGGAGTTAAGAGCAGGAAGGAAGAGGCAGGGTTAAGAAGGTGGGCGGGGCTTAGGCCAGGTGACCTAGATCCACTTACACCTGCTCCCCAGCTGCAAAGGAAACGAGGCTGGAGGGCTCCTTAAGTAGGGAAAAAAGTGGCAAGCAGGAAGGCACCAGGTGGGCGGGGCTTGCTAAGTGGTGAAAAGGAGCGGCAAGCAGGAAGGCACAAGGTGGGCGGGGCTTGCTAAGTGGTGAAAAGGAATGGCAAGCAGGAAGGCACCAGGTGGGTGGGGCTTGCCAAGTGGTGAAAAGGAGCGGCAACCAGGAAGGCACCAGGTGGGCGGGGCTTAGGCCAGGTGACCTAGATCCACTTACACCTGCTCCCCAGCTGCAAAGGAAAAGAGGCTGGAGGGCTCCTTAAGTAGGGAAAAGAGTGGCAAGCAGGAAGGCACCAGGTGGGCGTGGCTTGCTAAGTGGTGAAAAGAAGCAGCAACCAGGAAGGCACCAGGTGGGCGGGGCTTAGGCCAGGTAACCTAGATCCACTTACACCTGCTCCCCAAGTGAATGAAGTTGTTTGCAATCGTGGGAAGTCATTGATAATTAAGGGAATTGTATAACGTGCCTATTCAGAACATCTTCCATTTCACATTGTTGCATAAAAATCATTACCGTAGAGGTCGAGTGTTGCCCATTAAGAGGAAAACGTTATCAGTAATGGTTCAAGAAGTAGCAGCTGACTTTCCCAAAGTGTTACAAGAATATTTCACATCAAACAAAGGTTGCGTAGAAGACAATATGTTTCTCGGTCCACGTTATAGCAAAACGCTGCCTGAATAATAGGGAACGCAAGTTTGTAAATTGAAGTTCATCATCAAAGAGAGATTGCGTGTGGCGGGGGTGCTGTTGAGCAGCCAGCAAGATGGCTGCCTAGCTTTTCAGCTCCACTCCACTGCCCGACTTCAGTGTTTATGAGGGCAGATCCACGGGTCCCCCTGGGATCAAACTACACGCCCGCACCTCACAATAGGTGCTGAACAGTCGGTGTGAGTTTCAGGTACCTTGCTAGCATGGAGCAACCACAATGATGCCTTGATCCGATGGGCGGCGCAGAGATATCGTCCTTCAACCGGCCCCTCGTGAGTCGTGGGTGTAAGCGAGCTGCAGCTCCCGGGCCCGCACGTGCATGGCCACCTCTCGGAGTGTGAACTCCCCTGCGTGTGATGAGCAAAAGAGGGCAGAGGCCGGCCGTGGCCCCTGGGGGTGGTGTGACAGTGAATAAGAGGTGGGAGACATCGGAGGCTGCACCCCAGGGAGGACGAGGCATAGTGTGGCTTCACTGTCAGGCGGCGCCTGACGCTCACTCCTGTTCAAGCAGCTGGTCCTGGCAGCCCCCTGGCTTCGAGGATGTACCGGAGGTAGGCTGCAAGGCGTGCAACCCTCCACATCTGGGCCTACTTGCACAGCCAAACGCCTGCAGTTGGGGAGGCCTTGGATCCATCCGGGTCTCCTGTTGAAAACACGGATGGTGGGAGTGCTGGTGGCCCACGTTCGTAGCCACGGGCCGCTGAGGTGACAGACAGGAGCAACGCCCACTCTAGGGGGAACACCAAGGACCAGAACAGTGGCTGGCACGGTCATCCGCAATGGACACCCTATGGCAGCACTGCAACCACAGAGCACTCGCCTACTGGAGGCTGGCTGATCCTGTAGGCAGTCACCAGAGCTCGCTGCGGAGGTGACGGCAGCGAGGAGGGAAACAGAACAGACACTTGTGGGGTACATTCACCAGCCCAGCAGAGCTCCCCTACATCACCAAACTGGATTCCAGCAGTTACACGCAGAAGGGCTGCACTGGCTGTGCTGAGCGCTATTCCCTTGCATTAAAACTGTGTTTTGCAGTTACAAAAACAATGACTGCGCTGTCTTTGCCAAGCACATATGGGGCGAGATGGAACATGGAACACCCTGAGAATGGCTGCCAGTGTTTCTTCATATGCAGCAAAGAAAATAATTCAAAGGCAGCGCTGCTATGCTGCTAGCTCAAAACTTCCCACTGAAAAAGAAAATGTTATGCATTTAAAATGACTGCGCAGTGATGCCCTTTCCATCTTTTCAACATTACACAGTTTGGTTCCAGTAGGACACATCCATGTTCATCCATATTCAGGGTGTACACCAGCAAATTGAGGCATTCTTCACTGAATGGCATGTTGTGTCAGGCAAAATCTGTGAAACAGCAGAGAACTTCACTCCAAGCCGTATGGCAAATGCTTTGCTTTTTGCAACAAAATAACACAGGTAAACTCTTCACAAGAAGCCCTCTCTCTCTTGGCTTATGTCAGTTTCAAAGGACCCTTGCATTGAACAGATTTCTGTATATTAGAATTTGACTAGAGCCATAGAAATGCTCAAAATCCAGATGCTAGGAAAAACAGCATTTGTAAAGTGACATCCAAGAAATATTAACCCACGTGTTTGGCTTATGTCAAACAAGAAAATGCCTTTTAAAAAGGGAAATGTTAAACTAAGGTTTTGTGCTTGCATAGAAATGTGATGGGGGTTTGTTTTAAAAAATATACATGGGATATTTATTCCCAAAAGACTTGCATTTTGTTTAAGAGAAAGAAAAATAAATAAATAAATAAGATGACTGAGGCAGCAGAATAGGTTTGACAGGCCCTGGCTTCAAAGGGCCCTGCCTTTCCTGGGAACAGAATCACCTTCCCCAAGTGGACCAGCCGCCTGGAAACTATGAATGGGAAAATGGGGAGCATCTAGCACCCTCGTCAGACGAAGCAGCATTCCTCCAGCATGAGACAATGGACTGCCAGGGCACATAGGTGTGAATTCCTGGGGACACCTCCCCTCAACTTAAACTGAAGGACTTCAAAGGCAAATCCATGGCTACACCGGGCTGAACTAACCAGAGCCTGACATTTGGCTGGAGGCTGGAAAAGAATGCCCTTATTTTGACTATTCAGTTTATGACATTTATTTCAGTAATCAAATGACATGTTAATGTGAAATTATGACCATTTAAATGTCAGGTTTGAGCCATTAAAATAAGACATTGTAGGTTTTCCTAGCATGTTGGGGGCCCAAACGCCAGGAAAATGTCAGTTCTGGGGAAAACACACATGGTACAACTTTGAAAATTAATGAGACCAGTGATAATATGTATACATATATAAAATTGTAGAATTTTAGGTGAAATATTTTCCATTGAAATTGCAAAAGATTGCCAGAATGACTAAACAGCATTGCATCGCCTTGGGATTTGGATCAGCATGTGTCTTGTAAAATATGTAGTCTGCCCCTATAAGTTTCCTGATGATGACATTTGTAAATATGAGTGTTTTGTTCCATAACTGATTTTGGCAAAAGTAACTTTGGTAGAACAAAGCACATTGTAAGAAACACCCACCATAAAACTGAGTCACCTCCTTCAGTCCAATCTGCTGCCAGGGAGGCGGTGACATCCACAGCTGACCTATCCGATTTTAAGAGGTCTGTCCAGCTGGAGTAGGCTGCATAGTAAAATCCTGTGATCGTATGTTCCTTATATAAACGGGAGGCATATGGAGCTCTGGACTCTTCTGACTTTTCCAGCTCACGCGCATCCAGAGATCCAGACATTCCAGAGTCACCCTGCAAGATTCCAGATTCCACTGGCAGGCCAGAGCTAGCTGACCCTATTCAGACAGAACCACTGATCTAGAAACCCCCCACAAAAATCCCAATAATTCAAGGAGAGCCCAGTTGATGCACCTCTCTATCCAGTGACAAGACTAGGCCCAGCTGCCCCCTTCTAGGAGAGCCTGCCACTGTTTGCAGAGACCAGATCTTGCCTCTCTGCCCAGAAACCCAGTTCGCTGTCCAAGCTACCCCATTCAAGTGCTTGTTGTGAGTATTTCCTGTCCCCAGTAACCACAAACTACATCCCTTGCTTTGTACCCTTGTATTAGGTCCAATTCCATAGAGATCATATAACTGCCCAAGCAAAATCCTTAAAATTGTCAGAATCCTCTGTGTACCTTGTTCTTAGGAAAACCTGTAGTGATCTCCATGTCTTAGCGCTGTTCTTTCCAATCCTTTCAGTCCGTGGTAGAAGTCCCTAGTACTATTTTGAATAAATGAATTCTCACATAAAGAAACACAGCCTGAGGGGGTTAAAACTGCATCTTAACCCTTTTCACAGGTAACGTTTCCCTTTTTGACAAATTAGTCACTAAAATATAGTTTCAGTAAAAGAAATCACTTTAATAACAAAACCGAGTTGTCCCGTGAAATTATTCCTGTTTAAAAAACGAGTTTCCGTTCCCATTAAGAATCTCATACTATCATCCCTCCAGAGTTACCCTTTCATTTCTATAATATATCTGTGATGTGCCTTTGTCCCTTAGCATCAAAACCGCATTCCGATTTTGTTTGTTTAACCCATTTTCCAAGCCGTTTTGCCATTTTAACCCGTGAAACTAAGCCAATGCAATTTCTCCAAGTGTGATTTGGCTGCACTGTTTTTTAATCCAAAATCGATTTTCTGAACTGTATGTCCATTGTTAGTACATTGCCATTTATTTTGCTAGTGTTCTTACATCTTTGATACAGCTAAACTTATTTCTACCTTATTCATTCAACCGCACATGTAAAACAAATATTGAGTAATTCCGAGTGCTATTTTGCTCAATTTTAAAGATTTTCAATCCGATTTTGCCTCTCATTCAGAGATTTTTATTCTGTTGGTTGCCTAGTATACCTGACTCCTTGCTACTTCTTGCTACCCATACAAAATTCGGTTACAGGGGTTTGAGGGAGTATTGCAGTGGGAAATACTAACTGTGGTGCTATCCTCCAAAAGTAATGTTTCCTTTATTCAATTGTGCATTGTGTATCTCATGTAGGAAGGTCAAACTAAGTGTATTCTATCAATTTACAGTGCAATTATCACCACACTGGTGATTGCTGCCCTATATTAAATTTGTGTGATTTTCATTGGAATTTAAAAATTAATAAATATTGTATTATTCCACACCGCCCTGGTTCATGGTCCATTGGGAACCGGGGTGTTTGTAAAGATAGGTGTGACATGGATTGGGTCCCTTCTCAAACTGAATTCATAATAAATAAAATAAAAGTGTTTTATTTTTGTGCTGCATCCCCGGCTTGTAAAAAGAGTCCTGGTCTGGAGTGTACTGTGCCTTTGAAATCCTTAACACACTGGAAGCAGGTACCTCACACGACTGGTCGGTGCTCAAGCATGGTCTCCATGGGGCGCCCAAGATCACAACTAATAGTCGTGGGGCAGGCCATCCTGCGCAGTCCAGCTACTAATATACTGGATAAGAGTGTGTGGACAGTGATTGCAGGTGTGGCCTGACCCTGTGCATCCTCTATACACTGGCGCCATTGCACTGCATCCCTCTGTAAGGTGGGCAAGTAGATGTGTGGTCAACCAACTAACAGCGCTGTCTGCCCAGAGGAACCCAGCCACACTTGCCCAGGAATCTGGACCGTACTATTGAACACTTGATGAAGCGGGCCGGGCGGTCTTTCCATAAAGACGGTTCCCCCCTGTGATGCGCCACTGTTATCCAGCATGAGCAGGGGTACCGTCGGGGGTAAGAAAACTGGGGCCATGGATAAATTCACCAAAACCACATCCTGTGATGACCCTAGGCCTTCATGTGCCCCTCCGCCTGCTGCAGCCCAACCTACGAGGACCATGCCTATGATGAAAGCAATGGCCAGGGGCTTTGCTGCTGTTCACGAGAAACTGGACGATATCAAGGCCAACCTAGCCTCCATGCGCTCAGAGCTGGCAAAAGAGGCTGTGCGCATAATGGAGGTGAAAATCAGGATTGGAATAACAGAAGATAACGTCCAGGAACTCGAGGCCACGGTCTCATCCCTGGCTACAGACATAGAAGCAATAAAGAACAAATATGAGGATCTGGAGTCGGGTTCAAGAGGACGCACTGAAGGGGGGCATGGAGCAGGCTGTGCATTCTTTGCCCTTGCCCCCAGGCCTAACCCAGGTGACTTCCCTCGACCCATCATTGCAAAAGTCTTGAGTTAATGGGACAGGGACCATCTACTTCATCTCGCGAGGGACGAGAAGGAACTACAGCTGGAATCCCAGACCATCTATCTGGATTTTCCCTGACTTCTTGCCTTCTGTACACCAAGAGCGTTGCCAGTTCATTAGAGTCAAGAAACTCTTGTGAGATCAGAACATTCAATATGCCATGTTGTTTTCCTGCCCGTCTGAGATGCCAATTCTGGGAAAAACTGTACTCCTTTACGGTTCCTGGGGAGGCGGTTACATTTATTGAAGCCCAAATCCTGCTTTCCAACCAGGACATTGATTATGTGGAGGGCCGTGTGCCGGCCTAACCGTCCTCATGAGGTCTGTGCCTCAAGGACCATTCTCAATAAGAAGAGTATATGGCATTTCAACTTGTCCTTCCGCCACCATATAGGTAATCGGTGGTAAAGTTGGGGAACGAGCAGCAGCGGCAGCAGTCATCCCCATAGCAGCTGCTTAAGCAGGTTTACTAACAGTTGGCTCTTATGCCCTCAGTTGGGAGGGCAGAGGGAGGATTTTAGTGGGGGTAAAGGTGTCTATACTGCAGGCTGGGCGAGCAAGTGAGGGGGAGATAGAGCTGGGAGGAGGAGGGCTCACACTGCAGGTTGGGGACAGGCAGTGAGTGAGGTGGTTTGGCAGGGGAGAACAGTTAGAAGTTGGGAAATGAACAGTAAAAACAAGGCCACAACGGAGCGCATGGGTGCAATCAGTTCAATCCATCATGGGCGAATGGAGTATTGGGACGGGGTGTGCCATCCCCCAGCAACAAACATTCACTGTAGTGGGGTTGAAGGTGAAGACCTGGAACGTCAGGGGGTTGGGGTACTTCACAAAATCACATAAAGTAGTGGACTATGCGAACAGACACAAAGTGAAGGTCCTCCTTTTGCAAGAAGTGCACTCGGTAGAGGGAAGATGTAGAGGGATGGGGGACAGATTCTATACCTCATACTCAACCCAGTCCAGGGAGGTTCCAACATTAGTACACACATCTGTGTGTTTAAATCTTAAGAAAAAGTACCTAGACCCTACAGACAGTATGTTATTCTCCACTGTACCCTGGCAGGGCTGGAGGTATTATTAGTGAACACATATGGCCTGAATACGGACTTGCTAGAATTCTACTACAGGGTGGCCACGATACTGATGTGGTATGCTGGTGTCCCAATCCTGTGGTGGGGGATATGAATCTTACTCTCGATCAATCCATCAACAGGTCGACCATAACACTGAGACCGCAATCCAGGGCTTCCCGTCAACTCCTGTCCCATATGGAGCTACTGCAATTAGGGGACACATGGCACCTACTATATCCACAGGCACGTCAATATACGCTCCACTCATATGTGCACGATATGTCTTCACACATAGACTTGTACCTACTCTCCCGCACATTGACAAGGAGGGTAGTAGACATTTCAATCAATCCTCGTACCCTGTCTGATCACTCCCCAGTGGTACTAGACCACATCACTGACAGGCTGCAGGCACTGGGCAGTTCCTAAAACTCAAGCGCTCCACGCCAGAATCTTCAAAGCTGACATTAGGTCAGACATCAAGACCTACTTCATGTGTAACTAGGAGGACAAAACCTCAGCCGGGGTCAGATGGGAAGCCTTTAAGGTCTTTAACAGGGGGATGCAGATCTCTATGGAGGCGGTGGGTCTTGAAGGCCATCAGAGGGGATCTCAAGCAGAGCAAAGCTAGACTGAAGGCTAGTCTGAAGACTATTCTCCTTCCCCTGTTCCAGGTGCTGGCACAGGTACGGGGCAAACTGGAACAGTTTGAGTTGCATGCCCTGAGGGAGGTACTCTACTTCTCATGCCCACAGCCAGCCAAAAAATATGGGGCAGGGAGATACCAAGGAGAACCCTAGCCAGGTTGGTAAAGGCAGAGCATGGACATAACCAAATTGACTGCATATTCAATACAGCAGTGGCCCCTTCATTGGTCAGAGGAGGAGATACTCAGAGACTTCTGAGAGTTCTACGGGTCCCTCTATGCCGCTGGCCCCCAGGGTTGCGAACAGGCTATACATTCACTGCTTGAGGGAATAGCCATGTCACGGCTGAACAACCAGACCAGGGAGGCCCTGGAGGCCCCGCTGTCAATGAAAGAGATCCTGGAGGTGGTATCTAACTTTACCAAAGGCAAGACCCCCCAGCCCGGATGGCCTCACGTCTGAGCTTTACCGAGAGTGCTTGGCACAGCTAACCCCCCTGACTCCTGGATGTATGGGAGGGGGTACTGCGTATGTCCACCCTTTCAGCATCGCTCTGTGAAGTCACAATTACCGTTCTGCTTAAACCAGGTAAACCTAGCATCGAGTGTGGGTCCTATAGGCCACTTTCACTCATGAAGGTGGACACAAAAATGTACGCCAAAGCCCTGGTGCCCCCATTTTGTTCACGAAGACCAGGCAGGCTTTGTCCCGGGCAGGTCCACATCGCTAGATATCAGGCGCATGTTAAACGTGATGGCCAGAATAGACCCTTTGGCTCAGGCGGTAGCCGTAACAATCGACGCTCAAAAAGCATTCGACATGGTTTTGTGGAAATATCTATGGGTGGTGCTCAAGAAGATGGGCATTGGCCCCGAAATGCTCCATTACATTAAACTGTTATACACATCCCCGACTGCCATGGTTTTGGATAATTCGACAAGGTCGGAACCTCTCATGCTGGGCAGGGGCACCCGCCAAGGTTGCCCATTCTCCCCAATTTTATTTGCCCTGGCCATTGAGCCTCTGGCGGACATGATTCACGCTCACTATGGACAGTGTAGGATTTGTCTTAGTGGCTCGACAGAGATAGTTTGATTATATGCAGACAACGTGCTCCTGTATGTCTGGGAACCCCAGTAGTGTCTGGAACCGCTCCTCTGGGACATCATACAATTAGGGACCTTCTCTGGGTTCACTAAACTATTCTAAGTCAGAGATGTTCCCTCTGACCAAGGGCATTTTGAGGCCATGATGCACCTTTCCCATGCGCTTGTCCCCAGATGGAATTAAATACCGGGGGACGACAATCTCGGTGGCTAAATCCTTCCTATTGAAAGATAACTACAAGTTGGCCAAGGACTATGTCACAGCCAGAATGATCAGATGGAGAGCTCTACTTCTCACCAGGGCCAGCAAACAGTTGCTGATCAAAATGGTATTAATGCCCAAACGTTCATATATATTTGTTAATGTTCCGACTTGACCAGGCAAAACCTTCTCCAGACTCCATGGGTTATGTGCACAATTATTATTGCTTGCAAGGGTGGTCAGGAGAAAGTGGACAGATATGGCATATTCCTATGAGGAGGGGGCTTCATGGCACCACATCTTGAACTATACTGGTTGGCAGCCTAGAGCTAATTTGCTACTCATTGGTACTGTGTGACAATGATACCCCCCCCACGTCAAGCTCGAGCAGCTGGCGGCAGGCGATTCTGAGCTAAGAACATTCATTATCGACCAGAGGTATAGAGATGACTGTCAGTTCGATTTGGCGGCTGCCACACTGTTAGCCTGGTGTGCTATTCTTGAGGCACAGGCTGAGGGGCAACCATACTACAAGTGGCTCCCAGTTAGGAGGTTCCCGGGTCTGGGCCCCACCTGGGAATCAGTGGTTATGGCACACTGCGACCATCTGGGGTACAAGGCTATGGCAGATCTGTTCCCAGAAGGGGAATTCATAACTCCACAGACCTGGAAACAGGGACACACAGGCTCAGGGGTAGAACTCTTACAATACTACAGGATATGTGCTGCAGTAATGTCAGAGTAGCCTGGGTTTCCCCTTGAACCCTCAGGGACAGAGGGGCTAGCATGCATTGCAAATTCCAGCAGGTGCTGGCAACTGCTATCCACATTATATAAAATGATAATCAGAACAAAATTGCTCTTGGCATCCGGGGTGCGTAACAGCTGGGCAAGAG
Source organism: Ambystoma mexicanum (assembly GCF_040938575.1). Classification (NCBI taxonomy): domain Eukaryota; kingdom Metazoa; phylum Chordata; class Amphibia; order Caudata; family Ambystomatidae; genus Ambystoma; species Ambystoma mexicanum. Next base: position 1,230,106,934 of record NC_090932.1, on the reverse strand, counting down.
AACTTTGGAAGGAAATGTGTATGCTTACAAAAACTGTTTCTCTCAACTTTAAATTCAGATTCATACAATACAAACTGTTGAGTAAATTGTTGTATATCCCAGGGAAACTGAATAGAATGTACAAGTTGACCAATCTCGGTTTCCCCAGATGTGATTCACCCCAGGCGGACCACGTACATATGTACATATGTTCTGGTCATGTGGTCACCTCAGAAACTTTTGGGACTCTGTGCTGGCAACTTTATCAGGGGTAGTAGACACCCCCTGGTCAATTTCCCAATGGGGTCACTGTTTGGGATATGGGGCACCTTCTGATTAAGAGACACCGTTCATTCGTGGGCATAGTTTGCTTGTTGGCCAAACGCTCAATACTACAGCCGTGGAAAAAGCGTGATCCCTGCCTGGCCACGGCGCATGGCTGCTGGCCCTTACTTGGACACAGAACACTGAGGAATGGTATATCACTTCATTACCCTGAACACCCCACCCAAAGGAGATATGGTTGTGTTCAAATCTTACTTAGCCGCCCTAGACCCTATTGACTGAAACTTACCTGTCCATCGGGGGATAACAGCCCCCATTGACATTAACTGTATCCAGATTGCTAAATGTTTATATACTGTACTTCGAAACCAGACATGTGTACTTCTTTGTGAATATCATGCTGTTGACTGTGTATCAGTGCACTCCATGTCTGCCGCTGTATAAATAAAAGTTATTACAAAAAAAAGAGAGATTGTGTGTACCTGAATTTAATTTCTGAAATGAAACCTGACTCTTATAACATTCAGAACAAATACTTAACAGTTGTTGAAGTCATGAGAAGAACAAGCATTACCCAAGCCAGAAGACAAATGCTTTCTAAGGTGAAACCAAACCAATGAAGATCTGAACACTGAGGTTTTGACGTTTTTATAGCTATTATAAACCCAGAGTCCTCCGATACAAGGGCGAACCCGTTATCTTAGGTTGCAAGAGTGGCAATAGAGCTTTGAGGTAACTACTGGAAGCTGGGGAAGGGAGCTGGGTGCTTGTTAAAAAGAACTAGTCGACAATCTGTGAAACAGACTGTTGAAGCAGAGAGAGAAGCAGTCTAGAAGCCAAGACATATTTTTGTGGTAGCTGTAAGAGAGAAGAGGCAAAGAGGCTGCTCTTTCTTATGGTGCCTACCCATAGAGGTTGAAGAGTCTTTTCTAAGTTGCCTAATCTATTTTCAAAGTATTAAGTTGTATGAGAAGCAGCAGAACTGTGGTGGTCTATAGTTTGTCAGAACCTTTGTTTGTTAATGTAGTTGAAGCAGTGGGAGACTGAGGCAAAGCAGTCTGCTTTCACAGTACCATTTGCAAAAGGGATTTGCCAAGGAAAAAGCAACCCCCTTAGAAGAAGCATCCTGACAAAGTGTTTTTAAGACACTGCAGAAGTTACAAACGAAGAGTTGTTGTTGAAGCAGAAGTGGTATTTCTTTTGTTTTGAGCACTATCCATTCTATCATGGAAGGAGATTGTCCAGAATTACCATTGGTGCTCTTTTCTTTGCTGAACTTGAAAAGGGACTCTTTTAAACAAACCAAGAAGGAACTGTTACCAGTGGATTTTTGTTCGAGTGAACTTGTTTCTTTGGAACTTTTCAAGAACTGCTTTAAGACTTTATTTTTCCTTGGGAGAAATTGACTTTGGACATTCCTGGGGAAACGAGATCTACCCAGGACAAGTAGAAGTCATCCACGACACTGGTTATTTGGTAATTTTGTATTTTTGTAGTTTATGCTTTATTTTGATTGTTCTATTGTTTAGTGTGAGGGCCAGTTGTATGTATGCTAGGAGATTCTCCCTTAGATTCTCAACTAGGCAGGGAACTCCCTGCTAGAGTAAGCTTAGTCAGGTTTCATTTTCATTTTTCTTTTGAAATTAAATGTAAAATACTTAGAAAACTACTGAAGGAGCACACTGCACAGCGTGGGAAAAAAAAAAAAGAAAAAAAGAAAAAAAAAAAAAAGCAGTGTGCTCCTTCAGTCACTCGAAGATGCCCCACTCTCTGCACGCAGCCTTTTGACAGCCTATCTGGCCCACCACCAAAGCCATACCTTTGATGGCTGACCGCTTTACAACACATTGTACCTTTTCACCTGTAGTTATTCGGTGAAAGGAGTACCTAGAGACCAGCCTAGTGTGACGTATGGATCTCTAATACAGTGCCTATCAATTGCTACATAGCTTAGACGTCCTGTGTACAGAACCTTGTCCTGATGATGGCCGTCCCAAAGATGAGGCTCATTCAGCCCTATTCTAAATGGCCGAAACACCTGGTGTAGACATACTACTCCCCGAATTCACAGCACATTGATTGCTGTTCACACATGAAAAATCTTATCTGTTGCCTCTTAGTTGTTTTACGTTGTCTTTAGAATTCCGCTTTGAATTGTTTCACAATTGAACTGTGTCTGTTTTGACAAACCTCCACAGAGGTTGGGTCTGTTGCACACACACCATTTTCAACTATGTCCCGAGCATTGGTGGTAAATGGTGTTTTAAAGCATTTACGTTTATGTTCTGTTATGGTCCAACAAACCATTGATGATGTCTATTCTCTCTCTGTAAATTGTGTTGTGTTTTTGACTCATGCAATTACAACATAAAAAGTCCTCTAGAGATCTTTCTCTATGATAACAATTTCGAAGAGTCATTTTTTCAAACCAATTGTGGGAGCCCTTCGTGTATGAGTGCCCTTGAACCTATTCATTGGTGTATTTTGTTTCTGCCTTGCATTACTGACCCCTCACAGTAAATTGTGTGAGGGATCAGAAATGTGGGCGGACTACTTTGTGAAGGTCTTTCAAAAGATGCCATTTTATGAACTCAAAAGGCTGGATTAACGCCTCACTATCCCTACCCTGACAAGGATTCCCTTGCTTGAAATAAACTAAAGGAAACACTAACAAAGGATCTCTGTCTCTCACACGTACCTTAAATAAGGCTGTACTTAAACAAACCAATAAACAAACCCTTTTCACAAACAAGTGCCAAAACGCGTCAAACTGCGAGGAAAATCATTTTCTTGAAAATAATTAAAGCAAGATATCCAGGTTAAACCAACCCCCCTTCTCTTCTACCAAACAAATGAGGTATGGGCTATGCCTCAACACTAACCTGTGATCTTGTGACCAAGACAACCCACAACCAAATGGACTACTAAAGGTAATTTCCATCAGCAAGGTAATTTCCATCCTAGGGCCCACGTTCCACAATCATGGTTTTAAATTGCCTTGATTTTATTTTATTTTGGCTTGGGTAATGGTTGTTTGCATTAGGTTCTAGGAATATTACCTCATCTAGTTGTTGGGTTCTAAATAAAGTCACATGCTTAAAGATACAGTCATTTGGTTTTGCATAGTAATATTTTCTCTTGTTTCCGATAGTTCGGTAGTCAAAATTTCCTTTAGTAATAATTGAACACACGTGAGCGTTTTCTAATCTGAAAACACCTGCTAAACTCACCGGCTAAAGCATGCACATCCGATTCCCTCGCTGCTTACAGGTACTTCACTTCAGTGGCTCCTCGTGATCCGGCAATCTGCAATTTCCAGTTTGTACACAGAGCTTCCTTTGCTCCGGAGGCTCACCGGTGCTCGCCTGCCACCAGTAACCGCTTTATGGGGAAGAAAGATTTCCACACTTTTGTTTCCCGCTGCACAGACTCTGCAAAGCAGGTCTTCAAAGGGCAAGCTTCCCTCTCTCACACTTCCCGCTGCGTGACCTGTGCAATTAAGGCTTCTGGAGGCAAAGACCCTCCCAGGACCGGCTACTGCTCGCTGCTAAACAGTGGTCCCGGTGTCTTCTCCCTCCTCTAGTCTCTGCTTCTGTTACAGTGTGTCTCTAATGGCCTGCACCTGAGGTAGCCTTAAGCCTCTCAGTCGCTCTCAGGTGTGGGTCATTCCCATTAACAAGCTGCACTCTTCAGTGTTGCTCCTCTTCAGCCCTCTTCTTTGTCCCAGTACTTCAGGATTATAGGACTTGAAGTCCCTAATGGAGAAATGTATTTTTCTGACTTCTTATGTTTTGCAATAAGCCATTAGAAGGTTGGGGTCTCGGGGGAAGTTGAACAAGGGGTTTTTCCCATTCCTCCTGACCTGCTCCCCTCCTCATGTGATCCTCCCGCAGAACACCATCACCAGGGTCGGGATCAGAAAGCGTATGCCTTTCCCTAGCCACATGAGAAGGGTCCCAGGCCAGGTTTTATGGGGGAATCATGTATTCATAACACAAGTGATTACTTTTATCCACTTTTCAATAAATCTACATGAAGCTCAAGTTGTACCCTGCATTTTAATAATGGACACGTGTATACTGCACATTCATTAGGTAAAATTGGCTGTTGCGAATACTGGTCAGGGACAAACAGCCCTTATGCTCCTGTGGCGAGTATTGCATATTATTATTATTATTACATCTTTATTAAATATGTTCTGCATTTTGAAAATCATGGACCAATCGTAGTGTAATGCACATGTTTGCTATTAGAAAATAAGTGCTTATCCATGACTTCAGTAAAGTTTCATAAACTTAAAAAAAGGTAAATAATGTTTCTATAAAATGCAAATCAAATCCAGTTAAACCCTCTGTGATGAATCAGAGGATGTCGTCCCTTCTTCCCTAAGGGGAGACCTTTCCCATGGGCCACTGCAGTGCATCCACATTAGAAGTGTCCCTATGGGGGTGGTGCACCAGGGGAGGATCAAATGGGGAAGGAATCCCCCTATGGTATTGAGGACGATCCTCACCAGGGAACGCGGTACACCATGCTTTACCTAACCCTACCCCTTTTACAAGACAAAGGGCCTCATTACGAGTATGGAGGTAATGAAAAAAGGAAGGCGGAATGGCATAACCGGCATCGTTAACGGGTCCGGGCAATTACGAGCCGACAACCCGCCAATACCGCCATCGCCCATACTGTGCCCTTTCTTACCTCAACGCATGCGTACATGTCCCCCTTTGTGGTGGAAATAACGGGATGCCGCTAACAGGAGGACATCACAAGTTACGCGGGCATGCACTTACCTGCATCCCGAAGGCGGTAATTAGGGCGTGCATGACAGCAGCAATACACGCATCATGGACCACCCATAAATAGCAACTTGCAGTGTAGGCAACTGCCACAGGTGCACACAATCACCACCGGTGGAGTTAATGGAGCCTGTCCCAGTACAAAAGGAGCACACCCACACACCACACCCCTTCCTACACCAAAATGATCCCACTAGCTGTTGCAATCATGGGGCTGGAGGACATGCCAGTACTGCTACAACAACAGCAACAACAACAACAATAACAGGCATCACAGAGGCGATGCAGGAGCAGAAGGAGGGTGAGACAGGCCCAGCAAGTTCCACCAGTGCAGGCAGTGGTACCACGTAGGCAGCCACCAATCCCTCACATCAGAGCCAGTCCATTCAATCTAACCCCTGCCCAAATCCACACCCTGTACCGGTTGGACCGGGACACCATCACCCCCATAGTGGACATGATACACAACGACATTGCCAGCCTAATAGAAATCCGCACTGCCATCCCCCCTCTACTGAAGGTAGTGACTGTGCTCCACTTCCTGGCCACAGGCACCTACTAGCACACAGTGGGCCAGCTGCATGGCATATCACAACTTCACTTTTCACGCATGCTGACCCAAGTGCTGGATGCCCTCCTGAAGCATGCAAGCACCCACATATCCCTACCACAGACTGGCCAGGAGCTTGCTGACACTAAAGTATGTTTCCACGCACTGGCAGGCATGGCCAATTGTGTCGGTGCCCTCGACTGCACCCATGTCGAATTGGTTGTCCCTCATGCCATAGAGGCGGTGTACCGCAATCACAACCAATACCACTCCATCAATGTCAGATGGTATGTAACTCCAACAAGATCATCACACATTGTTGTGCCCGATATCCCAGATCCACACATGATGCCATGGTTTTGCGGAACTCCACGCTACCCCGCTACATGGAGTGACATGCTGAACGACATGCCTGGCTGCTTGGTAAGTTGCCTGACCGGGCCATGGCACCTGGGTGGGATTGGGGAAGTATGCATATTCCACCTGGGTGGGATTGGGGGGGTGAGTGGACAATGCACTCGGAGCTAAACACTGTTGTCCTGAACATCCCAACTTGAACATGACACATCAATGCCATGCATAAGACCAATGCCACACATCAATGACAACATGCCAGATGCACAAGCAGGCCACCATGGGTATGTCAAGCGATGCATGACTAAACATGATTACAACTGTGCCAATGCCGCAAGTGTGATTAGGTAAAGAGTAGCATACACTGCAATAATGTGCAATAATGGGTGGGAAGACATTGTTCCGCATCCACAGTACATCCGCATCAGCATGCAAGTGGACACCCTGCATCTTCTGTACAACGCAATCCACACTAGTAGACCATTGTGCAGTACACAATGCATCAAATGAACCTGTGTGCATGCATCCTGGGACTTGTGCATGTCAACACCAAATAGCTGCAGCCATGGCCATTATTCCTAACAGTGTCAGGTTAGATGACTCTCACATACCCCTTTGTGCTCCCATGCAGGCGATGGAGGCTATACCTTGAAGCTGTGGCTACTTACCCCTGTACGGAACCCGAACAAGCATGAAGAGGAGTACAATCGGGTTCATACCCGTACCTGTGTTGTAAATGAGCAGACCTTTGGCCTGTTGAAGGCACGGTTCCGCTGCCTAAGCAGGTCTGGTGGAGCACTCCTCTATGGGCCTGAGAAGGTGGCAGAGATCACCATGGTCTGTGTCATGCTGCACAACATGTGCATCCTGAGAAAGTACCACTGCCACCTGACATTGACATGCATGCACCGGGTGAGGGTGATGAGGATGATGATGATAGAGGAGAAGCAGCACCCCTGGCAGTATGTGATGCACAAGATGGCCGTGCTGTTCGCCAATCACTAATTGACGAATACTTCTGAACCACAGGGACGTCGATGGTTATGTGCCAGTACTACACTGAGCACTGTGACGGTGTGGAAATGGACACAGGGTGTGTGCGGAGTTGGCACTGTGCGCTGTCATGAATAAAATGTACACACACATAATGAACAATGTCCAGTCATGAAATGATTATGAACACAACGGGTGTATTAAGAAAAATCACAACATGGTGCTTCCTCCCTCCGTCACTTACACACCCTCCCCGTCACCCCAAAACACCAAAACAGCCTTACCCCCCAAACAACTCATATCCCCCAAACAACTCATATCCCCCAAACAACCCATACCCCCCAATAAACCCCTCCATAACCCTTTCAACACCACCTCCCCTCTCACCCATTGACACAATGTGGTTGGACCGGCTATTTTCAGACTTTTTTGTGTGTCGGGGGCAGCATTTCTGTGTGCCTTGCACTTCGCCTCATCATCCGCACAGGGCTTATTCCCAAGCAATGACCATAGGTATTATGGGTGGATGGAAATTTCCCTTATTGGAATATATTCTTGAGAACTGCCTGGCCAAATTGGGCATCAGCTCAGGAGCTCAGGTCGAGACAGTAATATTTGGAAAAAGCCGATGGGGAGGCCCACGTAGCTGCCTTGGCAATGGACTCTTAAGGGGCGTACTTTTGGAAGGCAACAGCAGCCGTTTTGCCCCGGACCAGATGTGCATGAATGCCTTTAAGTGGTTGAAGGCCTTGAATCTTGCAGGCCTCGGAAACACATGAAGCTACCCAGCAGGAGATGGATGCTTTTGAGGCTGGTTTCCCCTTTGGGTCACCAGATGTAACGAATAGTTGGGAAGAGCTTCTGAGTTTGCTTGTCCTGTCGAGGTAGAACTTTAGAGCCCGTCTGATGTCTAGGTTGTGCAGGACCCTATTGGAATCAGAGACTGGGTTCAGCAAGAAGACCGGTAAAGATATAGACTGGTTCAAGTCAAATTCAGTAACCACTTTAGGAAGGAAGGACGGGTGGGTGCGAAGCAGAGGCGTTGCTAGAGGGGGCTAAGGAGCCTATAGCCCCATGTCTTTTGGTTGTAGCCCCGGATAGAATCTCAGGAGCTACAACCAAAAGGCTAGCTAGCCCCCAGTCCTGACAGTACCAAAAGTAGCATAGCCCCGGGTCCTTTTCAAACCTAGCAACACCCCTGGTGTGAAGCACCACTTTATCCTTATAAAAAGTTAGGAATGAATGTTCCACAGAAAGAGCCTGAAGCTCACTTATCCATCTTGCAGATGTCACTGCAATCAAAAAAGCCACCTTCCAAGACAGGTGCTTGAGTTCGGGAGTTACCATGGGCTCAAAAGGCTTATGACATAACGCAGTGAGGACCAAATTCAGATCCCATTTGGGATGAGGGGCCCGAACCAGTGGAAAAAGAAGGAGAAGACCTACAAAGTGTCTTTTGAAGACTGGATTAGCCAGCAAAAAGGAGCAGCTGTCCGTAGACAGGTAAGCCGCAATGGCGAACAAATATGTCCTGCATGATAAGACATGTATGCCAGAAGCTGCAAGGTCAGATACATAGAACAAAACAGTGTCAATGGAATCATGCCTGGGATTGAGCTGTTTGGCTAGACACCAATGGCAAAAATGGAGCCCTTTTCTCCTGTATTGATTGCTTGAATTATACGCATGTTGTCCTCAGAAAGGTTGAATGCGCTAGTGATCGGAACAGGTGCTGCAGGTCCGAAAACCAGAACCTGGCTGGCCACCAAGGACCTATGAAGAGGAGAGTGCAGTTTGATGCACTCTTGAGTTTCCAAAGTGACTGATGAATCAGTGGCAAAAGAGGAAAAGCGTAAGCGTTCATATTGCCCCACGGGATCTTGAGGGCGTCCCCCAAGGAAGACATTCCAAGCCCGTCAATGGAAGCATATAGAGGTACGTTTCCTGTTCAATGATGTTCCTGTTCTGGAGTACCCCATTGCTAAAAAGTCTTGGTGAGAACATCAGAGTTCATCTGCCACTCATAACTAGCCACAGATTGGCAGCTGAGGGAGTCTAAAGATACATTGATGTGACCCGGGAGGTACACAGTTTGGAGCCAAACATTGTGTTGGATAGCCCAATTCAAAATTTGGATGGCAAGGTCCACCCGGAGGGGAGACTTGGTGCCCTCATGTTTGTTGATGTAAAACATTGCTACGGAATTGTCAGTTCGAATTCGAACCCCACTGTTCGTGATAGAGAGATGAAAAGCCTTAAGCGCCTGAAAAACTGCCAGGAGCTCTAGGTAATTGATATGGAAGTGCCGATCTTGGTGTCCACAAATCGTACATCTCGAGGTGACGCAGTGTCGCTCCCCAGCCCAGAAGGGAGGAGTCTGTAGTGACCATTACTTGTGGGCAGGGCTCATGGAAGGAGGTCCCCACTGAAAGGTTGCTGGCGGATGACCACCATTGTAGATCCGCCGTCATGCAGGAAGGGACTGGAATCGTCTTAGAATCCGGTTCCGTAGCCTGGGACCAGCTGCTCCGAAGTGCAAGCTGAGTGCATCACATTTTCATGTGTGCCAAAGATAGAGCTAACACGCAAGAAGCCATGAGGCCTAGACATTGGCAGCCGCCAGGAAAAGCTCAGTATTAGCCTGATGTAGCTGAAGAGCCGAGTTGAAAAAAAACTTTTTGCCAATGGCGTCAAAAAGCTTGTCCTCCTTGGAAATGATCTGGGATGCTTCAGTGGAGGATGTAGAGGCCAGCTTCAACTGGAGCATAGCTGCTGCCACCACCATCGATGAGGGGAGCGGGTATGCCGACAAGGATATGTTCTCAGACGCATAAAGCTTATAGTGAGCATCAATTTTCTTTTTCAGATGCTGCCCGGAATGATGTTTTTCCCAGACCTTTTGGGCCTCGTCCAAGACATCCTTCTGAAGGAACAGGCCTGTGTACTCCTGTGTCGACAGAGTGAAGGCTCCAGAAAGTACCCCCTCTTGTGGAGCTGGGGCTTCACGTATTGGGATGTCTAGCAGCAGGGTCGGACTGGGACAAGAAAATGGCCCCGTCACCCAAAAAAAAGTGGCCCACCCATTGCCTCAAAAAAGTGGCCCACCCCTCGCCTCACGACCCTTGACCTTTGATGACATCACCAGAAGTGATGTCATTTGACCAGACCCCAAAGTGACATCCCGGCAAGCGATGAAACACAACCTTTCACCCCATGACAAAACAGGAAGTGGCATCAAATAGCATTGTTCCTAAATACACTAAATGACTGTGAATCCAAGCAGACCTGCAAGGCCAAATGATATGTTATTGTATAGCACTTACGCTTAAGCTCTTTTTTTATAGAACAAATATGCATACAATATCACCTAACCTGTGTTGGTACTCATTTATTGACCTAAGAAGGATGAAAGGCTTTTTGAAAAAAAAACATCTTTATTTTTGTACTTTTTTCTTCATCCAAACCAGCCCAGGCATGGCCAGAAACCAGCCCCCACTCCCCAGGGACGATTTCGGCCTGCCGAAAGGCCGAGGAGCCAATCCGACACTGTCTAGCAGTGCTATTATATCCAGCACCCGGTCGTGAAAGGCTCTATTAGAGAGAGGCGGTTCATCGCCGCCATGGTCCGCCTGGTCCTCTTCCAGTAAGGCGGGAGCAGAAGACTGATCCGCCGCACGTGGCACCTCAAGCGCGCCCGAAAAGTTGGTTGGCAGAGCAACCAGAGTCTTTTCCACAGGTGAAAGTGGAAGCAGAGGAGGAATTAGGGGAGGAGGCCCGACAGGCAGAGGTGGAGGAGGTGGCACTAACGGAACCTGCATGGGGATTGCCGTGGATGGGGCCGGTTCAGGTGGCTTATGATACATTTCCTTAAACAAATCCTTAAAGTATGCCTTCATGGGATCAGAATGCATTTCCTCAAAGGAAACCCTGGTTCGTCCTGTTAGATCCCTTGCGGGACACATCAGGGAGATACCTGGCAATAGAGCCACTTGAGCCCCTACCAGACCTAGAAGACCCCAGGAAGGAGTCGCCTGGCTTGGATGCCCTGAAAATGGACAAACTCACCGGTCATTTCCCTTTTTCTTCAATTAAGAGCTGTAAGTGTGGTGGAGGAACACGTTGAAACACCTCTTCCTACCTGACAAGCCGACGCTGGGAGCACGAATCCCAATGGTGTTCCGGGCTTAAGCACTCCATGGTAAGAGAGTGGGGATCCGCCCTCGCGAACGACATTTGCGCGATGAACAGGACACGAATCCCAGACACTCCAGCATAGATGAAGGAAAGTGACCATGGAACTGGGGCGGGAATGAAGGACAAGGGAACAAAAAGAAAAATATTCACAGTGATGCAAATGCGTTCCGACCCCGACTGCGCAGAGAAAAGGACTGAAGGGCGATGAGCGGGCAGAGCTCAGGAAGGCAGGGTTACGGTAATGTGCAGTGGCCCAGTGTGAAAATAAAAAAAGGACACATTAAATGTTTTGATGCTTTTTAAAAAAAGTGCTCCAGTCCCATCTCAAAGTACGGAATGTCCCTCAAGTATGGAGGAAAGGGGACGGGATGTAGGAGTATTAAAGGGACACAGACATTTGGTTATTCGCAATATAGACTGTAGTGATTAAGTAATAAAATGGCCCCAAATTTGCAAAATATTGATTCATCACCATGTAGACAATTGATCAGTTGATCATGAGGCAATTTTGGCCAGCACTTGAAATCATTATAGTAAAGTCTGTACCCAGCATCGAAAGCTGCATAACTTTGCAACAATTAAGGCTATACCCAGCCATCTCCTCCAGTCTGGTTTCAAAGCACATGAGTTATATCTATTGTAAGGAACTCATGGTGGCAACAGTAAAGACAGACACAAGTGATCACAGTTCAAGGGTGTTTATTGAACCTTATAATAGGTGAGATGAACGCCTAATCTAAACCTAAATCTAATTTAGGAGCAAGCTACGACCATCACACAATAATACTGTCCTTGTGGAGTCCAATCAAATAAAAAGGGCCTCTACTAAAAAAAAACTATTGCCAATCCTTACTACAAGTTACAAAAAAGAGTGTGGGATAATGTTCACCAGAAAAGAAAGAAGTGTTCACAAAATGATAAGTCAGGAGGGTATGGCTGTGTATCTCTTCCTCATGTTTGAGGCACGGGACAAGGTGGGACTCTCGAGCACAGCACACTTCTGGGCCTCGACAGCACGAGGTTCACAGTTCAGTTCCACGATATCAAAACCCCTTCAGAGGCCAAGTCTCTTTCCAGCAAAAGTCTCTTACCTTAGAAGGTTTACTGATTCAAAGTAACAAACAAACAAAAGTTATCTCAGTGATCTTGCACCTTGGGCAATTGTTCTTTGCTCAGATTTCACAATGACAAACAAAGGTTCATTGGGCTATTGCTCTTCGCCGGGCGCGAATCCTCCTTAGGAAAATGGGCCTCCCTCCGTCGGATTCACTACGGCCTCTCAGATACTGCTCATAATTAATGTCTGGTTAGACAAACAACAAGGGGAAACTCTTGTTTATACACTGTTCTCAGGTGTATTATTCTGCACCCCTTTTCTGTATAATGAAAAACAAATAAACAAATGGTCTTTGGGCGATTGCTCTTCACATCTGGAATTTCCCTCTGCCTGGCTCGGATCCTTCTTTTACAAAAGGGCCCCCCTCCGTTGGGTTCACAATGCCCCTTCTCCAGCACAGTTCATGTAGTCCTAATACAGTACATGTATTGTTGAGTTTTATCAGAAAGCAGGGTTTCATTCTCTTTAGCTTTCTTTCGGCATCCCTCTGCTGGGTTCACACTTGCCAATTATCACAGTTCACAATCGTAGTGGAAGGTGGGGTTCCCTTCCCCCTAGTTTTCCTGTGGCAACGGGTCCGAGACTTTCGATTGTATAAGGGATTTGACGTGACCCTTATAGGACCACTCTGACGTCTTACACCACCTTTTCCTAGGGCCTTCTGGTTGTTGTAGTTTCACAAACAGGTCCCAGTCGGAGCCTTACGAAACAGCGACCACGTGGCGCCGGACCCCTCTGCACCTGGACTTCAACTGGGTTTTCTTTGAAATTCAAATATACACACAAATGCTTTCTTCTTTCATTCAAAATGTTGCTACTCACACCCTTGGGCTTAATAAAGTTCGGTTTGATATCAGCTTCCTCCGACTCACCAGCTGTTTGCTTCTTTGTTCTCTGGAGTCAAGGATAGTACCATGGCAGCCAGCTTGCCTCTCTACCTGCGTTATCAAAGTGTGAGGTCCCCATGTACCATTGACCTCTGTTGCTCCGCTCGGCATCTGTAACTCCCGGTATTACGATTTACCTTCTGGAAGCTTTGCAGGTCTGAGTTGAAAAGGGCAAGGGCAATGCCCCCTTCGTCATCTTTCCGGGTCTCACCGCTTTTCTTCTTCCTTTGTACTGCCGGCTCGGTGTAGCTGTCGCCTCGTGCCTTTGGCCTTGCTCAAAGTGTGCTTTCTTGTTCTGCCTTTTATCCCTGTGGGGAAGGTAAAGGGGTGTCAGGTTTGCATGCTTATTGTCAATTGCCTGACTCGAGTGTTGGGAGATGTCAGGTAAATGGCTCTGGTGTTAGTCTGTTGTCTGTTACAGTGTAAGAAAGTGTATGTGTGGGATTAAAGCTTCTAAATATCCTACAGGGTAGGATGGGAAAAAGGTGTTACAGGGAACGGATACCGTGTCTCAACCCTCGGTGTCCCACTTCCACTCCCCGAAGACCCCTTGCCCAGGTGATCCTCCCCCACTGGTCCACCCCCAGGAACTGGATCCAATAGCAATGGCTGTGCCCTGGCCACCTGGACGACAGATCTCTGGGGACCAGCGGGTGAAACAACTTCAGGTTTCTCATACTACACATCCTTCATTACAATCCTCACATTTTTCTGGAATTGTATTTTTGACCCTGATAGGTCTATCTGGTGTCAAGTGTCAGTGATGTATCATTTTAAATTGAGGACATTTTAGCTATGTTTCTCAAAACCCAAAATGCACTGAGATTAAATCTGAAATTGTTTTTTGGAATACTTGCAGTCTAGTTCTCCTTTCCCATCTTTATTTCAAAGTTTTGGAAATTACAATATTGTATTTGATACTAATATGAGCTGCAGGTTGAGGATATTCCATCTGCCAAGATCAGCGAGCTGAGAACCAGACAGAGCATACTTGGAGCGCAACACTGCTGAGAGAAAAGACTTTCAATTGAATGTACTGTCATTTGCGTTTATCCAAAAGATGAAAACGAGTTTGCAATATGGAACAAGATAGTATCGACAAAACGCTCTCATTTTATACCATATGTTCTCTATTGAATGTATGCCAATTTCCATTCATTCTTGACAATGAACATACAACCAATTATACTAAATCCATGATTGTGCAATGAAGCAGCCTCGAGGTGTAACAACTTACAGGCTGCGTTCCAACTATAACTATACATGCTAGCATGGTGTTGTGTCCGTTTTGTCTGTCTATGTACTTGTATGCCAATATGATGTGATCCGGAAAGGCTATTTTCCAAAGACCACCTGACTGGTTTGCATTTAGCCCTTGTAAGGAGATATATGAAAGACCAGGCCGTATATAGCCTCATTCAGTGCAGAAAGGCTCCCAAAAGGTGGATACTGCAAATAGTATGGACATGCAAATGGTAGGACAGAGAGGACTCCAATTGAAGCTCTGTCGTCACTGTTGTTTTCATCAAATATTTCACTAATCCGAGCGAAAATATGGCAAAACATAGTTAAATTTGGGCATTAACATAATTTTTGCTGTTTGTATCTTGCTTGACAAAGATAATTAAATGCTTTCCAGCACCCCATATCTGCAGCAATGCTGTGCTGTAGCGGTTGTAAATTGGCTGGCATCATAATGTGTACACCAGGTTTTAATTTGATGCCCACATATTTCATCCTTTTGGAATCAAGTTAAGGCATACTGACATAGGACAACTTTGATTGTGATATTAGATATTGGCTATACCTTACATTTTGGGCTATTAATTTTGTACCTAGAGAACTTGGAGAAAGCATTGATGTTGGTAGATCAGCTCATTTAAATCAAAGCATTTTGTCATAAAGCAGCCAAAAGTAGTTCTACTGCTATAAAGGGTATCCCAGTCTTTTTCACCATTCTATACAAAAACTGTCCAGAAATATCCATTGCAATAAACTCTGATGGATGGTACATAATAAAGTAGCTTCCCCTTATTGATAAATCATTCACCCAATCCATACCTAGACAAGGTCCTGAAAATATAACCCCACTCCAACCTGCCAAATATTTTTTCAGCACCTAAAAACAGGGTCCAAGTGAGGAGGTTGGCTTTTTCCAAATGTCAGAGTACTTGGAAGACATCTCTCACATTATCTCCAGTCATTCTACCTGGGACATAACCCATTTGTGCATGATCAATCAATATTGCAAACTATTGTTTCAACTGATTAGCTAACAGCTTGGCTCAGATTTTAATGTCAAGATATATGTATGAGATGAGTGAGATTGTCTAGAAATCACCACATGTCGTGTCATGTATTTTCTGCTTTGGGAGAACAGAGATCAAAACAATAATTCTCACCAGCCTTGTTATGAAATGTAGTTAATAGGGGTACAACTCGAATTTCACAGCTCCTATAGAACTCAATGGGGTGACCACCTTCCCCGTGATCTTTGTCAGTTGCCATATCTTAGAAGGGTTTACTTCTTGTACAAAATGAAGATCCAAAGTAATTTCTTATATTGTCAACTAGAGAAGGAAAAATGAGGTTCTTCATAAAAGCAGATTCCTCCATACCTAAGAAGAGGGTCTCCATTTTATATAGTGTTTTAAAGTAAGCCACAAACTAATTTGACATGTTGACTGGATGTGTGATTAAGGTACTAACACCTAATCAGATACATTATATAAACAGCAGCTCATAATGCTCATAATTGTTTTGCTTAAGGCAGAACAAACCAAGTTCAGCTTGTTTGGTGTAGTGAAAACATAGATTATATGTGGCCCGAATAAATGCATTTATCAGAGAGGAAATCAGAGACTTAATGTATTGGTAAGTGTGATGTTCTATAACTATTTTACTCCTGTACCCGTCTGGTTTTAAGAGCAGCCGAGTTCTTTAATATAATCACCTACAATAATCCTTCATAAAGATCGAAAGCACCTCTGTTGAAGAGACCATATTTTCATTAATCTACAAGATTTTTGTCAATGATTTCATGAGAGAAAATGAATCTGCTGGATATTTATAATGTATTAACTTCATCGACCACATACAAATTGTTGGCATAGAAGTGATAGCATACGTTTTAGCAATTTTGGAGCATGAGCCGAGGAGCACTCTGAAAGAATCATGCAGTCTATAAGGTCAATCACCTAAGACTTCGAAATAAGAAAAAGGTAAATTCTAGTGCACGCCCTATGAACACATGAAAGGCCAGGATAATGTTTTAATGAATCGGTCTCGTTTTATGTTTTCTTGGTTGCAGTGTTTACACTAAGGGAGAAGTGGTTCGGCATTGCTGAAACATTAAATAACATGTTTACTCTATATAAACTGTTTCCATCATGTAATTTGTTCTTTTATAAACATAAGTTAACTGGAACTTTAATGTTGTAGATGAATTTCAATTACATTTTTATGGTAATTCAATTTCCCAAAATATATAATTATAATTCACTTGTTATTGTAATGTCAAGTCATCAACCAGGAATAATTAGAATGCTTGTCATAGCTAATCATCTCAAATGAAAAAAATAGCTGGGATTACCCAGAGTACCATGCTTGGACGGGGTGCTCCTTACTCTGCACCCTAGTAAAGGTCAAAGACAATTGAAGCTCAAGTGGTAATCTCCATCCCACCGCCACCATTTCACCACAAGACGGAATACTGCATTTTACTGCAGGAGGAGTGGGCTGTCTGGGGCATAGCTGATTGCAAAGACAAGGTATGGAGGCACAGGCTAAAGGTGATGTTAAAATCAGACAGTATGGGGTTCTGGTCCCTGTGAGGGGTCAGAAATGTGAAGCTTTTTGAAGGCTTTTCAACGGATGCCATTTTTATTTAACTCAAAAGGTTGGCTAAAATGTCTCACTATCCCTACCCTGATGAGGATTTCCCAGCCTAAAATAATTTAAAGGACAACACTCTAACAAAAAGGGTTTCTGTCCCTCACACTTATATTCACAATAAATCAAAAAGGAAATATAGGTCAGTATAACAACAACATATTTAACAGTATAAGTCAAACCCCAATTGCTGCTTCTTCAGATAACCTCAGTGAAATCCCCTTCAACAGATTTAATCAGTCCTTTCTTTAAATGTTCGAAAAGGATAAGGCCATTCTGTATCACAACAGAAAGTTCCAGTTCAGTTCTCTTTCTAATCCAACTTGACAACAAAAACTGTCATCAACAGTAAGTAGTTCAAAACTTCATTAGCTTCAAAACAAATGTCTTTGTCAGGATATTTTGGCATCACTTCATTACAGGATTTACCCCACCACAGTACTTGAGTTTTCACCTGGTTTACTCTCATGCCAGATTTACCACTTCTACTACACCCTGCTCTGGTGTGCTCCTGCCAGAACAGAACCCAAGGTAACCAATGCTCTTGGTCTGGTATACTCTCCTGCTATCCAAGATAAACTACTGCAGTTCTCTGTGCGGGCATACTCTCCTGCCCAAACAGATTCAATCGGCACACAGTTCTAAGACTGGTATATCCCCTTGCCAGGTCCAACTACTACCTCCAAGTCCTTCTGTGTTAAGGGTCAACCTCAAAGGTTTTAACAAGTTCTTCAGCTGCACACAATTAGGTCTAGGTTTCTCTTTAGGGGACACAAGAATCACACTGGTGCTACTTTGTACAACTAAGTATTTGCCACACGCAATACAGGCAATGGGCCCTTCCCTCTCAACATCCTTTATCAGAAGGGCAGCCATCCTGCCAATCTTGTTCCACCTTTGTATTATTAATCCCATGCCGATAATAACTCTTTGTCTTCTCTTGTTTCTCCTCTTCACCCTTCACCCTTCTTTGGCTTTGGCAATGTGGGTTTAAGATGTTCTCTACACATGAGCAATATTCTTCACACACACTGTTGGGCTCAGTTATCTTCTTTTGGCTTAGTTATGATATATGACATGACATTTATAACATGCTTTAATGTTTAACACCTTTGGCGTGGGCAATGGTGGTTTGGGTTCTCTTCTTGAGATATTGTCCACTTGTGTGGTTGGCTGTTTTTATCACCCACTATATAACAGTTCCCTCCTTCAGGTGGGATCTTTGGATTATGTTTGCCAACTACTTTGGTTTACATCAGCTGGGTATATGTCAAAATCGGTAAGTGGTTTAGCATTAGTTCGGTATTCAATAGGGAGTCTGGATACAGACGAGTAACTACACAGCACCCCAGGGACGCAACTACACATGAAACTCACTGGTGGTGTGTGCATCCATGTACCTCACTGCTCCCACTTGCCTGCTTTACTTCTCTGGCGTGGTCCGGCAACCTCTCCTGCATGGCTTCCTGCGTCTCAGAGACCTCACGATGGCGGCAGCGATCTGGTGCTCGCCTGCCACTGCTGAACACTGTACTCTGGGGAAAATTACAAAAAGGTGCGCTAAACTGCTGCGCAACCTGTGGAGCTGAAATCTCGAGCCCACACGAACCTCCCAAGACAGGCATCAACTTGCTCGCCACTCTGGCCCTTACACAATTTCTTCTGCTGCTTTGTGGAGAATTCAAATCTCCTCCACACACTACTACTCCTGCTGCTCTCCTGCTGCTGCTGCTGCTGCTTTAGCCGCTTCACCTTCTTCCACCTAGATCTCTTGGCCTGCACCGAGAGGTCCTTTTTTGCCTTTCAACAACCCTCTGGTGTGGATCATTAATCTTAATGGGCTGCACTCTGCAACCCTGTGAATCTGCAGCCCTCTTCTTCATCAGAGTACTCTGGGACTTGAAGTCCGAACACAAAAAAAATACAATACTAGTTTCCCCAGCAAGTTCCTTTTTCTTCTTAAGTATTACAAGGATACATAGATATATTTGGCTTTACAAAGAATTGAACTTTTTCCAGTTTCAGATTGGTAGTTTTCAAAGGCCTCTCTGCATGCATTTCCTGAGACTCATAGGAATTTCTATTTCCAGGAGTGTTATAATTTTTGTAAGGGCTTTTCTCACCCTTAATCCATGAACGTTTATGATTGCCTTAGCTCGCATGATTTTAATTAATTTTAGGGAGTGCCCGTTCTCTTTGACAACATGCCACCACATGTACTGGCATTAATGATATTTGCTTCTTGGATGAAAACAAGTACTGCTTCTCATCCCATGAAGTCCTCCCATTTCCCTGGGGCCCTTCTGCTCCCAGGTGATCCCGCCTATTCCCCCAGCCAACACTGCCTCCAGGGTCAAGATCAGGAAGTGTCTGCCTTTCCCTGCTGATCTGAAAGGAGACTTTAGGTAGGGCTTTCATGAGGACTCCATAGGACTCATCACACACCTCACAGAATTTTTGCAGTAAAATGGGGTGAAGCATCAAGGTGGGTGAAATGGGATAAATCCTCTTTCAACACCACAGGTCAACATAGCTGTAGACAGCTTTAAGCAACGGTGCACTGAAGATTCCTCAGGCAGAGCCATGCAACAGGCATGTCAGAAGTAAACACAACATGCCCCCAATGACACAAATCAACTGAATGTACATCTTGCAAAAAAAGAAGGTAGGGTTCTGTAGTGTTCCTTTGCAGTGCATACATTAGTAGGTACACACTGATGATGAATTCAGTTTCCACCGTTTTACAGAAAAACTGTAAATTTAGTTACAGTAAATGCAGCTAAGGTCGTCCTCCACTCTTGACCACTTTATTCTCCATGCATTCCGGAATAGCCAGCTCTCATCACATCATAGCATTCTCACCATAGAAGCAGCACACAACACATCCCCCTTCCATCACATCCTCACTTTTGCCACCCTACACATATATTTCACCACCGATCATCACTGGTCTTGGTGACCCCAACTACCTTAATGATTTTTCTAAATACAGAACATGGCTTCTGCACACTGCCAGGTAATGTTATCTTCACAAAATCACCTGCATTGATTCCAGCATAACCAGCCCTCTTACTGATATCAAAGTTTCTCTTCATCTCCTGTCTCTTTTCCTCGAATCTCATAAAACTCAGAGCCAGAAAGGGAAATAAGTCTTGCTTATCTGCCGGTTCACGGCACAGCAATGATACCCTTCACCAATGATTCCTTGGGCCTTATTCCCTCTGTAGACAACGTTCTCCCATGGAGGCAAAGCTCCTCATGAATTGTGTATATAAAACTCACATAGACCTGGAAAGGACAATAACTCTTGCTTCTCCGCTGGTTTAGCTGCAGCAATTATACTCTTCACCAATGATTCCATGGGCCTTATTCCCTTTCTAGGTAACATGTGGCCCAGGTACTCCAGTTTCTCCTGATACAATTTACAGTTCTGCAATTTAACTGTCATCCCACAATCCTCTCAGATCTCTGCATAGCCTAATTAATGTATGTCTTCTATAATTCCTTGGCTCATGTGCTGTAACATCTGAAAAGGTCCCAGAAGTGTCAAAGGAATTTTTCTCGCTTTACTCTTGACTGCTACAGCAACCTCTTTTTGTTTAATATGATGTTACCCCTTCAGTGCACCTATCCTTTCTGAAAACACCTTAGGGAATTTCTCCAGTTCCTGTTGCTTTAGATCACATTCAATGGCTGACACTTGCTTGATGGCTCCTGGTTTCAACTCCATGCCACATTCTGCTTGATGTCTCCAACGCAGGATGGGTGGTCCTTTATCCACCACATTTACTTTTCATATTATTTCCCTACCTTTAAATATGATCTTCTCCACAAACCCTCCAATCATTCCCAATTGATGCCCCGAATATGCACAGAAAACTTTAGTAACTGGATTGAGATTTTTCATAACCTGATCCAGTAATCCTTGTGTACATTTCATGAGGGATTATGGTGTGCAATGAGCCCGAATCAGCCATCAATTGCATCTTTACCCCGGCAATTACCTGTATGTCCATCAATGCCAGCAAACCCATCAGAATCCTCCTCTGGATCCCAGAGCATTAGTACATCTCTTCTATGGACATTTGCATTAGATGGTTCTTGCCTATTCATCTCATCTTGACTATGTTCCTCCTGATCTATTGGCGCCACCTCCTTTTTTCTCACTCGCAGTATTCAGCTTGAAAAATGTGTTTCTACACACCTTTGCAATGTAGCCCATTCCTTGACAAATGTCACATATCTTCCTGGTAGCTAGACAGTTTTTGCAGGTGGCTATGTGGTACCTAGTACCACACTTGTAGCATCTGATGTTGACACAACCTCTTTCCTTCATTTCTTTGTGTTGACTGTTCGTTTTGAGGTGTGTTTTGTTCACACTGAGTTGTCCAAGCTCTTCTTTTGATAGTTTTTTGCAAGCTTCTGTGGACCTCTCTATACTTTTTGCAATGCGTATTACGTCACCCTACGCAGGTGGTGATTCCTTCCAAATGTATTCACGTATTTGGTTGCTGGACATGTGTACCATTATTTGGTAGCTCAATACTTCATTTAAAAACTGTCCAAAGTTACATTGTGTAGCAATGCTTCTTAAAGCTGCCAGAAATTCATCAATAGTGTGACAAATCAAATTCCAGGGTACCAGTGGTCCAGGAGTGAATATCTGTTTCTAAACCATCAATCAGCCCCACACCACTAATACACCAGAATGAATCTAAACTGATTCTTTTATTTATTTAATTTCCTATAAAACGCCACTCGCCTTCAGGCCTCAATGCGCACAAAAAAACAGCCAAGACAAAAACACCACAAGGGATGTCAGAACTCGCAGCATTCAGGGTCCAGGTGGGTCAAAGGTAGTACGTTTTTATGGCTTTCTTAAAGCTATTCAAATTCATGACCTTCTGTAGGTAAGGTGGAGGTTTGTTTCATAGCGCAGGAGCGCGGTAATCAAAGCTCATGCCAAAGGTTTTAAGTTTAATGTATGCCTGCTGGAGTTTTTTATTCCCATTCGACCCAAGTACTCTTGATGCCACAGCTTCCTGTGTATGATTTATAAGGTAACCAGGAGCGAATCTAGAATGACATTTGTGTGCCAAGGAAAGGATTTTGTGTGACGTTCTATGACACACCAGGAGCGAATGGAGCCCTCTCCTACCCTCTGTGACAGGATTGGATTAAACAAGCATACAGTTAAAATGGTAAAACTCCTTGTCCAATTTTGGTAATGTGGACAGAAGAGCAGGCTTACCTACTGTAAAAGTCGTGGATTGTTGGCTATTTACAATACAGCAAAAATACAATTATTGCCCAATGATAAAAAGAGTGACCAGTCAAGGTTGTATACAAAATATGTACTTCATCCTTATCACAACAGACAGTCTAATATCACTACTAAATACAACCCACCCTGTAAAGGAATGCAGAGAACAGACAGTTTCTAAAAAGGAAAAGGAATGCACTCTGGATACTGACAGGCGGGGAGTTGGTTTGGTTAATAACCACAATAATGTTTTACAAAGCTTCTTGGCTTCAGCAAAAAGGATGGAAGGATCTTATAATGTATGTAGGTGTCTTCTGGCAAGGACCAGGTGGAAAGAACCACAATGCACCTCTTGCGGTAGTTCTTGGTGCTTGACAGCATTGAGTTGGGTTGAGGGCGCTTTTTAGGCTTCTGCAACAGAGTTTAAGAAGGGAGTCAGCGGCGGGTATCAGTCGGCAAGATGGTTCGCCGAGCAAAGCTTGGTGAGAGGCTGCAGGCTGGCCTTCACAGCGACTCTGGGTCAGGAATCGTCTCAGTGCTGATCGGTAGGTCTGAAGCACTGGTCGAGGCGTCTCAGGTTCATTCAGTGACTGCGGCTTGCCAGCAGTAGCTCAAGGCTTGACGGCAGTCAGCGTTGCATGCGGTTGCGGATCGAGGAACTCGACTGACTTGAGAATGTTCTTTAAGGTGGACAGCGGCATGCTTTTGTCACTGCACTTCTCCCCAATTCTCACTTCTCCCCAATTCTTCAATGGGCTTGCATTGTCCTTTAAATTGGACGGCCCAGGGCTATGGAGTGTGTAGCTGGCAGCTGCGTTGTCCTTTAGCTTCGGGTTCAGAGACCTTCTGGCACTCCCTGTCTAGGGAGCTTACTACAGAGCCTAGCAGAGAATGATGTGTGCTGGCTGGGTACTGGTTCTGAAGAGGCTGGAGGGTCTTCTGAGTTCTTTTTTCCCTCTGTTCCTGGGAGAAGTTAATGGGACGGATCTTGCTTCCCTCTTTGGATGTTCCTGGCCTTCTTTCACTAGTGGAAGCTGTAAGGCAGACTGTACCTTCAGTCAAGGTGCAAGGATGAGTTCTTCTTCGTGCTTCAAGTGAAGTCTTCAGATGATCTGCCTCAAAAAGGGGTTGCAGCCCTCTCTTTTAGCCAAGTGGGCCACAGTGATTGGTGTAGGCTAAGCCTATCTTAGTGAACCAATCCTGGGGTCGCTACCAAATGTTTTCTGCATGTTCAAGGTCATAACCAGAGTGCTTTGAAACAAGAAAAGTTAAGGGGGTTCGACAGGAACAAAGGGTTTGCCAGATAAGCAATATGGCTGAACCCTTCTCTCAACAGAAAGAGTTCTGGGCTCACTGGCCTGTGATAGTAGGTCCCATCCACCTTCTTGTCTGCTGTGATCAAAGAGTCTGCTTAATGGTTTTCCCTGTGTGGTTGTTTTTTAAAGCAGCAGATCTCCCTTGAAGATGCTGAGTGATCAGACTCTCTGGCTTCTGCAAACCACATTCTTGTATCTTATGAATGGGGTCTCCCTAGCAGGGGTTGTCTACTGCAACAAAAGACTCAGACATGTCAGTTCACTGTTATTGGTACTGAGAGGCAGGAGCTGGCTTCAGGCTGCTACAGTTAAATATGAAAGGTTTGTTGGGTTTCATGTTTCCTTTGTTATCCTCTGAAGCCAGCCTTTTTGAAGTATCTTCTATGTGTATGTTAATCGCTGCCACGAGCTGATGGCCTAACAAAGGATAAGGGCTGTTCCATGGAGCCCTTATCAGTTAATCAGGCTGTCCATGGCAGGGGGAAGCTTTTCTCCCCCCTCCTTGGGATAACATCCAGCTCTCCTCTCCTGTCATATTCCAACTAAATATGACAGGGGCGTACTGTACCTGTAGGCTGTGTCCATACCGGAGTACATAGGTCAATGCATTTGTTGTGGTGTGAGCACAAGAAAATGAGCGTGGGTTAACCCCACACATTTTCCTGAGGCAGGTCTACTATCATCCATTTACTTAATTTAAAAAAAATCACAGGCTAGCACAAATTGACTCGCCAGGCAACTGGTCCCTAGTATAAACTATAAACACACTTGCCTTCTTTTTGTATTGGTTTTCCGTTCACGCTACCATTTCATCATATACATTGAGCTGGTCACCTTGTGTTTCCATAACAGGCGGGAGATGTCGGCATACTTCTTGGCCCTCCAACCCAAGTTTGTGCATATATATTGCTTTTTTCCTTGATACAGACAGTATATTACAATCTGTTGCTTCCAGATATATATCAAATTCAGCCTTCCATCGCCTCCAAGGCATGGGAGGCCTTCCAGGATTCTGTAGAAATGCTGGCAGGGGTCTAAACATTGCATGGTCATTGTAGATATCCAATATATCCTGTGCTAATGTTATGGGGACATACAAAACGTTTTGTTTCTGTTCTCCTTCTGTGTAATTTACTTTGGCATAGATAAATGTCTGCTTGCTTCACAGGTATTTGCCAGAGAGGAAGGACTATTTTTCTGAAAATAATTCAGAATATCATTTTGTATTTTTATTGGGATGAAGAAGCTATGCTGCAATCATTATTGCTGTGTGCCAATACAGTGCGCGTGTGACAGAGTTCCCAGGCTTGGGAGTAGCCAGGCAACCATTGTTGCTGTACGTCACAGGCAAAGGATGTTTCCTACAATCATGGGTCCTTTGTTCTAACCCAATCCGGTGCTTGCATTTGATAGCAAACAGTACGCAAGTCGAACGCTGCCAGAACAAAAGTAAATAAATCGAGAGTGATGCAGACAGACACTTAATGTTCCTTGAAATGTCGAATAATGATTTTTTAAAATTCTTGCATAGGTTCAGGAGGGCTTGGAAGGGAGCAGTTCCTTTGACCAGGGCACAGAAGCTGCAGGTTCATGATGTCAAGCTTGTTGCCAATTGTGGTGTTCCTTTGAGGTGCATAAATGAATAAGTCCACACTGATGATGAATTCAGTTTCTACAGTTTATTCCAGTTAAACTGTCAATTCAGTTACAGTAAATGTAGCTATGGTCCTCCTCCACTCTTGACCTCTTTCTTCTCCACGCATTCCAGAACAGCCAGCTCTCATTGCATCATACCATTCTCACCATAGAAGCAGAACACGACAGGTTCCTATCTACTGATCAGATCAGTTGCATATGTAGCTATGGTAGTGGGTCTCAGTCCTCTAAGGTTCCCACCACAGAACGACATGAAATATACTGCTCTGTTGGTGGCAATTGCATGGTGACAATAAAGGTGTGTGAAAGGACTCTTCAAGTAATTTCCAGTTTACAGAAAAGATCAGTTTTATGTAACTTTCCTCAATAAGAGATTTTTTAAGATGAGTTTTTTAAATAAGTATGGATCTATGATGACTTTGATGGCATCAAGGACCAATATATGTTCATGTTTTTCACTAGAAAGTATGAAATAAAAGGCCACCCAAACAGATGTTCAGATACCTCAAATAGCAGGCAATTTTCTCAATGAAAACCAATACTTATAATTTCTATAATTTCCTAGAAAACATATAATTGGTGAGGGGGTCTGGTTTCATATATTACTTGTCATAATGATTCAAGGTTATTTTTAGATGGATTTGTTTACGTCAGTGAAGTTAAAAATTGAATCTAATTAGCAATGTCTTACAAAGTCTCATTAGACGTAGCAAGGATTACACTGATGTGGATTTGTTTTCCTTCATCGAATTGATCCAGCCCAAAACAAAGTTGAATATGGTCCTTTCCGAAATAGGGAAAAGGCCTCCGCTTTCCCAATCTCGAGATTGTTACAACATTTTGGTCCAAATACCAAAAATATGCAATAGGGACACAGAGGGATTGGGGGATTGAGGGGATAGTCAACAGTAGCTTATCCTTTGAATGAAGGATTGTATTGGTTGGTAGAAATGTAGCATGTCTGTCAAATACGAGGGAGCTAGATTATTTAGACATCTGAATATAATACATCCAATCTTAAACTTAATCCTATCCTCCAGGTTTAGCCAGTGAATGGATCAACGCAGCCCTGAATTTGGGGCAGACTTATTCACTCCAAAAAACAACCTGACCACCAAATTTTCCACCTTCTGCAGCAGATATATTTGTTTGCCAGGGGTCTTGGCCAATAAGCTGTTACAGTAATCCAATTTTGAATTTTCAAGTGCTCCTACCACTACCGCATGGTCCTTTTGATGAACATAGAGGATGGCCTGCCATAGCTGCCACAAGTTGTAAATAACAGCCTGCACTTTGGCCCCAATTTGACTTTCACAACCAAGATCGGTCTGTCATACGCAGCAAAGGTTTTTAATCCTGGTGTTGTACTTCAGTTCTGATTCCAAGAGAAAGGGAGGCAGGGGCCATCTATTCTCACCTAGTAAATGCTTTGGTCCAAACAAAATGACCTCCGTGTTGTTTGGGTTAAGTTAGAGCCAACTGGTGGACATCCAGCTGTTAACTTCCTCCAAGCAGCAACTCACCCGTGAAAAAGACTCCTCTATGTCTTTTAACCTAAGGAACACCTGTGTTTCATCTGCATATGACTGAAAGCAGACCTTATGGATTTGCAGGATGTCTATTAGAGGATGCAAATATGGATGAATTTTAATGGTGCAATTCTGCGGTTCAACTGCCAGACTTGACTCGTTGTCACCCGGACTGAAAAGATGTGAACCATTTAATTGCACTTGCTGAGACATTACCTATTGTCCACAGTCGCTCGATAAGAATATCATGGTCCACTGTATTGAAAGCCGCAGAGATATCCAACATTACGAGTAGAGAAGGTTCCACCTTGATCTCCCATTCGCAATAGTTCATCGCAAACTGCAACCAGTGCTGTTTAGGTTCAAAATTTTGGCCGGAAACCAGATTCAAGAGGCCCCAACAGAGATTCTCTCTCAACATATTCCTGCAGCTACACCAGAACTACTTTCTCCAAGATTTTACTAGGGCATGGTAAAACTGCAACTGGCCGATAATTCTGCAGGTTATCTGCGTCTAAATTAGTTTTTTTCAAGAATGGTGTAAATAAGTACAGCATTATTTGGCCACACAAAATTGGAAATGATCAAAAACAATTCTTGCGCATGGTTTATTGCTGCATCAACTTGGCTACAAAAATAGCTATTTGATACTCTTTTAAGGCTGCCTTGACCTTGTTGGCCTATTCCGATGTTCTATATTTTGCTGCATTCTCTCCATACCTCTATAATAGCTAGGAGTGAAACATAGTTTTGATTTTCCCTTTTATACCTTTGGTCTCAATGGAGCGTTCATGAAACAGATAATGTCCATGATTGCAGCCCCAAGTGCCAGACATTTAAAATTAAGTGGCTGCTCTCTAGGCTTGTTCTGTTTCACGGACAATAGACTTAAATAATGATCTGTCCATTAGATTAGTAAAGTGTCAGTCAGAGAAATTCCTGTCCCTCTTCCCAATGACACATCTAGGCAAAGGCCATGTATGTGGGATGCAGAGACTATTACAGGTGAAAATAATGTGTCTCCATTACTTCCCACAAATGTTTAGAGTGTGTCCCTGAACAGTCCTCCAACTAAATGTTGAAGTCACATAGAGAGAGAAGATCCTTAAATATACTTCGTATAGTTGTGAGATAGTAGTCCAGCCCTTCCACAAAGAAGCTAGCTGGGCCAGGAGGCCCATAATCCAGCAATATTCTCAAATAACTATTTGGTAAGGTCCATCGTACCAAATGGCCAATCTCTGAGGGGTCATCAAAGTTTAATGGTTCAAAGTGCAAGATTTTAATTTATGATCTGTAGATCACCGCAATCCCCCATCCTCTCTTTTTGGGGAGATCAATATTTTGAATTGAATATCCCTCTGGGAGTAAACTATGTAGTACATTATGAGAGGTATCAATGAATCATGCTCCCGTTATGAAAAGAAAATCCAATTCAAATTCCTGTAGAAGGTCACATATCTCAGAACAATGAGCTACTGCAGACCTAATATTCCGTAAGACCTCAAGAAGACCCAACTGTCACGCCCTCTCACACAACCCATCTCTCACTTCCCCCTCACACCTGTCTCCCTCATCAGGCGCTTCTCGCCGTCGTATTCTCCATCCACATCAGCGGGGGAAGCATGGCAGGCGGAATACCATGTTGGGCGGACCCGCCTCTTTTCGCCCTTTTCCGCGTTGGCGGTTGCCATGGCGCCTCCTGCACAGCCGGCGACGCCAGGATACCAGGAGGTACCGGCAGCCCCAATCGCTGGCCGCGTTGCGCTCCACGCAACGTGCGCGAGCGGTCACGTGATGTGTCACGTGATACCGCTCGCCGCTTCAAAAGAAGCCGGCAAACAAGACTCTTTGCTTCACAGCTACTTCTACGGAGGACTGCCAGGCGTTACCTTTGCTTCTTGTTTCTCTCCTTGCTTCGACCTTGGAACACTTCACTTGGACCTGCTCCTGGATTACCCTTGGACTCTGGCGTGCTCTCTGATTTCCCGGACATCTGACACCTATTTGTACTCTGGACTTGCTCTTTGGATTGCCCTTCTGTTTTTGCAACCCTCGGATTGCTTCACGTTTTGCCACGGATCCAGTCTTGCTCCACCAGGTGCTTTCAGGAGTGCCAACTACATCATCTCAGCCTGCTGTGGTTTCCCCTGCATAGGTTTCTTACCTATACTCCACCCCTTTTAGGTAAGCTGGTGTCACTGCATCTTGTTTACTCCTTCTGCCAATTGCCAATTGCCTTTTTGGGTGTTTTCTTGATTATAACCCTTTGCCTTACAGCACTCAGGGGTCCTTCCGGCGTTCCCGATACCAGGCTGATGACGACACTCCCACCTGTGGCCTCAAAGATTGCTAGGGCAGTATTTTACATTCTGCTCGAGCGGTACTTAGGGACGGAGGCATTACATAACTGCACGACCATCAAGTCGGACCCATCAAGTTAGAACAGACTGTGAAGCCTTATGGTCGTCCAGTTATGGATGTTTCAGCCGGGGACCCTGTGACTGCCTTAATGCAAGCAGTGACATCGCTTAGGACAGATATGGCAGCTGCTACCACTGCCCTCCGCACTGACCTGGCCACTGCCACCACTGCATTGAACCACCGTCTTGATGCCATGCAAAGCACACGACAACCCTTACCTGTTGACGCAGAGTTTGGCAATGCTGCCCCATCCCAAAACACGATTCCCGTCACACCACCCACTCTGCCAGACCCGTCTGTGGTGGTTCAGACCCCATTTCCTCTAGAAGCCCCTGAGAGGTATCAGGGGGATCCCTTGAAATATCGCACCTTCATAAATCAGTGCAAACTGCATTTCTTGTGCCGACCCCAGGCTTTCTCTGATCCGGTCTCTAAGGCGGCTTTTCTTCTCTCCCATTTGTCGGGTGTGGCAGCCACATGGGCTAACCCATTGTTGGAGGGCAACCATCCTGCTCTGCACGATTTCGAGTTATTGACCCAAGAAATGGCCAAGGTTTTTGACACTAGATATAAAGCCCAATCCAGAGACATGGAACTCCTAGATCTTACTCAAGGCCGATCCACTCTCATTAAATATATTACCAAGTTCAACCAACTCGCTACTGAGACCTCCTGGCCAGAGAACAAGAAAGCAGTGATCTATTATCGGGGCATGTGTGGTTCCATGAAGGATGCTTTATCTGTGGTGCCTTCTCTTCCCTCACTCTATATCGACCTAGTTGATTTGACCTTGCAAATCGACCCCAGGCGGGCAGAATGTAAGGGGGAAGCAGGGTTATCCCATACCTCACCTTCAACCTCATCCGGCACCTTACCTGAACCCATGCAGGTCGGCGGGGTACGCAGTCCCATTACTCATGCCGAACGAGAGCGCAGAAGGGCGGACAACGCTTGCTTCTACTGCGGTCTCAACGGGCATTTTGTAAAGGAGTGTCCCCGCCGGCCAAGGAACAAAATTCTGGGTTTTCCGAAGACTCGCCCTTGAGATCAGGGGTTGGGGCGAGTCCTATACAAAATACCTCTGATCCAGCTTTTGGTCCCGTCCGACCTGTGGTGGTACAAGCTTCCTTAAACCCAGCTGCAGGAGTCTCCCATGCAGTATAAATAGTGATCGACTCTGGAGCTACAGACTGCTTTATAGATATAGCGCTAGCCAGTTCACTAAACTTACCTCTGATCAAAAAGAAACACCCCGAACCGGTTCATGCAGTAGACGGGACGTCCCTAGCCTCTGGACCAATCTTGCAACAGACAGCCCCGTTGGAATTAGTCATACAGGAAGTCCATAGAGAGACCATGTCATTTGATCTCATAGCCACTCTTCAGTTTGGAGTTATCCTGGGCATTCCTTGGCTAAAGAGGCACAATCCTCTGATTAATTGGGGCACGGGTCAGGTCTCCTTTGAATCAGAAACGTGCCAATACTACTGCCTGTTCAAGACACCTCGGGTTTCCAGTCCCGCAGACATCCTAGGGGTAGTCGCTTCTTTAGCCATAGAAGACAGACCCGACTCCCAGGACACTCACATGATAGGGGCGGTCACGAACAACATACCTCCTGAGTATTATGAATTTCGGGCTGTGTTTGACAAAGGCTCTGAGGAAGGTCTTCCTCCGCATCGATCCTACAACTTCCCCATTGATTTAGTCCCGGACGCCCCATCCCAAAGGGGCGGATCTACTCCCTAACCCAGACGGAAGAGCGAGTCCTGCAAGAATACATACAGCAGGCCCTGCGTCTGGGTCACATTCGCCCATCAACATCCCCAGCTGCAAGTCCTATCTTCTTTGTGCCAAAGAAGGAAGGGGATCTCCGTCCTTGCATAGATTACAGGCGTTTGATGCCATCACGGTAAAAAACCGCTATCCCATACCTCTCATTACCCCATTGTTAGACAAACTCACTCATGCCACGATCTACACCAAACTGGATCTGCGGGGAGCGTACAATCTCATACGCATGCGGGATGGAGATGAATGGAAGACGGCCTTCTGCTCACGACAAGGGTTGTTTGAGTATACAGTTATGCCGTTTGGCCTCTGTAATGCTCCTGCTACGTTTCAGCGCTTCATGGATGACATATTTGGCGATATCTTGAACGCTTACGTGGTAGTGTACTTAAATGACATATTGGTTTTCTCTTCCTCCCTCGATGAACACATCACGCACGTCAAGGAAGTGTTGTTGCGTCTCCAAGCCAACGCACTATTTGCTAAACCCGAGAAGTGCATTTTCCACACCAGTCAGGTTGAGTTCTTGGGGTTCCATATCTCTCCCGGGGGTCTCTCTATGAATCAGTCCAAAGTCCGGGCAATCAACGAATGGCCAATTCCGACCATACTCAAGCAACTGCTGTCATTTTTGGGTTTCGCCAACGTTTACCGACGATTCATAGCTGGGTTCTCCTCTATTGTAGCACCACTCACTGCGCTCACTAGCCCTTCTGTCCCCTATGTCTGGTCCGTGACACAACAAAACGCCTTTGACTCTCTGAAAACTATATTCACCACTGCTCCGGTACTACAACACCCTGACCCTGAACTCCCGTTTGTCCTCGAGGCAGACGCATCTTCCTATGCACTAGGCGCTGTACTGTCCCAACCATGTCCTGCCACTGGTCGTTTGCATCCGGTTGCATTTCACTCTCGTAAGTTCACAGCAAGCGAATTGCACTACACAGTCATAGAAAAAGAACTATTGGCCATTAAGGACGCGCTACAGACCTGGAGACACCACCTCCTGGGCGCAAAACACCAGACGGTGGTGTTCTCCGATCATAAGAATCTCCAAGACCTTACCTCTCTGAAATGTACAAACAGCCGACAAGTACGTTGGCATCTCTTCTTTGCCGCGTTCGACTTCGTGGTCAAACATAGACCTGGTGTTGGGCATGGGAAAGCAGACGCTCTGTCTCGTTCCCCTGGGGGGGAGGTTCTCCCATCCTTCCCTGAAACCTTGTTGAGTGAGACTCATATAGTTTTTGTCTGCACACCGTCACCTTCATTACAGTCCACCATACGACAGTGGGTCTCCCGCTATCCACAATCACTAACAGAATGGGATCCTGTTATGCAGGATGGGCTGCCCTTTGTACACGGGAAACTCTTTCTTCCCACAAGTGAAACCAGGAACCTGGCGTTGGAGTGGTCTCATGATGCTGCCATTAATGGTCACCCCGGGCAGCATCGTACTCTGGAACTACTCAAACGCTGGTGTTGGTGGCCGACTATGAAACGCGGCGTACAGAACTACGTCAATACCTGCTCGGTCTGTGCCCAGGGCAAGTCACGCAGGGGCCGACCTTTGGGTCTTCTTCTTCCTCTCCCGGTTCCTCCACGTCCCTGGCACACGGTCTCAATGGACCTGATTACCGACCTGCCACGTACACAGGGTTTCGATACTATTTGGGCCGTTGTCGACTCCTATACCAAACTGGCCCATTTCATACCATGCAAGGGGGTACCCTCAGCCCCGGTCTTAGCCAAGCATTTCTTTAGGTCTGTATTCTGTCTCTTTGGCCTGCCCCATGTTTTGGTGTCCGATCGAGGCACACAGTTCACCTCCCGTTTCTGGCGGGCCCTCACCTCTCTGTTGGGTATTGATGCTCATTATTCCTCTGCTTACCATCCAGAGAGCGACGGGCAAACCGAGAGGGTCAATCAGACATTGGAGCAGTATCTACGCTGCCTAACGTTACAGTATCAGGACACTTGGCTTAACCTCTTGCATCTCGCCGAGTTTGCTTATAACAATACACTGCACTCTGCTACTGGGTTCTCACCTTTCTTCGCCCTCTATGGCCAACATCCCCGTACTCTTCCCATTCCGGACTTCTCCTTTTCTGATACCCCCGCCGGTTTGGCCTGCGCTCTGGATTTGGTCTCAGTACATGCCCAAACATTGGTCCACCTGCGTGAGGCCCAAACCTCCATGAAAACCGCTGCTGACAGGAGGAGGGCGGATGCGCCTGCATACAAGGTGGGGGACCGTGTTTGGCTCTCTACCCGCCATTTACACATCCCTGGCTGTCGCAAACTTCTCCCTCGCTTTGTGGGTCCATATGAGGTGGTCAAAGTCCTGAACCCGGTGGCTATGCGCCTGGCGGTGCCCCCCGCCTGGCGGATCCACCCGGTATTTCACGTCTCCCTGCTTAAGCCATGCCCTGGCCCTACCCGATTGACTGCCCCTCCTGCCCCGGTCTCTGTCTCGTCCCCCGATGTATTTGAGGTGCGGGCTATTCTGGGTTCCCGTATACACAGGGGCGGTTACAGTATCTAGTAGACTGGCTGGGGTACGGCCCTGAGGACCGCTCCTGGATTGCTTCCCGGGATGTTCACGCTCCTCGCCTGGGGGCCCGGTTTCACCGGGAGCATCCATCCATCCCACGCGGTCGTGGGCCTTTGAGGGGGGGCTCTGTCATGCCCTCTCACACAACCCATCTCTCACTTCCCCCCTCACACCTGTCTCCCTCATCAGGCGCTTCTCGCCGTCGTATTCTCCATCCACATCAGCGGGGGAAGCACGGCAGGCGGAATACCATGTTGGGCGGACCCGCCTCTTTTCGCCCTTTTCCGCGTTGGCGGTTGCCATGGCGCCTCCTGCACAGCCGGCGACGCCAGGATACCAGGAGGTACCGGCAGCCCCAATCGCTGGCCGTGTTGCGCTCCACGCAACGTGCGCGAGCGGTCACGTGATGCGTCATGTGATACCGCTCGCCGCTTCAAAAGAAGCCGGCAAACAAGACTCTTTGCTTCACAGCTACTTCTACGGAGGACTGCCAGGCGTTACCTTTGCTTCTTGTTTCTCTCCTTGCTTCGACCTTGGAACGCTTCACTTGGACCTGCTCTTGGATTACCCTTGGACTCTGGCGTGCTCTCTGATTTCCCGGACATCTGACACCTATTTGTACTCTGGACTTGCTCTTTGGATTGCCCTTCTGTTTTTGCAACCCTCGGATTGCTTCACGTTTTGCCACGGATCCAGTCTTGCTCCACCAGGTGCTTTCAGGAGTGCCAACTACATCATCTCAGCCTGCTGTGGGTTCCCCTGCATAGGTTTCTTACCTATACTCCACCCCTTTTAGGTAAGCTGGTGTCACTGCATCTTGTTTACTCCTTCTGTCAATTGCCAATTGCCTTTTTGGGTGTTTCCTTGATTATAACCCTTTGCCTTACAGCACTCGGGGGTCCTTCCGGCGTTCCCGATACCAGGCTGACGACGACACTCCCACCTGTGGCCTCAAAGATTGCTAGGGCAGTATTTTACATTCTGCTCGAGCGGTACTTGGGGACGGAGGCAGGACCATCAAGTTAGAACACCAACATCTGCAGGATTGGAGCCCTTACTCATTTCAATACCTGCTCTGTATATTTTATTTGAATCTGTGTGATTTTTCCATTTCGGAATGGTCCGCGATGGAAATGTCTGCATGGGAAATGTACGCAACCCTCAACACCCCCTCACCCCTCCCACTTACTTTTCCTTCAGACGCACTGTGTCCTTGCAGCACCGGTTGCCTTTCACTTCCGTAATCGAGAACCGGCGGTGCAGGGTCCTTTTCTTTTTTTTCTCTTTTTTTTCTTTTTGCTCAGGTGAGCTGCAGGGTGTCCCCCGCAACCCCCACTCACTATACTGTATATAGTGAGTGGGTGTTGCGGGGGACAACCCCGGAGCCCCCAGCTTTTTTTTGCTTTTTTTTTTCTCTCGGATGAGCTGCGGGGTGTCTCCCGCTCACTATATTGTGTAGTATAGTGAGCAGGGCTTTCCGGGGTGACACCCCCCACAGCCCGTTTCTTTTTTGTTATCGACCCCACACCAAAACACATACCACAAAAAGTTCAAACTTTAGGTAGTTTGAACTTTTTGTGGTATGTGTTTTAAGTCTTTTGGTGGGGTCGGTAATTTATTTTGGTAATTTTGTCCCATTCCTTTTATTCAGTGCACGAAGTGAGAGAGATCCAGAATGGCCTCTCAGACGTTGTAGCATATTTTCATCATATTTGATACCATCCTTGTTACTATCGCAATTCCCCATGAAAATACAAGCACATGCCAATAATACCCAGTAGACCAGAGGTCGCCAAACAGTCGATCGCGGGCGACTAGTAGCTCGCCTGAGCCTTTTCAATCGCCCGCGCTGAAGATACCGAAAAATAGGCCCAATTGCAGGCAGAGGGCTTGGCTACTGTGCCACTTGGAACTGCTTGTAAATCCACTGACAAATGTCAGTATCACGTTATGCTTCTGCAGGCCGCCTGTAATACCACAGTTGGCCTTGTGCGCCCCCACGACAGTCTTTCTTAAGCAAGCTGCTCTTGTTTGCCAGAGATGTTGGAGGGTCTGGGGCAGGATCAGGATCAGGATCATTGTGACCACGCAATGAAAATATCACAGTAGCACTGCTGCTCGCCTGGAAATGTTCAAAATAATATTTTAAAAAATGGTGCAATTTCTTTCCAAATTCCACACCGTACATTTCCACTTTGAATCACTTCCATGACACAAGTACACCCACTTTTAGTACATTAAGCAATCCATAGACACGCTGTACAGTAGAAGCCTACCAGGGTAGTTCAGCAGGTTGACAGACCGATGCTGAGATGTTATATATTCAAAACTACAGGTTGTTAATCGTATGACTTTTTGCAATGCATTATAAACAAAGTGCTATACAATGTGTTTGGCCAGGGTATGGGTGGGCTGGTTGCTTGCTTATATTCAGGGCTGAGGTGAGGATATTTCTGCCCCTGTGAAAATCAAAAGTTGGCACCCATGAACCCACAGTTTAATTTCCTAAAAACTGCTGTCAGCATAACAGAAGCATTTGTGATTAACCAGTTTGACAAGCATATAACATCTTTATAAATATAACTTGTGCTAAAACACAGAGGGGCACACAAATAATAATGATGTGTTATTTATATAGCGCCTTAATCCAAAGCGCTTTACAGAGCACATATTTACATGCAATATCACCCAACTGAAATTGGTACGTGTATCGACCTCAGAAGGATGAAAGGCTGAGTTGGCCTTGCCGGGATTTTAACCTGCGACCTGCAGATCACGCTCAGATAGCAGCAGCGAGCGCTCAACCCACTGAGCTATCTTACCGGCAAATAACAGAGTATGTGTGGTGTCTGACAAAAAAAACATTTCAAAGAAAACTTTTGAACACAAGCAACATTTTTCAATTTGGAAATTACTTTATTTTTATTTGGAAAATAATAGTGTGCCTAGCATGTAGAAAGCCTGCATAAAACGCAAAGGAAGGGGCACAAAAATTACAGGATATTTGTATGGTAGTACAACAAATATCTGTTTTTTTGAGACAGCTACTGATAAATAATAATGCAACAAAGAGGTTTTTGAAGTTCTTAATATATTCGTGAAGGCATAGGATATTCCATCTGTTTATAGAGGGGAAATAATCGAGCCAAAAAAATATTGGTAAAAATTCCGAGGCTTATAAATATCCCCACCCCGATATCGTCCGCTAGTAGCTCTCCACTGTTGGCATCCACTACAAGTAGCTCTAGCTAACGTAAAGGTTGGAGACCCCTGCAGTAGACTAACCAGAGGATGTCGGTATTTTGTAAAATGCTAAATCCAGGACCAAACGAGCAGAATTGCCCGACCACCATCGCACTGGCTGCAAACATGCCTAAACAGGCTTCACTTTAGAGCTTTGCGCTGAGGCAGGCCAGTTAAGGCCTGTGTCGCCGAGGTGCACATCACAGCCAATGCATGACACTGCTCCCCGTAGGAGATTATGTTTTTATCTCGATCTTGTGTCAATCGAGCTTAGCCCACCCTTACCCCTCCTCCAAATAGTTAATGAACTGAGAGCCGGTATATTTTACTACCAGGTACTCTCCTTCTACAATGAGACAATGTATAGAATTAAATTCACTCTCAGTATAAAATGTTTCGAACTTGTTAAAATTATTAAATAGTTTTAAAAACACATATGTTAATAAAATAAAACAGTTTCCCGAGACCAGATAACACTAATCAACAGTCCCGAACAACATTCGACCAGGACTAACTAATGTCCCTGAATCTGTTCAATATTTACATATACCTCCCTGCTCAGGTCATAATTAGATCAAAGATGAACTCCCAAGTGTATCAGAATGACACCCAAAATCTCAAAATCCAGCAAGGCACTAGTGAACATGAAATATGTACAAGATGGTCACCAATTGGCACTGCCTGAAAACCTCAAGTCCAAAGTCTTTCTACTAGTGCTAGTGGACCCCCACCATTTGCCGTTCCCAGGGCCGACATCTTTGAGACCTCGGAGTATCATTGTTTTTTAATTGACACAGTATTTTCCCTCGTTTCTCAAATACCTGTCTTAAAATCAGCGTTCGTCCATCTGAAACTCTAAGAATTGTTCTAAAATGCCTGGTACGATCCATCCTTAGCCCCTCGTAACCTAAATGCTGTGAAATGATTTCTGGAATGCTATACAAACAGCAATAAAGGTGCATTCACAGCGGGGAGATTTGAAGAAAGAGGCCAAGGGTAATATTCGCAAGGACACTGAATTCGTGTCTTGAGAGGAGTCCTGAAAGCAAAATGCTATTCCTCATCTGAACAAGGGGGCAGCAAAACACATCGCAACATTAGAAGTGAACCATTCAGAGGGGCTAATGGTAATCTAGGCTGCTCAGGCAGATGTGCTCCATGCAAAGTGCAGACATACCTTAACAAATATGCCTAGACACAAATCTGTGTGTAGAGCCCAAGCACTGAAATATCGTACTTAATTTACTGGAACTATTTTTTAAGATTATAATCAAGCTATTCATAGCAGTGCTCACATTCATTCCACTCCACATTTTGCATTTCATTCTGTGCTGTACAATATATTTCTCTGCAACCGTTTTTTACTGTGTTTCATATGGATAGCCTTATGATGATGAACTTAGCTTAGGATTTGCGAATGTTGTATGGAAGAACGTAAAGGCAAGTTGTGATGATGTCCGTGTCGCCTCTCGTTTACATATATATTTTTTCTACATTTAAAATACCTAATCAAAAGAAATAAACCCACCTAATGCCAACTGTGATTACTGGAAGCATGGCACTCTGTCAATTATTAACAGATGAGAGTAATGCCCCACAATATGGACAAAGCCGTGTTAAAAAGAAGTCAATTATGTGACAAACTGTTATTGATAATGTATTTTATCTTTTATTTCTTTAATCGAATTGCTCCATTCTTATGCCCTCCAGCAACCTATAGTTCATGCACGCCCGATGAGAGGAGAACAAACTCCAGGCTAAACTGTAGCAGTATTTCAGCACACAGTGTCACAGTGACTACATTTCTATTCTGTTGGCATGCGCCTCTTTGGCACGCTGAATGTGCTACGGACGGACGATTCCTAAGGATGCTGGCAGCTGTCTGCTGCATGAACCTGCTTGCAACATTGACGAATGTCCTGAACCAGTATCCCGGGGCAGGAGGAACAGTTGTCATATAAAGAACACTTCTGCTTCCTTCCATGAAGCTCAGCCGGCTGAGCTGAGCAGCACAGAAGCAGGAGCAGGAGCTGAGCTAATGTGCGCTCTCCTGTGTAAGTGGAGGAGGGGATACTGCAATTAGAATTGCACTAGGTAGTGAACAAAGTGAAGACCAGGGTAGACCCTCAGTGGCGAAATAATTTAAATCCCCCAATCCCATGCAAGACGTGAGTCTTCATAGCATCTTGATGTGCACAGTGCTTGAGGATCTGTGCAATGGGAGCTGCTGTTGCGGACCCTTTCATTTGGCTGAGCTGCATCCCTTTACCTTACCTGAGGTAGGGCCATGGTTTATATTTCTCCATACAACCATAAATTGTTACTTGAGCCAGACAATTGCTCTCTATAACCAGCTACGTTGCCTCAAACAAATATGCATATTCCCCTAAGGTACCCCTCCATAAGGTGGCGTTACACTTTGCTTGAAGAGGAACACAATGGACCCAGCTTTAGGGATACTTCAAATTACCAGCAGTTGGCACCCATATGAGGTATGAATATGCAAGCTCTAAAGGTTAGCAAATAAGGAATATCTATTTTTAGAAGACAGTGGGCCTCATTACACGGAAGGGGGTAAGGGTTAACGGTCACCGGTAAAGCTACTGGTGACCGTCCGCCTTATTACGAGGTCCCTTTGCGGGTTGGTACTTTAACGCCTGCTTTTAGCAGGCGTTAATAAACGAACCCGCAAAGGGACCTTGGTGCTAATTACGGTACTGCAATTTGCGGTACCGTAATTAGCGCCTTCCCCATTCCCATTATGCCCTATGGGGGCGAAAATGGAAATGGGGAAGGGCCTTGGTGAATGGGGAATTAACGCCCCCGCGCACCTTGGTGTACGGCGGTAATTCCGCCATCCACCAAGGCGGACACGGTAAAATACCGGCGGCAACCATGGCGCTAATAGCGACATGGTTACCGCCTTCCATGTAATGAGGCCCAGTATCTAATGTACACTGTTTCTATTATCTTCTCCCTCCCTACAGAATGTATGAATTGAAAAGGACAAATTGGACTAATATAAAATCACGCTGCTGATGAAGGGATCCTATATCCTGAAACACGTTGAGCTTATTAATTGGTTATTAGCTACCGTATATACCATTTATTAGCTACCGTATATACCATTTGTTTTGTGACTTATGCAACAGACATGGTGTACAGTACTAATGTACAAAATGAATGAAACATTGTAACAAGACAATGATGAAATATAATTGCATAATCATTTTTTTGTAAAAAAAACCTTCTGCGAAGGCCATATCTATGAATTTGAATTTTGTGTCTCAAAAACGTAGGTGGATTTTCCGCTTTCTTTAATCTTTTACAAACTTCTTGATTTAAAGTTGCATTACCATTCTTACAAATATTGTTTATTTATTTACAATACCCGGAGTGTGCATGTTATGCACGTGCTCCACAGCCCGTGGACACTGTTTTTTCCTTGTTTTGTTAAACTAGAGAATAGTGTCAGGGTTGCTTACACTCCTTTGCACCTCACCAAAATCTCTAAATTAATGAAACACGCACTACCCTATGGTGTGCATCTGTGTACTTTCTTTGTTTAATGATGTAAATAAAGAAAACAAATATTAGGTTGGTGCAGAGCCAGTTTGGTAGGAACTGCTGAGCAACATAGTTATTGCCGAGGAGGGGTAATGTTAAATAATTCCATACTTTGACAACGCCCAAAACCTGTGAAACAACTGTCACAAGGGATAAGGAACAAAGAGCTAGATAAAATAAATGTCAGCACTCACTAAAGTTGTATTCATATAGAAACCTTGCATTTTTGTGCAGAGCTGATGTTGAACAGGTGTTTCCAAGACTACAGCATGACATTCTAACCATATGAAGAGTCCCAGGATAGCAGGTGGTCACAGGATATTTGAGGCACGATCCCTCTTGACAATTCTGCCTATTTTGCTATTCTTATGGGAAAACCTTTCTATATTCCTGGTGGCTTTTTTAAAGCTGGGTCAACAGGTCTCAGGTCGGCCTGAACAAATGCCCATCAGGTGGGGAATCAAGAAAAAATAGGATGGTTATAGGGAACTGCGTCCAAATGTAGGAGTAATGCACTGTTTGTGAAAAAGAGACTTCTGAACTAAAGGACCTAGTGTCCCGAGTCCAATGTCCAGTTCCTATTCTACTCCACAAGTGCACACAAGTGAGCATCT
This sequence comes from Ambystoma mexicanum, assembly GCF_040938575.1. NCBI lineage: Eukaryota > Metazoa > Chordata > Amphibia > Caudata > Ambystomatidae > Ambystoma > Ambystoma mexicanum. Next base: position 1,230,065,925 of record NC_090932.1, on the reverse strand, counting down.
TTCAAATCACAGCCTCGGCATGCTTTAAGTCTCCTTTAGCACATTTCTCTGTCTTGGCTTTCACAGATGATCCCAAAGCCAGGTGGTCTCCTGGGGCTCTCTACCCTTGATGAACTGCTACAGGGGCAACACCTTTGCAATCACCCAACATGCCCTATTGGTCTCTGATGTATTACAAAGGCATGACCTGCAGCTCACTTCTTGCCCTAGGGGTTCTGGAAACTACTGATGGAAGACCCGTTGCTTTCACTCTTATTCTTGTGGTTCTGATGGGTAGGATTTATTTTCCTCTATATATTTGTCAGATTGCAGTAAATATGACAAGCTCAGACAACACTTTCTCCAAGGATGCCATTTATTCAGTTTTTCAGTTTGTGCTGGTGGCTTTGGAGTTTCAACGAATAGTTCAGCCATAGTTCTCAGCATGCTCCTCTGAAGATTCCCTGCCACCTGCCAGCCTTTAGCTTAAGGATCGAAGCAGGATGTTCAACTTTTCTCTTTTAACTTTGCCTGTTCTTCAATGGGGCTCAATTAATTGAGCCACCTCTTGTTCTATAACTTTCTCAATCTGTGATGGTCTGGATCGGCCACCTAAGGTTCTTATTCATGGTCACTCCTACTCCCTCTGATACATCACTGTGATGTTGGAACACTGCTCTAACAACTTTACAATCAAGAGGCTTCTGCTTCCTTTTATAGTGAGGATTGAGCAGTGATTGATTCTATGAGTGCTCTTGTTGGTGGAAGCATCCCAGGGATGCTTAGTTATCTACATACATATTCCGCATACGTCACCACAACTGTGCATTCAGGGTTGTCCAGGTGGAAAATTAGGGGATTTCGGAGGTCCCATGGCTTGCCTGTGCAACATGTGGCCTTATCTGAGAGATTGACTTATGCTTGGTACCACCCTATGCAAGTAGCGGTCATTAAATGTGCCGCCCACACCCAGAATACAGACTTTGCTTCTCTTGGCAATGATGCAGCAGACAAGCCACTCTACGAAGTATCGTATCACAAGGACCTAGAAGTCACTGCATATCCTCAAGTGGCAAACCAACAGTTACAGTTAGCAATCCCATACACTGCATTATTGATTACACAAATAATTGAACTACAAGGCCAAGCACCCCAGGATGAGGAAGATCTTTGAGTCAAGCAAGGTTGCTCATAGCCACGACTGATTTGATTTGGAGGCAAAATGTTACAGGTAAGGTAGTAATATCACAGGAATTACTAATGGATGTTTTTGAGCAGCTGCACTACCCAGCACATGTTTCTAAACAGCACATTGTTGCTGACATTCAGGAGGACTGGTTTTTCCCAAACTTACAACATTGGCCAGATATGCAGGACGCTGCATGGCACATTGTCCCATACCACTCGACCATTCTGAGAGCTTCACATCGACAACGTGTTTGGTGAATGAAGTATTTCCTCATTGGGGGTGTGTGAGGTACTAAAATCAGATAATGGAACTTTTTAAATGTTCTGTTTAAGGAGATAGTGTTCCTATTGGGGATAAAGGACAAACTCTGCTCAATATATCATCCTCAGGCAAACAGGATTTTTAAGAAGATGAACAGATTTTGAAGAACACATTGTCTAAGATATGTGTAATTTTAGGGAGGAACTTGGTGCAATACCTTCCTCTGGCTTTGTATAGCCTGAGAACACAGCCCAGTTAACATCACCACTTGTCCCCGCACAAGATTGTGATGGGGAGAAGGATGCACATGCTGCTTACACCTACAAGCAAAGCATCAGATGCTCACAGAGCATCAGGAGTTTTGGGGGAGGATTTTCAGGGGTATTTGCAGGAGTTAACAAGATGTATACAAGTCTTGTCTCACCAGATTTCTCCTAGAAGAGAAAATACTGCTACAGCATCATCAACAGATTAATTGAACTTGCCGCTGCTGCAGCTGTTTTCTGGGGAGAAGATTTACCGTGGAAATGCTGTCTGACGATGGAATAAGCAGTCAATTCAGGGCCCCTATACTGTGGTCTTCGCTATCCGCTTTGCTGTTCAGGTGACGTTGTTGCAGTTTTCGTTCCACCTATCCGACATTCAGAAGGCACCCAGCACTGCTCCACCTTCTCACAAGACTGACCCACTTGCTGACTAAAATTAAAGTATATTTTGCAGCATATTTCCTTTTTATATTACAGCTGATTAATCCCCACACCATGTTGAAGGGTTTTCATTTGTTTGCATGGATGCTTGTTTTTCTCTGCCTCTGCACTACAAGCAATGTGTAATATATATGCTATGTTGTATATGCTGTTTTCTTTGTGGAGTAGCTATAGTGTTTTTGTGCAGTTATTTTCTATGGTGGGGGAATGTAAAGGGGTTATGGGAATGAAACAGATGTATCTTTGGGGATAACATGAATTAGGAGGGAAACTGAAGAAGAAAGTACAACCAATGCAAAGGGGTCATCTTCGAAACTCTGGCTGATGTACAAGCCCCCCAAATCGGACATCATGTGGTATAATCACACGTGGAAAATGGGGGGAAGAGGTCAAACGAGAGCTGCTATGTATGCTGCTATATTTCCTCTTTGATACCTCATGCAATGTGTGCACCAAAGTTGTTTATACATCAAGAAATGTTGCCTTTTATAGCCCAGTATCTGGTACACTTGGCCCTGTGCAGAGTACAAAGTCTTTTCCAAGGGCACACTGTCCAAGAGGGGATAATGGACAGCAATGATGAAGAATGTGCCAAGAAGAAAGAACAAGCACAATGTAAAGAAAGACCATTGCTGAAGATGGAGTGAGCATTTTTGTACAACAATAGATGGGCGGCAGGGTAGTGAGCTGTGCAGCGGGGGGCTTACTGGAGTTTCCAGAAGATGTGATGGCACGCGTGAACCAGAATTGTGGCAAAACATTGTTTAACTATGTGCCGAAACTAACCTGGATCGAGCTAAGTCACTTCAGTGCAGTGGCACAGTGGTGTCATTCAGACTCCCCAAGGTTTAAATACCTTCTCTGGGACTGACTACCATCTCCCAGAGCATGTAAAGTTAAATTAGCTTTACTAGTCTTTTTAAATTTACTGACCCAACACACACTATCTTCCTATAGAGTTCTGGAGGTGTTGCCTAGCTTCCCCCCCCCCCCCGAGTCAAAACACTCATGTAACAGTCAAATGTTACCTTTTCCTACTTTAAATGGCTGGTGGCAGTGGTTTAGATCACTACTGTGATTTTTCCCGACCGCTAACAGTAGCTAAAAATCGGGTCAGCCATGTTTTCCAATATGGCACCCCAGACCTATCTGTAAAAACAGACTCCGGTCATCTTTGTCGCCATTTCTTTCAGGAAAAGTCCTTCTTGTGTTTGTCTCTGTGCACCAAACCAGGTTTGGTCCCTTTTTTCGTTGGCCTTTGGCGGGCTTAGTGCTGAAGCCCCCCTCTGGCGCCTGAGTGTCTGGGGTGGACAGGATTTGAGGGAAGTGCCTGAAACTCCCTGTGCTTAGTCTCCTAGGAGACCTGAATGCACTCTGGCGTGATTGGCCGGATGACTGTCCGGCAAGGACAGCCACCCTGCTGTGTGAGTGACAACCAGGCTGGAATGAATGGGGGAAAACTGTTTAAAGGCAGGTCTCTGGGAATTGGAAAGCAGAGTCGACCACTGGAATGAAAGAACCGAAGACAAGCTGAAGGAAGAGGACTGCTGCAACTCCTGGACGACCGGTGAAGCCCTGCTGCAGGTCCAAATTTCCAGAAACTCCAATCGACAGAAAAGCCCTTCAAGGTTCATTTCTTCCCTTGAGTTTGGTGGGAACAACTAATTCGTAACCCACCTGGACACCATCCCCATCTGGTCGAATTTTCATCAGAGTGCTGTTGAAAACCGAATAGCCAGAGGGAAGGAAACCAGCTTGTGTTCTTTAAGGCACTCACACCTTGAAGCGATGTCTTGCTAAAGCGTTTGGCCTCATCCCTGTGCAGTGCAGGAATCTCCCGACGTCCTCCATATTGTCCCCACAACTGAAGCCCAGGAACAGCGAGGTCTGCTTGAACTGCCAGGAACAACTGCCTCAGCTACAGTTTTTCTTCAATAACCAGGTACGGTCCGGAACTCGTTTTGGCCATTGAGAAAGTGCAGGAAACTTTCCTCAACTTCGAAGGCTTGTTCTTCCCTAAAAATTCATCAAACTTTTTGCCTAGCCAAATTCTGCTAAACTCTGTGGCAAAGACTTTACTGTTACTACCAGAACTGTGCTATCCAATACAAAGACTGTGTACCATTGACTTTGGCCCAGGCCTATGAGATGAATTGCTGGTTGTAGTTACTGAAACCCTTTGCCATGCCTATGAATGTATTTGTGCTGTTGATTCACAACCTTGGCTTTTTACCCCTTTTAAAAGTATATGAAGTGCCATTTTGCTCCCACTTCATTGGAGCTAAATGTGTTCATTTACTTTCCGGTTGTGTATTTGTGGTTTATTAGTGTGTGATATTGAGCTGCTCTTGCTAGTGTAATGTTTTCTAACTGACTGAGTAAATTAATGTATATTCTTTTACCAAGAAGCCTTGAGTTAGTGTTGTTTGAATCACTATATTAGTTGGTCCTTTGTGTAACTTGTTCTACTGCTCATTTAAACTCTTGAGATAAGTCTGGCTGCTCAGCCATCGCTACCACTTTACTTTGTAGTACATGCTTGTACCAAAGGTGACATTGTGCTTACACTTGTAGTCCTAATTGCATGTAGTGTTCCCAAAGGGTACTGCATGTAATTCTGCCTAACACAAGGCTGAGGAAGCAAAGCGTCCCCGGTCTTGCATGATTCATTGGATATACATGCTTGGGAACAGAAACTGTCACTGGGAAACAACATTCCCTTTGACAGTTTAAGGGAGCCCAGGAGCACTCCCCGACCTGCAGCAAGCAGCTGGGGGAGCTGGCTGGCTTAGGTCATCCATAATTGGTGAGGGGTCTATTGGGTTGGCACCCCTTTGCCCAATATGGACTAGCTGCCACTAGTTGCATTCCTTCTGTTTTTAATTGTGGCTACTAAGCACCAATTATAAGCCAAAAGCATCAGAGTAAATATAGGAGGAAGATAACATGTGAGGAGGGACGCACCATTTGTGGGTTTTATTTGGTTATTTACCCATCCATTGACTGCCCTTGGACATGCAAATCCATATGACCATTCTTTGGACTGCCAGTGTTATTTCTGAGCAGGCTTCTCAGAGTGAATGGTTTCATTGGAGCTGTAATTTTTACGGATGTAATAAAAATGTCTTCATCAAGAGTGCTTTCAGACACATAATTTATATATGTTCCTTGGACTAGATTGCTGTTAAAATAAACATCAACAATGCCAATAGTTCCGACTGGTGTATCGGTATTAGATATCCAACATCATATGCCCAGGCATAGGCACTGACTGAGTACTCGGGGCAGTGGGGGCACTTGCGCCCATACTGCTTTAACAGGGGCAGGAGTGTTTTTTTGACCCCGTAGTGAATCTGTAAGTTAAATGTTTCTATAGCTATTACAAAAAGAAAAAAACAGTCCGGCTTGAGCGCTGGGCGGCAGGGCTTCTGATCCTCTCCTTCTGTGTGCGTGTTGGGTGAAGTGTTAGCTGCTCCCTTCAAAGTAGGAAGGTCATTAGGTGCCAAAATGACTAATGGTCGTCAATGGACAACCTGAGCCTTGATTGGGAAAACAGGCCAATGTTGTTTGGCTGGCTTGGGAACAGTATTGTCTATTTTGTTCCCGATTAGGTCAGCTAGTTGTCAAGTGGTGTCCACTGCCAATTTGTCACTTTAGAAGCAAGAAGCACACTGATGGCCTGCAAAACATCCTGGTTCTTTCCTTTGACACCAACACAAGAAAATGGCAGGTGAAACTGCAGGTCCTTTTGAACAACAGCCTAGTGAGCATCTCCGGGTATTTCCAGAGTTACACCCTTCAGATATATTTGTGGGAAACATTGGGTTATGCAATATGGTAATTCTGAAGGTTGGTTGCAGTTTTTTTTTTCTTTTTTTAGTATAACATTGTCTTTTAGAAGCTGGATTCAAATGAGACCGCACATTTCTTTTACGATGAATGAATTTTAGGTTTTCCGTCCGTTTTTATGCTTTTTCTTTAGTTTCTCCTTTTTGTCATTTATTTCTTCTCTTTGATTTTTCTTGCTTTGCCCTTCTACATTTTACTCCATTTCAATTCTTTCTTTCATTCTGATTAGTTTTTTTTTCTCTCCATCACATCTGTCAACTCTCCCCTTTTCTTGGCCTCTTTCATTTGCCTTCCACCCTCCCATGATTTGCAGCAGTCTGTCTCCCTCTCTTTCTCAGAGAGTCAGCCCACCCCCTGCTCCCAATCCTCACCAACTGTCTATGGAGCCTTCCTAGTTCCTTCGCTGTCTGGTACCCACATCTGCAGAGGTAAGGAAGCACTGTGATATATATAGACCATTGATTTACGCATAGAATAACATTGTTTCTATTATGCAGTATAATTGAGTACCATCCATGGCTCTCCCCTTTCGGGGGTGCATCCCCTCCCCCCATGTCCTCCACCGCCAGGCTGCAGCACACCCTACATATCGCTACACCCTCCCTTCATAAATTGGAGGCACCCTCATTTCAGGACCGAAGACTCGCCTGTCCGCAATTCACATGAGGACCAAGTACAGGGAGCTGAAAAGCACTGCAAGATGCTCTCCCATGCAAGGTACAGGCGGCTCTTCCCTATCAGGATGCTGCTATCCTATGAAGGACAGCGGGTCCTGTGCTCAGCTGGAGGTGAGGCATGCAACCTGTTCCCAACGTTATGTGATATTTCTCCTCCTCAATGGCAGAGTTTAATTCTAGCACAGGCAGGGCTTGTAGTAGCATTTGCTGTCCAGCAAGATAGAGGGCATGACTGCTGCAGGCTGAAATTATCTGTGCCTTATATACAAGTCACATATCAGTCACCAGTAAGACAGCTGGGTATTTTAATAGAAGTGAGCACCTGTTGAAGATATCAATATTAACCCAGAAGTCACAAGTATACATTTCAATAATATAGCTTGGCATGTTAACGCACATGCTGCAGACTCTGTATGCTGCCTGCTGTCTAAGAGACTGGGAGCAGAAATAGAAGGACAGAGTGGGAGTGAAAGGTGGATGTGAAGAGGAAGAGAAAGAAAGGAAAAAGGGAGGAAAGTAGGTAAAGATAGGGATATAGAGAGGTAGGGAGAGGGCGAAAGATAGAAATGTGAAGGGTAAAGGAGGGCGGGAGGGAAGAAGAGAAAGTGCAGCTAAGTGGGCCTGAGAAGAGAGGTGAACAAGGAAGATGGAATGAGGGAGGTATGGAGAATGACATGTAGAAAGAAGAAAAGAAGGGATGAAGGGAGAGAAACTGAGGGACATTGAGGAGTGGGGGAGATGGAAGTATGGAAAGGGAAGAGGAGGGGAAAACTGTTGCCACAGCATGAAAAATGTATATTGTGCACTGCATGTCTCTGAACTAGAGCTTGAGAGGTGAATCCCAATTAATCATGCCCTAAGAATAAAAGATGTGCATCTTTTATTCCACATATGTGTTTTGATTGAGCTATAAGAGCAGTACAATCCCAGACCAAAAGCGAAGCAAGAACATTGGCTTGGCAACATCAATCTACCAATCTTCCCTTTCCATCTGCTGTTGCCTTTCTATTCCATCCACTACCCCTTCACCTTTCAGCGCCCCCAGTCTCATTACATCCCCTCCTTATCACCATTCTAGTTTACCACCACTCCTAAGGAGTAAAGGAACCCCCATTATGTGTTTTTGGCCTGTCTGGAGACAATCAAGGAGGATGCTTCCTCTCCGCTGTGAGGGCTGAACAATGTGTCCCCAGACCCTATTTCTTCTCAGAGTCAGTGGACTCCAAAATATCTCTTTGAACACAGTGGCTACTCCCAGTAGGCCATGGATGGGCGGGCACGTGGACCTGGAAATCTGTAATGAAAGCCTGTCCCTTTTCTCCCACAGAGTACTACAGCATGCGTTTGGACAGTTTGTAACTTAAAGAATGTCATTGTAAAGCACAGAAGTATATATTTTGCTTTTTGCAGCCCATTTTTAATTGAAGTGAGCGTGAGAGGTAATGCAAGTATGCAGGAGAGAGACAGGATGCAACAGCCATTAGAAATGTAACCAATATCCTTAGGGGTGGCATACACATGTGCAAACAACATTTACAACTTTGTATGGTCAATATGAAGGGTCACTGTAATATATGGAGAAATACTGGTCTATTAAAACATTAGTGACGCTTTTTTGGAATAGCGTACACTGCAAATTAAATCACTTTTAGTGCCAGGTAAGGCACTGTGAGATTTAACGATTTGTCCAGGATCACACACTTGCTCTATGTGGTGAAGCTGGAATCAGACTAGTGTGAAATATAGGTACTTGGCCAAGTATCTTCGCAGCTTAAGTTTGTAAAAACATGTGTTAATGCTTGGGTTTCAAAATCGAAAATAATACTCAATTTTGTACAGATGACTTAAAAAGTCCACAGGTTATATGATAAATGAACCTGACAATGTATACAGCATTGCAGAAATAGGATTACAAAGTGAATGGGGTAATTTTGTTTTGCATCTGAAATTGCATGGAAGGGACCACTTCTAATTACGCTTTTGGCCAAAACGGTCATTCACTGCAATTTTAATTTTTTTCCACCACATAGCTGAAAAGTAAATAGTAAAACACAGGCGAAACAACCTTCACTCTTCACTTTTCCCACTACTTCTCTGGAAAAGTGTAAATGCCTCTCACAATTAACAGTTGTAGATACAATGGATTCCTTTGCAATCTGCCTGCTTTTACCAGGTGTAAAAGTCAGGCAGATTCCATAGTTATCCATTGATTGTCCATCAGCATAAAAATACATTCTGGTGGAAAGTAAAGTAGATCTGGCAGGGGTAACTTGACGAGCAAGCAAACGTGTTAAATCTGTTCTGCTTTCCAAGTTCTCCTGTCAAATGGTACAAAATCACAGGTATAAAAATGGTAGCAAATGCTTTAATTGCCAGTTTTTACACTCCACAAGTCTTGGAAACTGAACCCCTGTGAATGTAGCTTTATTTTCCCCACTGTGAATGCTACAGGTTCCAGCATGAAAATTAATAATAAACTACAAAAACAATCTTCTACAGACACATGGTGAAATGCAATGCATGACAAGGTCATTTGATTCAAACAGCTTGTAGCTTGTTCTGTACCCCCTTCATTTCTAGTCACCAACCAATCCCACTTAAATCTCTTGTATAATTCTAAGAAAAAAGTGCCAGAGCAATGGCCACTGCCAGTTACCTATACCCATCACTAATCACTTGCAGGACCGTCATTTCAACAAAATGCCAGGGGGAGCAGAAGTGACATCACATTGCCCTTGACCTCTGATGACACAGGACGTGATGTCATTTGACCCCACCCCAAAGTGACATCATGGGAAGCAATGGAACACAACCTTTCACCCCTTGACAAAACAGGAAGTGGTATTGTTTCTAACTACACCATGAAAAATATGGTTACTGTAAAGTGATATACATTTTTGCAAGAATGGATCAACCTATGTATCATTAATATCAGCGCGTATAGGCCCAAATAACCAAATTACTGTGAAAGCAAGCAGACGTCCAAGGCCAAACGATAATGATGTGTTATTATATAGCACTTACGTTTAAGCGCTTCATACAGAACAAATATACATACAATATTACCCAACCTTTGTTGGTACTCATTTATTAACCCCAGCAGGATGAAAGGCTGACTTGACCTTGCCAGGAGTTGAACTTGCAACGTACAGATTGCACACACTGCAGCAGCGAGCACTCAACCCACTGAGATATCTTAATAGGCATAGCTATCAGAAATCAGACACTCCAGAAACAAAGAGCCACGTGCTGCTGGCCACAGCCCAGGAGTCTCAATTTAAAAAATAAATTAAAAAAATACATTTTATTTTTTAAAAGATTTCTTTTTAGGGGCAGCAAGGGGGACCTCAGGGGTCAAAGGTGCAACCCCTGGTGACCCTTAAATGACGTCCCTGATCACTTGCCCTTGTAAATGGTCTGATGGCAAGATATGTTAAAAAGGTAAGACTCCACTGGGAGGCCATGTGCAGCCCTGACTGTCTGAGGTGAGAGAGGCAGAGAGTAGAATAGGCTGTGTTCCTTCACTGACTGTTAAATCTGCCTCTGGTGTAGAGTGGGTTCGTCCAATGAACGCAAGTCGGTTTACATGTTTCTGTGTTATGCTCCTTTAAACATCTTACAACAGAATCAGATGTTTTGACCAATAACTTTAATGTGTTTACAAGGTGTTGGTGCACATCTCAATACTTTTATGTCATTGGCGGCAAGAATTAGTTTAAGCAACTTAAAAAATCTCGCTCCCGTACTGAAAATCAAAAGTCAGCACCCATGTGCCCAGGTACTCACACCAGTTTCCAGCTGTCGCCATCTCATTCACAGATAATGCCATTATGGCAATGCCTAGCAAATGCCTATCTCATGTCCACACAAGCCACAACTGTTGGCCTTGCTAGCGCTTGTGTTTTTTTTTTCTTACTGTGCTGTAATAAAGTGTGCAGTCAAATGGACCGTAAACATAAAAAGTTGTTCAATTGAAATATCGCCAAACATGCTGGCCTTTAGGTGGGGCCTTTTCTGCTGCAGCAGCTCCTTGGACTGAATGCCCTGTCGTCTCACACCATAAGTGTGGTGCAGGATGCTTCAAAGTTGTGTATATAAGATGAGCAAAAGATTACAGTTCAATTTGAGAAAAGTTGATTGACAGCAGTAGAGACCTTTGTTTTTGAGAGGAAGAGGAAACATTGTTCGAGTGAAACCCCTTTTAGAAGCAGCATACTCACTGGGCTGATATCAGAATTTGCTCCTCAAAATCTACTGACGTCACTAAATTTTTACAAGAACATCGTGGTGTGAAGTTGTAATGCTGCGCTAGTCAACGACTCATTCAGAAATATTCTGAATGCCTTGCAATGCCATCAAAAAACCCCGAACTGTTGAATTCTTACAAGTACAGTGTGAAGCTGTTAAGTGGCATGGACTTACTTGCAGAGAAGTTGACTTCTGTGTGAACAGGAGGAGTGGAGGGAAGGAAAGGCGGGTACCCCACAAAGAAGGAACGCAAGGAACGTTCGGAGAGGAGGGGGGAGCGCTGGGAAGGGATGTTCTCACAGCTCCCGACGCTATTGTGTATCTTTAGATTCAAGGGCTTGTTCTTTTTCTTTGTTCTGAGAGGACAAGAAAGACAGAAAACAGTAGACAAAGAAAAAGTGTTAGTATTGTTAGGTCATGAAAGAGGCCAGAAGATCCAAGATAGAACAGGTACAATGGTAAAGCAAAACACATTTACATGGGCCCTAGGATTGTCAGCGGCTAAGAGAAGAAAATGTCAGGGAAAAAATCGTTGAAAATAAACTATGAGAAATGAATCACTTGTTTTGGGAGCAGTTTAGTATACCAATGTGAAACAGTCCTGCAATGCACACGCAGACACACATGATGCATACAGAGGTATAGAAATACACTTAAGAATGTACTTGGGAAACGCAGGCATGCACACGTCCACACAAAAGGAGAGCATTTAAATCATAACAAAAGACTCTTAAACACCTCAAAAATATAGACATAAAAAGTGCCAGTCGTGTTTCAGTCAACACTAATTAACTGTTCGGAGGGGACTTGTAAGACCTCCTGTCAGCGCAACACAATGTTGTGCTTGTCTGTGCCATTTCAGAAAGGGACACAGCAATTTGAGAACCAGTCCTTCTATACTCCAAAGCAGACGAGACAGGACTGGCCCACATACCATGTCCCGCTGGAGGGGGTAATGAATATGATACCAATTGTAACATAATAGATATCATTAACAGTGACGAATAATCTTCTAATCGTCAAATTATGACATTACAACTATCCAACTAGAGGACAATCAGATAATTGTGACATATACATATGAGAATGTTTCACGCATTTTCGCAAAGTCAATCTTACCATACATTCTTCTTAGGCCTGTCACAGGACTTCACCCAAACCCATCCCCACCCTGAGACCAATCCCCAAACTATTACTAGCTATCCCAAGGCCTATCGTATCCAAAGGCCAATTCCTACCCCAGGGCTTATCTTTGGGCTTTGATCCATAGTTGCACTGAGGCCCATCCATTTCCTCATGTCCCATCCAGCTCTAAACCCAGGCCCACCCCATGGCCCACTTAGCTATGAAGTCCACCCCTGCTGAAATGCCCATTCCCACTCTCAAGGCTGCCCCAACTCTCTGAGGCCCATGCTTGCACCTTATTAGAGTCAGAATTACGCAGCTATAAAAAAAATGTGTTTCATCTAAAACTTTCAAATCAAATGTAGTCCACCTTTACTGCTTTTTTGGATACCCACAACCGAAAACTGCCCGATTTTGCCATCTCAAAGTATAACATTCTCCTAAAATGAATATTTTAAAACTATAGGCTATGGTCTTATGCTTAATACAGCGCAGATGCCATCAGTGACTAATTCACCTTATAATGTACAGTCGAGGGCACATTCTTCATTTCGGATGCATTTGGTTTGTTGCATTGACCATATGGCTGGTCCATTCTCTAATGGCACAATCGTGCTACAAAATCAGGGTAGGCAGCTTTGATCACACACATAATATTCCGAACAGTTTAAACACATTCATGCAAGTGTTTTTATCAAGTGTATCGATATTTGAATTGTTATTACTATTAAGCACAGGGCAAAGGTTCTCAGAATTATAAATGTAACCTCAACACCTGAAGTGTCAAGAAATGCAGCATCATCTAGATAAAGCAACGTATTGAAGATCTTTTTGGCATATTCAAAAAGCTGATCTTTGCATAGAATTAATGTATTCCTTTATGTCTCACTGACACCTTTTCTGCAGTCCTATAAAACCCATCTCCCTCCAATACATTTTATTTGATAAATTGGGTGAACATGCTCGCAGTGTGAGCTTCTTCAGGGCATTTAGCTAGCATGAACATAACAAATAAAAAAACAAAAAAATAATTCTGTTATGTTATTTTTTAATTTATACCGCGCAGCACTACCACCCAGGGGCAGTCTCCAGGTGCTCGCGTGGCTCTGGGAGAAAGGGTTTGGGGAGGTTAGTGAGGATAGTATGAGAGGATACGTTATGAACCAGGAGGAACAGAGTGTTGTTTTGCATGTGGGAGTTGGTGCAGAAGACCCCGTGCTTTGTAACCATATGGGTAAGACTCAGTGCCTCCAGTGTGTGCTAGTGTTTGTGTGGTGTTAGTGTGTTGATTGGGCTGTGGTTGTGCGCACTGGTTGGATAATGTCCATAAGGGGTCTAGAGTCGCGGGTGGCCATAGCTGTAAGACTATCTGGTGTTTTGGTGGGTACTTGAATGTTAATGATTTTATGGACTATGTGGGTGGTTCACTCTAGGTGTGTTTCCAGTATTTCAGAGATGGTGGGTGTGAACATAGAACTGATTCATGGTTTATGTGTAGTGTGACTAGCCCAAGGTATGGAGTAGTGGTATTCGTTACGTTGGAGGAGCAAGAAGGGGAAGTGGGTTAGTAATTCTGTCAGTTTGTTGGTGCTTCTGGTGTGAGTCTTTGGGTTGCCGCCTGATGGTATCTACTCAGGTTCTTGTCTGTTTCGTCAGCCCATCTCAGCTCCTCTCTAGTTTATCTGTGATGTTATTGCTGCCAGTGTCCCTTTGCGGCTGTCATTGTCTGTTGAATAACCAGATTTTGAGTCGCTTCCTGAAGGTGATGTGGTCTTCTGTTAATGTTAATGGACATTTGTACCGCGCACTATTACCACCGGAGTGATCCCCTGGTGCACTGGCGGCTCTGAAAGAGGAAGGGAGGGTCAGTTAGTGGGAGGAAGCAGGAAAAGTGCAAGACAGCAGTGATGTGCTGTTGACGGCCACAGCCCGGTGGGTCCGTTGGCTGGGCCTGGGGTGTTTTGAGCCGGTAGTCATTGTGTACTGTTGTGGAGGTCTATGTGTGTTTTTGTTTTGTTGTTGCAGTGTAGTGAAGCTTTTGCGGTTTGTTGTGCTGTAGGTTTGTGGTTGTATTTTGTTTCGAGTTTGAGAGGTGTGCGCAGAGGTGGAAATTGTTAGTAGAATTGGTTAGTTGGCCTCGCTATCCTGAATTGAGCCCTGGGCTCGCAAAGTCTCTCCTGATGCTCCTCTGTCCTGATTTGGGCCCATCTTGCACTAAGGTCCCTTTCACACCTGGCCCCCACCTCAACCAGCCTCCATCATAACCCCTCCTGTCCTCCTTACCTGCTCTTGTGGCCAGTGCACCTGCCAATGACCACCACTCAGCTAGTGTGGTGATTGCCAGTGTCTCTGCAATCCAATTGATATTTTGGTACATGGTAGCAATTGAGGTGGAGTGAGGAGGAGATTGGCTGGGAATTTGACTGTGTCTCAATGGGTGTCACCGGTGTTTTAGTCTATCCTGTGTCACCTGCTTGGCATTGAGGGAGAGCTTCCTTGTCGTTTCTAGGGATGTTAGTGTCCTTTCCTGTTCCATCATCCTTTTTTCCTGTTTCGATTTTCAGGTTGAGTCTGTGGTCTTGAAGACTTTCTAATAGAGGTCGACTTCTGACCGGTGTTGAGGTTTCCTTCCTGGTCGATCTCTTGTTGCGCAGTTGGTTTTGGGGTGTCTGCGTCTGAAGAGTTCCTCTAGGTTCTGTGGTTCTAAATTCTTTGGCATGGATTTCCAGAGGTCAGCAATTAGACGTGAGAATGCTGGTCTGCCGAATTTCCTTTTTTCGTAATGTTTTGCATCCATTTGTAGGTCCCTTCTTGGGCAGTACCAGCTAATTTGGTCTTGGAGGAATTCAGCTCCTTGTCCGTGATGCAGAGTGCTTTGAATTTGCTGCGTTTTTTTTTTTACTGGTAACCTCTGTAGGCTTTTCAGTGATGGCGTGATGTGGTCTCTTCTGTTTAGTATTAATAGGATCCTGGCTGCTGTACTTCGCACCTTTTGGAGTTTCTTGGTGAGTCTTTCCAACATTCCTAGGTAAAGGCTGTTTGCGTAATCAATTCTTGTGAGTATCAGGGATATGATTGTGAGGGTTCTGTGAAGGTAGGAGAAGTAGGGGAGTAATCCTCTGAGCAGTCTTAGGAGGGAGAAGTCTTTTTTGGTGATTCTGTTGACTTTCGGTTCCAGGTATAGTCTGTTGTCCATTAGTATTTCTATTTACTATATTGGTAGTCTCCGGTTGTGTTCCCATGCTGGCCGGCCAGTCCAATTGTGGGCTCCCTCTGTTGAATCCTGCAGGTGAGAGCATTATTTCCCTTTTTTACCGGGTTCACTTTAAGGTTTTTTTGGTTCGGTTTGTAAGGAATGAGGTAAGCCACTTTAGTGCAGATACCCTGTATGCCACATTCCATCAATCTTTTTATTAGTGTTGCATGGCTGATTGTGTCAAATGTTGCTGATATGTACAGAAGTATGGGTGCCGGTTGGGTGTCGTCATCTGCGTTCATTTTCAGGTCATCTCCTATTGATAGGAGTACTGATCTGTTCATTAATTGTTTGCCATGAATGATGTCCCTATATAAATGAACATGAATAGCTGCAATTATCAAATGAGAAAAACATGCCTCACTATAATCCCTTTGTAATATTTCCATACATATCTCTTCAAATCTAATTTTAAATATATTTACTAGTCTCCTCCTCGCATAGGTGTTCCAAAATCTTTTATTCAATACATGTCTTAACATATGGTGAACTGAAAAACATTGAGGTTCCCATGTAAAGATGAACAACTGTAATTACAGAATGTATAATTGTTTGAATAAATTAGTGATGGCCACATCAAACAGCCTGGTAGTTGAACTTGCTTTCCAATGCATTAATAGTATTTGTAAAGAGGATCATTTTTTTTTAAATACAAATTATTTCCTATTAACTAAACTTTTATCAGTGGTTACCTGTTTCAGATTATTACTTAATCTATTCGCTCTCGATGTGCAATGATATTCTGACCTTTTCTCTGCCTTTGATACAGTCAACCATACCACCCTGATAAATCGGCTCTGTGATACCATTGGCATCAAGGAACTGGCTCTGGACTGGTTGACCTCCTTCCTCTCGGATCGACCTTCCCAGGTTCAACTAAGCCCTTGTCTCTCCACCATCTCACTCTCCACCTGTGGTGTCCCATTGGGCTCTCACCTCTTGTCTTAACAGTTCAAGATCTACCTGGCTCCTCTAGCCCATTTGATCTCCACCTTCGTTCCTAATTACCATTGGTATGCGGATGACACGCAACTCTTCTTCAGGCTTCTTCCTCTTCCTCTCTCATTCCTGACTGCCTGTCTGCTATTCAGGTATGTGCACTACTAACAATCCCTGCCCTAACGCCAGTAAGACAGATTCATCTCATTGGGACCCCTGCTCTGTTTTTCCTTCCCACACTCTGCCCCCCCCCTCCATGGGCCCCCTCCCCTCACCCTCATGTGAGGCAAAAAACCTTGGTGCCATCTTCGACTCCTATCTCTCCTTTTCTCCTCACATCACAGACCTAGCTAAGAAGGCCCACTTTCAGCTGCACCGGCTCAGAGGCATTCTCCCTTTCTTCACCTTACCCCAGAAACTCAATGTCTCTAGAGCTCTGTTCCTCTCCAGGCTGGACTACTGCAACCGCCTCTTCCTCAATCTGCCTAACTCCCCCCTTTGCCCCCTTCAACTAATCCAGAACACGACTGCAAGACTTATCCTTGGCCTCAAGCCCAGGGACAGCATCTCTCAAGCCTCAAAATCTCTCCACTGGCTCTTGGTTGCTGTGAAGATCTGCATCATCCACAAGCCATCTGGGGCCTGGGACCCCTCTAAATCTAACACTCACTCTCTCTCGCTCTTTCTCCATAAATACCTCCCTGCTAGAGCCGTTCGGTCATCTAGCTCTAACTCTCTGCAGATCACACACTTTTCCAAGCAGAGAGTTGGGGGGGAGTGTTTGATCTCTAGCCCCCTCCTGATGCCTCTCTCCGGAATATTTGCCTTGCCAGATTTCCTTTAGTTCCAGAAGCTTTAAGACCTTCCTTTTCTCTTCTTCCTTCCCTCTCTCCTGCTAATGTCCCCGTCTGCCGCTTGACTGGCTACCTGGTTCCTTCAGAGTCTTACAGGGCACCATGCCCCCTAATTCCAGTCTACACCTGCACTTGGTCTCGCCTGGCCCCCCTGCAACACCTAAATATCACCATTTCAACAGTGCACATCTAAAGCATTGTTAATGTGCTTTTTTGTATGTATGTCCATTGATGTGGGTTTATGTTTATTCTTGTGACTGCACAATTGAAATGATCAACCAATAGTGGCAGTTATCTTTTGTTGTTATTGCATTGGGATCCAGCATGTCTTACTGGATCATACCTATATGTATTGTTTTTTTCTAAACATTTCTGGGTGCTCTTTCCCCACCAACTTTATCCAGATGTCATTAAATACATTTTGTGAAAAATGATGCAGTAAGAAGGGACTGTCAAATTTATTATAATGTTGGAACTCTGTGACCTCTCATTAAGTATACCCACCTGGGTTTTTCAGGGCTCTGGCAGGTGCCCTTATCTTCAATCCCCCCCACAACACCATCATCTGTATGTGCCCTTCCAGGGCACCCCCCCTGAATACCCTGGATGGCTTGCACCCTTGTAGCTCTTTCTACCCCCTACCTCGCACTTAGCTTGTGGACCTCGTGCTCTGTCCATCTGGTCTCCCCTGGCACTCGCTTTCTCATGCGCCCCTCCGCCCTGACCAGCACTCCCCTATTCTCTCTCCCCTGCACTTCTCTCTACTGTACTTGTATGTTTCGAATGTCACAAGGCGTAGTAGGGTCGTTTTTGTTTTTGTTCTCCCTTGTACCGCACCCTTTTGTCTTGTTCCGCCTTGAAACACCTGGGTATAGGTGCATTATAAATACCCAATAAATAAATTGGTTTTTGCTTGTAAAGGAAATATAATCTCATGTAGTGTGAGCAAGCAAAGCCTTGAAACTGTTAAGCCCAACAAGTACTGGTTTTCACATATCAATGAACTACTCACTGTAGCACAAAAATTGATGGCACGTGGTATGCTTGCCACATGTAGAGTGGCATAAGTAAACCACCACTAGCCTCATTTTGGATTAGTTAAATGCCCAGCACATGTGGAAATTGAAGGACTAAACTCCTTTGAACAGTGTGACCATCTTGGGATATCTTGTTTAACTAAATCTGTTCAGAAAATGGACACACAATTATATTCTTATTTAATCTGACAAACAGTTTATTAACTTCACTTGCTTTTGCATGTACTTTATATGCTCATACCAACTACAGCATGCATTATGGGTTATACCACAGCCTAAGTGTGAAAACGTGCTTTCCTAATTCAGAAAAACATTTATTTAAAAGTATGAGTGAATGAATCAAAAATATTTAAAATTGCCACTCAAGGGTCAGATGACACTTTGGAAAGCAGGAATCGAGGATATTTATGTACTTTTAGGTTTCAATTGTATTTCAACACCAGTTAACATTTCCTTTTTATCTGTACAGTGATATTTCACAGGAGATTGTGATACATGTTTTTAGAGTATTATTTCAGTGTAATAAATCCTGAGATTTAATAGTAGCACAGATACCAAATGCATATTAAGAGGAAAGTTATTTTTCTCAAAGAAAACATCCCTGACCCAGAAGTTGACACTGAAGAGCAATGGAGCCAAGGTTTTCAATTCATCTTGACCACTGATATTTCTATTGGCAACCCACTAACCATCGTTTTTCCATCTGTTGTGTCAACACAGAAGAGAGAAACATGTGCAAATCAGTTTTGGTCGCAGTGCACTCCACGAGGGGAAAAACCCTCAATGAATGTTACAGAGCAGAATTCACAAACAATAGTATTATAAAATACAGTAAAGGGTATAATAAATGTAATTGATCATGACTGGGTACACAATTGCATTTAGTGTAATAACTCCTACAAATCATAATATTGGTACATATTTCACATGGTACAACAAAGTCTAACAGAAATTCACCTACTTCCTTAATACAAACTATGTTAACTTCACATAATATGTCTGATTCACATAAACAAGCATCTGACGATTCATAAGGTCAGGGGTGTTGCTAGGTAGGATCCGGGGCTACACTAATGTCGGGGCTGTCGAGACTCTGGGCTAGCTATTCTTTTGGTTGTAGCTCCTGAGCTTCTATCCGGTGCTACAACCAAAAGACCCGGGGCTATACCCCCAACAGAGCCCCCTAGCAACACCTCTGCATGATAAGGTTGAAAAACACCTCTTAGAGTAATCTGAGTACAATGTTACAGTAGCTTTCAAAGATGGTCCTGAACAATGTATGGTAGGTAGTTCTGTTGAAAGACGTACTGTCACTACGCGTTTCGAGTATCTAACTCTTCTTCAGGTGATATGAACTCAAATTGTATCTCTAAATAAAGGAACTAGGTACTAAGATGCATTGTCTATTCAAATCGTTGTGTAAACTTCAATAGCAATAGAATGATGTGGAGGTACAACTAACCTGTTCTTCGTGAGTAATGTGGTTCACATCAGTAGAAGGACTAATGTCTCTTCCAAAAGATAGACGCACCTCTGGGATCAATATTTACAGTGGCTCTCTGGTAGTTGTGGGATGTATTTACCCATGCATCCGAGCCATACCTCAAAACTGTGCAGTACTGACATGGAAAACATCATGATGGCCAGAGCTTCCCAGAAAATGCACAGGGAAATGCATGAAGAATAGGCTGCCACTCATTTTTGCTGATGTTATGGGCACAGAAGGACACTGCCTAAAACCACCATTGGACTACCCACACAGTAGTCTGAAACCATTGGGAATGGCAATGCTGATTGCCAAAAGCAAACCGATAACTGTGGAGAATTCATTTTCTTAAATCCCAAAAAGGGGTGCAGTACCAGTACTCACCACTATCCAAAAGCCGGCATTTTAAAACAACACCAGATTTTACTTTTTGCAAAACTGAATAGATGAACCCAAAGCAGGCCAAAGAAAGACTTACTGAGAGGTGGATACAATGTAAAGTTATATTCTGAAGTGACTTGAAGGTTTATAACAAGACTGGTCGAGCTGTGGATTTCAGCAATTTAAGTAAATTTGCACTGAAAGACACTACAAATCTAAATGTTTAAAAGACATGAGTGACCTACTTTGAGTGTCACATAGGTTGCAATTGTTTAAATGTCATAGTTTTAAACTTAGAATCAGCATTCTAGCTGCATATGTAAAAATGTTTAGTTTTATTTGAATGCAGAAACTGGGGAACAAAAAGTGACATTTTATCTGAAACCTGGCTTAAGGAACTGAATTCTGCCTGGCAACTACCCCCATCAGGAGTGAAACTTGAGTCACAGCTGTGTTCCCAGGCCTAGCTGCCCTTTTGCTGCTCACACCAAAAGGGATATGACACTTCCCTGATTGAATTACCTGGGCTCTGCAGGAAATTGAACAAAGCCCTGTCCTGGCTCAGGCAAAGGTTTTATTGGCGGCAGTCGTAAATGGAGCTTCCTCCTGGAAGTGAAGGGGAGGGGCACTGCCTGTGAGAGCAAGCTGGCTTGGCAGAACTGGAAAAACCAGAAATTCAACCTTGTGCTGGAGGAAAACCACACCCCTTTGGGGCCAGAACATAACTCTAAAAAGATGAATAACTCATCGTACGGACATGTGAAAATTTTATAAATGACACCATAATTCTTGTGATTTTTCTGCCCACATTTTAAGAGGTTTTTAGAACCGGTGGCATGTTCAGGGGGGTTTTAGCGGAAAAGAGGATATTA
Source organism: Ambystoma mexicanum (assembly GCF_040938575.1). Lineage (NCBI taxonomy): Eukaryota > Metazoa > Chordata > Amphibia > Caudata > Ambystomatidae > Ambystoma > Ambystoma mexicanum. The sequence goes on along the minus strand of NC_090932.1, from coordinate 1,230,045,065 downwards.
CTCAAAATGTGTGCATGTGAAAAATCTGACACTTCATCTACTAATGTCCATACTCCTTGCACACATGTGTGTAAATTTGGGTCAATGTCCGGTATTGCAAATCAGTTAAAAAGTGCAAAATATTGCCATTTCTGAATGCAAGCTCCCAGGAAGAGCAGAGTTTGAACAGGAGATACCTCCTGTGATATGTGAGGGGTGCAGATGATTTTAAAACAACATGTACCTCTGCAAATATGTATTTGTTTCAAATCTAGATTTGTGTGTAAGTTGACAGGAGAAGTGGACTTTCTGCAGGCTGTAAAATGACATCACTCTGACACAACATAGCTCCCCCAATCAAATGAGAAATGGAAGTTTGACCAATTAGAAGCTGAGAGAGAGGTAGGGTCAGTGATGCTAGAACACACCCACATTCTAAACACATAAAAGCAGACAGACAGGACAGATAGGAACCTTCAAATCCATTTGCAGCTGGAAGCTCTGCCGGGAAAATCCATACTTTACCTCCATCAATCTCCAGAGAAAGCTGTGCAGAAAGATCCAGACTTTATATCCCTCAATCTTCAGAATCCAGAGAGAGAGCAGACCCAGATCACTGTGAAGTGCAGAGACCAGAGTCCCGTCTAAAACCTGACCAGATCCATGGCGAGGCCCATTTCACTCAAGAATATAGTGTGAGTACATAGCAAAACTGTGCAGAACCCAATCTCTTAGTTAAAATAATATAATCCAAGCTATTTTAATCTAAGTAGAACTGCCTTCTAACTGTCACCTGTCATTTGTAAAGCTGTCACTTGTCATTTTCTAGTTGCAAGCTGCACTTGTCTTTTTGAACTTTAAAATTTCAAATCTGAAAAACGACCTTCACAAAATCGCTCATATCTCCAGTATCTTGCAGTAACTTTCATCTGAAAGCTTAGAATCGTGGCTTTCCTACGAACCTAGAACCGCATTCCTACCCCCTATAGTTTTACCGCAATCGCGGAACACGCATTCGCGAATTTTACCGCGATTTGCAAATTTCTCCACGTGTAAAAAAAGCTGCTGCTGCTTGCCTTCCATTTGCCAGAAATTCGTTTAACCTGCTAATCATTCCTGAATCATTGCAAGAGTGATCCTGAGCTAATATTAACTAGATACCACTCACCCTGAACCTCTAGAGGGAATCAAAAGCATTTTAGCATACTTTTCACTGAATTGCCAGCACATATCAAAGCATTTTGCCTGTGTTTTCAAACTTCTGTAGTCTAAGCTTGCTGGGGTGAACTGAATCACATTTGATTGCATTTCTGAGAACTGTGTGCTTCCCTCCATTTCCTTGCATTGTATAAAAGGGGGGGGGTGAATTGTCCAAGAAAGTGATTACATTGTCTTTTGCTGAAATCCTATCAAGTTATTTTCTGTACTGCATTTCATCCCACATTGCATTCATTTGAAACCATAAAAGTATTGTTGCTACCTCATTCATGTCAACTCCTTATTGATTATAGAGAAGCGTGTTAGTGCCAGATTCTCCGTTGTTAATCTTTATCATATCAGATTAAGTGTGCTATTCAATTATTAATTTATTATAAGGTGTGATATATACATCTCTTGTTTAAATTATCAAATAAACCGTTTAACTTGCAAAACAGAACTACTTCTTGGCTCAGTGGGGTCAGGGGGATTCCAAGAGAGGGGTGTTATATAGGGGTAGTCATCCAGAACGCATGAACTGGACATAAAGATATATCAATAAGGGTTTTCATTCAGTATTATAGACTAGGCGTTGACTTAGCTGTAGTGTTGAATTGAATCCTCTTACAAATTGGGGGCTCGTCCGGGACGTTTGGGTTAGATCTATCGCTTGTGCAGATTAATACAGTGTGCTAACTGACGGGATACATACATCCAGTCGGATCACCACGCTGCATTATGCTGTGAAGCATTCCTCAAAAGGGACACTCCAAGAAAAGTTCTGTTCTGCAAAAATAAAATACTAACTTCTGTAACTCAGGACAGAGACCAATCTCTAGAATGACGACCTTGGTAGATATGAAAATAGCCAGAGAGCACTTCTTACATAAACTATTTGTGAGAGGTGAATGGGCTGAGCAGGGCCAGGATGCCTGGTTGCAGACCATCACGCGACAGGTCACTGAAACAGGGTCAGACTTATGGAGAGATCAGGGTCCATTACATGTGGCCCTGAGTGAACTATATATGGCTCCTAAGGCCAAAGATGAACACGACAAGATCGTTAGGATAGCGGCATATTTATATTTATATATGGGAGCCATACAGAATAAATGTGCTGAAGGCCATGATCTGGCAAAAAGGCAACAGATGGCGTTAGAGAAGGCCCAATCTGATCTGGACTCTTCTGAGCAAAGGCTGCACAGAAGCCAGGAGTCAGAAAATGAGACCAGACAGTACATCACTAAAATAAAGGAGGATATGGATGTGCTGCAAAAGGAAAAGTCAGAACAGGATGCCAGATTTCTGGCCTTGCAGAAGGAACACCAAGAAGGTTTGGACTCCCTACTTCAAAGCCAGAAAAAGCTGGAGCAACAACTGGACTTTAACAGGGCATGTGCTGAGCAGGTAGTCACCCTGCAAGGCCACCTAGATAGGGAAAAGGCAGAAAGCAATAAACTGATTCTGAAAGACCTGGATACCCAGGCAGAGTTTGATGAAGAGCGCCGGAAAGCTGGTGCCCTTCAAAGGCAGAGGGATGACCTGGCGGCACAGATGCAGGCTCTTACTCAGGAAAGGGACACCTTAGGCCAGGAAGTCTGCCAGTTAAAAAGAAAAACGGAAGAAAATCACTTGGCCCTCCATGGGCTGGGTGATCTCCAAAAAGAGCATGCAAACTTGTTAGAGCACACCAGAAGGGTGGAAGATGCTCTGGCAAGAAAGGAGCAGGCCAGTAGGGATGGGAATCAGGAGGTAACCCTCCTGCAGCAAAGACTGGCCCAGTGCTCCAGGACCAATCAGGAAGCACAGAGGGAAAATGAGGCTCTCTGCCAGCACAATGAGAGGCTCCAGCAACAGGTAGCGATGCAGGAGAAACTGATAGAGTCGAGTAAGGCCTTAACAGAGGAACTGAAAGCACAAATGCAGGCTCTTGCATTGCAACAGGGAGCAGGGGCGGATAGAGATGAGGTCCGCTGGGAAAGAGAGATTCCTGACCATAACCGCAGGAGCCCTAACACCAGGGGCCTTCATCTCCCCCAGTCCCTGGACTCTACCACCCCCAGGTCCCCTGGCACACATGAGCACAGGGCCACAGGGATGGCAGATTACTATCCAGCTAAGAGTATGGGGCTCATAGGCCAGTACCACTCAGGAATGGAGGGGTGGGCATCCGGGTATGGGCACCCAAGTACAGTACAGTTCAATGGGGAACCCCAGGAGAGTAGGCCCATTAAGGGCATCCTGAAAACCTCTGCCCAGTTAGGTCAGTGGAGGGGGTACCCATCAAATCCTGGCAGCAAGGAGGAATCTGAAGACTCCTCTGAACTGCGCAGGACACAGGAGACCAGGTCCCCACATTCTGCCAGCCATTCCCAGGCTCGCAGAATCCGGGAAAACCTGGAAGAACAGACGGGAACCTCTGGGAGCAGTGCCTCCGAGTCCGAGGACGAATGGACAAGGGTTACCCGAACCAAAAAGGCCAATAAGGCAAAAAGGGCCTTGCTTAAGGACCCCTTAAGGCAGATTAAGGCGATCAGGAGCGTCATCACGCCTTACCATAAGAACGCTAAGTATTCTGTTTGGGAGCACTTAGAGTTGTTTGAACAAATGATGGAGACTTTCCATTTGAAGGACAGCCAAAGCTGTATTCAATATGTAAAGTGGACCTTCTCCCCGGAATACTCCAGTTTCTTTGCAGGGCTGGAGGACCAAAATCATTTAAGATGGTCCACCTATAAGGCGGCCATCTTGAAACATTTTTCTGTTCACAGAAATCCTCAAGAGGCTCGCAAGGCAGCCTACAATTTGCAATGTGGGGAGGATCAGGCCCCACAAGAATTTGTGCAGGAGTTAAAGCGTGCTTTTGCGCAGACCACCAGAAGGGTGCGCACAGACAGTAGAGAATTCATTAATACATTTTTTCATGCCTTGCCCAAATACATAATGACCCAGCTCGTGAGGGATTTTCACGAGAAAAGATCTTTAGACTGGGTCATTGAACAGGCTACCCGGATCTATGAGGTGCAGAAACCGGTAGATAGCAAAAGTAATGCCCAGAAAAACCCCAAAGCCAACAGCACCCCTGCTGCTGCCAAGGTGGCAGAGGTAAAGGTCACCCCCGTTTTGGATTTGGAGATGGGGGGGCCTAAAAACCTACCTGCACCTAATAATGCTAGGCCCAGGAGGCCCTCGGGTCAGTCACAGACAGGGAGCCAAGGAGGCAGCCCCACAAATGGGGTCCCTCGCTCTCCTGATTATGTAAGTCCCCGTTACAAGGGAAATCGACCCATCCTGGGTTATGTGTGGACTCCTCCAGCCCAAGGGGGGGATCCAGCCAAGCACCTAACCCAGGGAACTTCCCTCCAAACTTCCCACAGGAGGGCAGAAATTTACCAAACCCTGGGCAGAACTTTTTCCCCAGATATCCACCCGACTTTCAGCCCCAAAACCATCCATCCTTCTTTCCCCAATTCCCTGAGCCCAGACCACTGAATCCGGGAGAGGGGAGGCCAAGGGTGGAGGGGTACCCAAATCGTCCCAACCCGGGGTATTACCAGAGGAGGGACAGCTACCCTTCCCGGGATCAGCCCAGGGGAGAAAACAGGGCCCCGTATCAGCCTGAGCGGGTTTCCCAGTTAAAGCGCCAGGTTCAAAACATGGCGCAGGATCTGGGTCACATACTGAGGGCTCAGCAGAACCCTCAGATCGGCATGCCGGCGCAGAACGCACCCAACTCTGGACCTGGTGCCCCAGAACAATGACGGGGGCAGCACCCCGATAACTCACTGGTTTCCCAGGGAGGAGGCACAAAGGGAAGGGGGGTGTAAAGCCTTGGAGGAAGCTTCCTTCCTCACTTGTAAACAGCCCCTGGAAACCCAGGAACCGGAAACAAAATCTCTTGCCCCTGAAAGTCTGCCTCCTAAGGAGCAGAGGGGGGGTAGGAGAAACAAAAGACCCAAACAGACTCAGTTTGAGGAGGAGGAACAGATATTCCAATTTGAGGGAGAGGGATCCTCAGAGGACCCTGGGAAAAGGATCTTCTCCTTCAGAGAGGGGGGAACTCCTCCCAAAGAAAAATGGGTCCCTAGGGATGCAAATCCAGACTGGGGAGATGTGGAGACTGAGCTACCGCCGCCCTCATCCCAGAACCAACAGCAAGAAAATCCCCTGGTTCAAACCCATCCTGGTGACTGCCTCCAAAAAGGGGGGGGCGGCCCGGAACCGGAGCCAGGGGAACCCACAATGGCTCTGATCTCCAGTTGCCAACTTTTTCTTTCAGATTCCAAGGCTCTCCACAGAATTCTGCCCAAATCTCTTCGCTAGCGATGTCCAAAACCAGAAAATTAGCCCACCAGTTGTCCAAAAATGTACATTATCTGTGCCCCCTTGAGGAGAAGGAGGGAAGATATTATGCCCCGGTACGAGTACAGGGGCAGGGTACAATTTTGGCACTGGTGGACACTGGATCTCAAGCTACCCTTCTGTCCAGAAGGGCCTTTGACGAACTGAATGCAGGAAGGGGAGAGAATTACCAAATTCCTCTCACCTCTCTTCCTGGGCAACTCCAGAACTTTGACGGGAAGGAAATTCCCGTCGAGGGGACGGCAGATTTGGACATTAAAATTGGGCGACATAAGTTGAAACACCCGGTCATAGTTGTGACCCCAGAGGGCACCCCTTGTTTACTAGGGAATGACCTCCTGAGAAGGTTGTCACCCCTAATAGATTGTGTAAACAAGGTCCTCTGGACCCAGACTAGCCGACCAATAAAATTAAAACAGAGTGTCAACCATGTTAGTTTAAACGGCACCTGCCACATGGTTGAACAAAAATCTGACCAAGTAGAATTTCACTTCCAGAATAACCAAATTCCAGACGTGACAGTAATAGCAGTAGGACAACAGACTGGTGATGGGGGGTCCTCTCTATTTCTGAAAATCAACCTTCCTTCCAGTCTAAAGTGGTATTCCACGCTGGAAGGAAACACTCTGAAATTCTATACTAATCCACAATCAGAAACTCCCACTCCTATAGTCCAGAAAGATGTGAAATCAGCTCAGAGCCTGGCTGATATTCAGCAAATTGGAGAGCAGTTGTTCATCCCTGTTCAGTTAAATGATGGGAAGGACTCTGTTCTCGCTCGAGTGTGTGTGAACAACGGTAAGATCTTCATCAGCGAAGCCATGTTTCGCCAACTCCCAAAAGATCCAGCCATTCCCACCTTCAAACTGATAGACAAATGGGAAATGGACCTGGAAGCACCTAATTCCAAACATCTCCTGCCAAGCAGGTGTATGCTCAAAATCTCCATTGGCAACAAGAGCATAGTCCACAATTGTTGGGTCTTGCGAGACGTCCCTGCCGCCTTTTACTTAGGCAGTGACATTCTCAATCGCTTTGCCATTAGTTTGGACCTAATAAACTTCAAAGCTTGGTCCCGATTAGCGGATAATCCCATGGGCTTTGATGATCCAGAAAAAGCATTTAGGTCAGCTCAATTGCTCCCTTATGCAGTTGAAATTCAGGTTAAAGAGGAAGTCACCATCCCAGAAAGGACCCGACAATTCTCCCTGGAAGTGAAAGTTAAAAGGGGACAAGAGTTGAAAAACCCTGATGCTTACATACATCTAAATGCTTCTCTCCAACAGCAAGGGTTGGGGGTAAACCCAACTCCATTAGTCAACATAGAACATGACACCATTCCAATAGAGGTGGATAACAGCGACTTAAAGAGTATTACTCTAGCCGCAGGCACCATTATTGGAATGGCGGTTGATGACCGACATTTCTCCATTGATCTTGGAAATGAACTGTTAGGGCCAATCCCCAAGGACTGCTTTGACAGTGACAGTGATGACAATACAACACCAGACAGGATTTTTACCCGGCATGGGGGGAACTTCCTGGTGTACACTTCCTGCCCCTATGGTAAGGAAGATGTGACTTGTGACTTCAGGAGGGATGAGGTGATTTTCCAGGTCCATGAGGGCTGCCTTTCCCACCTGAAGCCTCCAGTCCAAATCAGCACTCTGACCAGGGACTTCTCCACCCAGCTGGAGGAGGCCGCTGAAATAGCCAAACCAGAAGTCTTTCCAGGCTTCAGGCAGATGGTGGAAGAGAGAGTCAACCTAGCTGATGCCTGTGTGACTCTGGAACAAAAGCAAAAGTTGAAACAAGTTTTCTTGGATTTCCAAGATCTCTTTGCGGTAGACTCATATGACTGTGGTCGCACTGACATCCACACAACAACAATCCCCACGGACCCTGGCATGACTCCAGTGTTTGTGAAGCAATATCGCTTGCCTCTCGCATCAATGGAGTCCCTTACTGAAATAATTAAGAACCTTGAGTCCAGGGGAATAATCCGTCCAGTCCACAGCACCTTCAATAATCCGGTGCTGGGAATATTGAAGCCAAACGGCCAGTGGAGACTCTGCGCCGACCTCAGGGAGCTCAACAAACGGGTCCATACTTCCCGATGGCCTCTTCCCTACATTGACCAAGGGCTGGCCCAGATTCAGGGGTCACAGGTATTCACTGCAATAGACCTGACCAATGGATACTGGACTGTGCCTGTCAGTAGGGAGGACCAATACAAACTGGCTTTTACCTTTGGGGGCCAGCAGTACACATGGACCCGGACTCCCTTCGGATACCTCAACTCCGGCAATTAATTCAACATTTTCCTACATAAGGCCATGCCCGACCTGGGTGCAAGGGGTAACCTGGCTTATGTAGATGATGTCCTCATCAAAAGTTCATCTGTGGAGGAACACATAGCGGAGATCCGTTATGTTCTGACGCAGTTGAGGGCCGCCAGAGCAAAACTTTCCTTTCAGAAAGCACAGTGGTGTAGAACCCGTGTTAATTTCTTGGGGCATGAGATTACTCCTCAGGGCCTCTGTCCCCAGGAAAAGAAAGTGGAAGCACTTCAGAAACTGAAAGACCCCACAACTCTGCGGGAACTAAGGAGCCTCCTTGGACTGACTAATTACAGCAGAAAGGGCTACGCAGAGATCACCAGACCCCTGATTCATCTCCTGAAGGGGGGGTCAAGTGGGAATGGGGTCCAGAACAAGCCGAGGCAGTAAGACAACTCAAGAGAAGCCTCTCACAAGCGTCTTGCCTAGCTTACCCTGTCAGAAACAAGGAGTTCTTCCTGGAGACGGGGTTCTCTAATACGTGCTTGACGGCAGTATTAACCAAAAGCATGACAAGGTCAATAAAGTAATCTCCTATGCGAGCAAAACTTTATCCTCTGTGGAGGAAAAATTCAACGATTGTGAGAAGGCACTTCTGGCAACGGTGTGGGCATTGAAGAATTACCGCCCGTTTATCCAGGGGGAACACATCATAGTGGAGACTCCACACCAGCCTCTGCAATATCTCCAAAGTGACAGAATCCGGGCCGGAAATGTGAGTAATTCCCGAATTACTTCCTGGATTCTGTCAATGCAAGGCTTTCCTGTGGAGGTCAGATATGGCCAAAACAAGAAGAGTCCACTCGCGCAAGGTCTGGCTGACTTGCATGATTGTGCCAGAGAAAACTGTCTCGAGGACGAAAGTCTAAAAATAAAGGACAACATGGAGGCATACCTTAATTCCCCACACAAAGTCTTTGAAGAAGACAAGTGTGAGGGAATGCCCACTGTGTATGTGGATGGATGCTCTTACCATGTTGACAACGACGGGGAGAAAAAACTGGTGGCCGGCGTAGGGAATGCATGGGCGAATGAGTCCCCAGAACCCTCTGCTGGATACAAAATTGGTCCCCGAAGTAGTCAGGTGGCAGAATTGATGGCTGTGCATCAAGCCATCATCACTGCTGTCCAGCATCAACTCCACAAACTGGTCATAATCACAGATTCGGATTATGTACGGAACGGGTTCGTGGAGCACCTGGTTAATTGGAAAACCAGAGGCATGTTATGTGCTAACAACAAACCCTTGAAACATGGGAAGTTGATCCAAAACATTGATGATCTGGTCACATCGAATGGGATGACCATCTACTGGAAAAAGATCAAGGGTCATTCCAAAGTAGAGGGACCAGACAAAACTGGAAATGACTTAGCTGATCAGCTGGCCAAAACCAGGGCCATCCAAGGGGATCTAATTGAGATTGAGTCCCTGTTGGGGGAAATCCAGGTCACTGCCATCACTAGGTCCCAGACAAATGCTCACAACGACCTTTCAATTGTACAATGGAGTAAGGAGACCCCTGATGCTGATTTGATTACCGCTCAGAAGGGGGATCCAATAATTGGTAAATTTTACCAACACCTTGAGGACCCTGAGAACTTTCCCCTGACGGATACCGATTACAGTGGGAAAGAGGACCTAAGAGTGTTGATGAAGTGTCCAAAAATGTTCCGGATCCAAGACGGTTTGTTGGTAAGGAAATCCAAAGCTGGCCACGATCAGTGGGTGGTTCCTACCTCATTCCGAAGCCTGATGTTAAGTCACGCCCATGATGCGGCCACCGCCGGTCATAGGGGGTTTCACACAACATTGGAAATCTTGAGAGGTTGCATACTGGCCACACATGGGGCAGGACCTCGACCAATACTTGAAGGGGTGTCTTGTGTGTGCACAATTTCAGCCATCATCCCTCACGCACCGCGCGCCTCTCCAAAAGAGGGAGATGACACTGCCATGGTCAGATTTACAAATCGACTTTGTAGGCCCTGTGATTCGCTCGGCTAGGGGGAATAAGTACATGTTGACTGTGACATGCTTGTTTACCAAGTGGGTGGAATGTCTCCCAGCCCCAAATTGCAAGGCAGAAACTGCAGCTGCCTTGATGATTAACCACATCTTTTCCCGTTTTGGTCTACCTCAAAGGATTGAGTCAGATAGAGGTAGCCACTTCACCAGTGAAGTAATGACAAAGATGTGGGAGATACTGGGGGTCAAGAGAAAGCTGCATATTGCTTATAGACCAGCTTCTTCTGGAGCAGTGGAACGCTACAACCGGACAATTGTGAGCATCTTAAAAAAGTTTGTGGCAGATTCTGGGCCAAGTTGGGATATCCGATTACCTCTGGCCCTAATGGCCATCAGATCTACCCCTTCATCTGCAACCAAAATGTCACCATTTGAGTTGATGACTGGGCGCAAGATGGTGCTTCCTCAGCATTTGCTCTATAGGACCCAAGAGCAGACACTGATAAATGCCTCCACTACTCATGAGTATGTGGAGAATTTAAGGAAACACCTTCAACATGCTTTTGCTTACGCTCAGCGGAATCTAGAAAGATCAGCTGATAGCATGAAGACCCACTATGACCTGAAAACTTCCAGGAAGGAATATCAGGTGGGGGACCGGGTCTATCTATACAACTTCCAAAGGAACCAGGCCAAGCAGCGCAAATTTTTGCCTACATGGAAAGGACCCTTTGAGATCATCGACAAGATCTCCCCTGTGGCCTACAAGATCCGCATCCCCAAAGGCGGTTCGGCAGAGGGGGAAGACAAGTGGGTCCACATAAACCAGTTGAAATGTTGCCATCCTAGGCACACTCTGCAACAACTGGAGGAATCCTCTGGAATCCTAGCGGGCACTGTCTCCGACTAATTCAGTTCCAATCATAAAACATACCACATCTAGTCTCTAAAATATTGTGATTTGCATGAAACTGTCTCTTAGTTATACTGTTTTTTTTTTCAAAATAAGAATGTAATGTTTTGTTATGATGAAATGCATATGCTGCCCCACTATCTCAACAGTGGTGGAAAAACGTCTATGAGTAGGTATTGCCGCTTTTACTTTATCATCCTAGGAGAGATGAAACCATGGAGAATGACCAAGGAGGACGATCCGGAGACCGCGAGCAGAGACGCAACGGGCCCGGGGTACCGCCCAATCTTCCCATCAGGACCGGCGAGGAGAACCGATCGATCAGTACCGGATGGAGGAAAAGATGCTGAACTGTGCCATCTATTGGAAGAAGATGAGGAAACATCCCAGGTCTTGCGAGTCCCATTCGTGAAATAGAATGGCCATCGCAAGAGGGGGGCTTGTGGGATGTATTTACCCATGCATCCGAGCCATACCTCAAAACTGTGCAGTACTGACATGGAAAACATCATGATGGCCAGAGCTTCCCAGAAAATGCACAGGGAAATGCATGAAGAATAGGCTGCCACTCATTTTTGCCAATGTTATGGGCACAGAAGGACACTGCCTAAAACCACCATTGGACTACCCACACAGTAGTCTGAAACCATTGGGAATGGCAATGCTGATTGCCAAAAGCAAACCCATAACTGTGGAGAATTCATTTTCTTAAATCCCAAAAAGGGGTGCAGTACCAGTACTCACCACTATCCAAAAGCCGGCATTTTAAAACAACACCAGATTTTACTTTTTGCAAAACTGAATAGATGAACCCAAAGCAGGCCAAAGAAAGACTTACTGAGAGGTGGATACAATGTAAAGTTATATTCTGAAGTGACTTGAAGGTTTATAACAAGACTGGTCGAGCTGTGGATTTCAGCAATTTAAGTAAATTTGCACTGAAAGACACTACAAATCTAAATGTTTAAAAGAAATGAGTGACCTACTTTGAGTGTCACATAGGTTGCAATTGTTTAAATGTCATAGTTTTAAACTTAGAATCAGCATTCTAGCTGCATATGTAAAAATGTTTAGTTTTATTTGAATGCAGAAACTGGGGAACAAAAAGTGACATTTTATCTGAAACCTGGCTTAAGGAACTGAATTCTGCCTGGCAACTACCCCCATCAGGAGTGAAACTTGAGTCACAGCTGTGTTCCCAGGCCTAGCTGCCCTTTTGCTGCTCACACCAAAAGGGATATGACACTTCCCTGATTGAATTACCTGGGCTCTGCAGGAAATTGAACAAAGCCCTGTCCTGGCTCAGGCAAAGGTTTTATTGGCGGCAGTCGTAAATGGAGGGGCACTGCCTGTGAGAGCAAGCTGGCTTGGCAGAACTGGAGAAACCAGAAATTCAACCTTGTGCTGGAGGAAAACCACACCCCTTTGGGGCCAGAACATAACTCTAAAAAGATGAATAACTCATCGTACGGACATGTGAAAATTTTATAAATGACACCATAATTCTTGTGATTTTTCTGCCCACATTTTAAGAGGTTTTTAGAACCGGTGGCATGTTCAGGGGGGTTTTAGCGGAAAAGAGGATATTACTCAAAATGTGTGCATGTGAAAAATCTGACACTTCATCTACTAATGTCCATACTCCTTGCGCACATGTGTGTAAATTTGGGTCAATGTCCGGTATTGCAAATCAGTTAAAAAGTGCAAAATATTGCCATTTCTGAATGCAAGCTCCCAGGAAGAGCAGAGTTTGAACAGGAGATACCTCCTGTGATATGTGAGGGGTGCAGATGATTTTAAAACAACATGTACCTCTGCAAATATGTATTTGTTTCAAATCTAGATTTGTGTGTAAGTTGACAGGAGGAGTGGACTTTCTGCAGGCTGTAAAATGACATCACTCTGACACAACATAGCTCCCCCAATCAAATGAGAAATGGAAGTTTGACCAATTAGAAGCTGAGAGAGAGGTAGGGTCAGTGATGCTAGAACACACCCACATTCTAAACACATAAAAGCAGACAGACAGGACAGATAGGGACCTTCAAATCCATTTGCAGCTGGAAGCTCTGCCGGGAAAATCCATACTTTACCTCCATCAATCTCCAGAGAAAGCTGTGCAGAAAGATCCAGACTTTAAATCCCTCAATCTTCAGAATCCAGAGAGAGAGCAGACCCAGATCACTGTGAAGTGCAGAGACCAGAGTCCCGTCTAAAACCTGACCAGATCCATGGCGAGGCCCATTTCACTCAAGAATATAGTGTGAGTACATAGCAAAACTGTGCATAACCCAATCTCTTAGTTAAAATAATATAATCCAAGCTATTTTAATCTAAGTAGAACTGCCTCCTAACTGTCACCTGTCATTTGTAAAGCTGTCACTTGTCATTTTCTAGTTGCAAGCTGCACTTGTCTTTTTGAACTTTAAAATTTCAAATCTGAAAAACGACCTTCACAAAATCGCTCATATCTCCGTGACCGTTTGTGCTAGAGACTTGCAGTAACTTTCATCTGAAAGCTAAGAATCGTGGCCTTCCTACGAACCTAGAAGCGCATTCCTACCCCCTATAGTTTTACCGCAATCGCGGAACACGCATTCGCGAATTTTACCGCGATTTGAAAATTTCTCCACGTGTAAAAAAAGCTGCTGCTGCTTGCCTTCCATTTGCCAGAAATTCGTTTAACCTGCTAATCATTCCTGAATCATTGCAAGAGTGAGCGTGAGCTAATATTAACTAGATACCACTCACCCTGAACCTCTAGAGGGAATCAAAAGCATTTTAGCATACTTTTCACTGAATTGCCAGCACATATCAAAGCATTTTGCCTGTGTTTTCAAACTTCTGTAGTCTAAGCTTGCTGGGGTGAACTGAATCACATTTGATTGCATTTCTGAGAACTGTGTGCTTCCCTCCATTTCCTTGCATTGTATAAAAGGGGGGGGTGAATTGTCCAAGAAAGTGATTACATTGTCTTTTGCTGAAATCCTATCAAGTTATTTTCTGTACTGCATTTCATCCCACATTGCATTCATTTGAAACCATAAAAGTATTGTTGCTACCTCATCCATTTCATGTCAATTCCTTATTGATTATAGAGAAGCGTGTTAGTGCCAGATTCTCCGTTGTTAATCTTTATCATATCAGATTAAGTGTGCTATTCAATTATTAATTTATTATAAGGTGTGATATATACATCTCTTGTTTAAATTATCAAATAAACCGTTTAACTTGCAAAACAGAACTACTTCTTGGCTCAGTGGGGTCAGGGGGATTCCAAGAGAGGGGTGTTATATAGGGGTAGTCATCCAGAACGCATGAACTGGACATAAGGGTTTTCATTCAGTATTATAGACTAGGCGTTGACTTAGCTGTAGTGTTGAATTGAATCCTCTTACATAGTTGTCCATCTGTCGAAGTAAGATAACTTCGTAAATTTAACAAGAATTCAACATGTGCCTAATATTCATGCCAAAAGTACAAAATGAAGTACTGTGTCATGTACACTTACTTATATGTTAGAAGAATGCCATCCACTGGTGTGGTTTAAATGAGTAGGATAGCATCACGCGGTCCCTGTTGAGTGAATGATAGAGTTAATTCGTACTAGTTTGATCTAATTACAAAAATATCTTATCTCATTTCATTAGAATGAGATCGACTCACATTCCTTTTCTGTATTCATTAAGTTGAATTGTGCAGGCGAAGCGCGGGCAGGAATGGCAGCAAATAAGCAGCCTCCCGTCCCATGATCACCTAGACTTAAGGATGACACGTGACTTGTGAGCGTGCTGATGCAAGTCGCTCTGGTCACGTGAACCCATGTTGTGCTGTTTATGTTTATTTGCTTATATTGCGCCAGAGCCCGCAGGCATCAGAGTGCATACACAGATCACAAACAAACTAGACCTCATGGAAAAATCTATAATCTAAGCGGATAAAAGTTTTGAGATTTTTCCTAAACGTGGAGTTATTTACTTCACAAGGTATTTCCAATGGAAGTTTATTCCACGTCACTGCAGCCTGCGTGGTAAAAGATTGTCCATTTCCTCAGGTTTTTTTACATCTTGGTTGGGCCAGATGCATAGAATCCTTGGACCTGGTGATTTTGGCAATGCGCTCCATCAGCAATCTTTTCTGCAAGTATTGAGGTGCTTTTCCATACAAGCACTTATGTACAATATTATTTACTTTAAAACATATTCTAGCATCCACTGGGAGCCATTGAAGCTCTTTCCTGTGAATGGACACCAGATACCGTCTTGTAGTGCCTTTAATAATCCTACCCGCATCATTCTGAAGGACTTGTAGTTTCTTAATGCATCCCTTACTAGCTCCAGCAAGAATGGCATTGCAGTAGTCTAGCCTAGGCATAATCACAGCTCTTACTAGTATTGTACAATTTACTGTGGATACGTATGGCTTTACTAGCCTTAACAGTCTTAGAAGATATTGGGTCTTCTGGACTACACTGTTTACGTGGGCTTCAGTGCCCAATGATGATTCCAAGGTCACTCCCAGGGTCTTCACATTGGCAATGACTTTAATGTAGTGGTCTTCTATGGTGAAACCCTCATAGACTAGTAAGCTTATTTCGTGCCTGTGGAGACCTGAAAATTAGAAACTGTCTTATTTGCATTAAGACAGAAGCCATTTGTTCAGAACCTGGTAGCCTCATATATTCTTTCTATGTGTTCCATATCCTTCTCGTAAACCCCACTCAGCTCTATAATGAGCTGAGTGTTGTCGGCTAAGTTATAGAAAGGCAGCTTCTCATCCCACGATCACCTTAACTTAAGGATGACACATGACTCGTGAGCGTGCTGACGCGAGTCGCTCTAGTCACGTGATCCCATGTTGTGCTTTTTATGTTTATTTGCTTATATTGCGCCGGAGCCCCAAGGCTAAGTGCATCTAGGACATTGCATAGGGTACGGCAGAATATGTTAAATAAAACAGGGGATAGGCACTCTCCCTGTGGAACATCACATTGGATTATCTCTGGATTCGAGCACGCCTGATCCCAGACTATCTTGGATTTCCTATCTTGGAGAAAGGATCTAATACAATTAATGGCCTCAATTGAACATCCTCCATAACATGCCAGCTTTGTCAGTAGTTTTTCTTGCTCTATGAGATCAAAAGCTGCCGATAAATCCAGTAACATCAGCAGGCCCGACTTACTCCTATCTACAATATCCAACATTTCTGACTGCAGATCTAAGAGCGCGGTTTCAGTACTGTGTGCATTTCTAAAACCTGATTGCTTTGGATGTAAAATGTTATAACTCTCTACATATTCTTGTAATTGAATGCTTGCCAGTTTGTCCACCAATTTCATAAGAAACGGCACATTAGTTATAGGTCTTAGATTACTGCAGTTTTTGTAGTCCAGTCCAGGTTTTTTTTAAAGAGGGGTAACAGTAACATTCTACACAATAGCTGGCACATGCCTAAAAATTGGCAAAGCGTAGAAGAAAAAATCTCCCAATGTTCCAATACTATTTTTCCTGGAATAGTCCTCCATGCAAGTAGTGGGGTGCATGGTTTTAAGAACTTTCTCTAGTTCACCATCTGTAATGGTTTTAAAAACAAATTCCTGGGTAACAATACCCTTAGGTGTTCCTGGTACGATCAGCAGAGGTTTGGATGGAAGAGTGACTAAATTAATAGCAATTTTAGTTTGGGCTATCTTAACTTTTTCCACAAAGGGTTTTTGAACTATTTCACAGTCCTCCTGGGTAGGCTCTATCTTTCTTGATTCGGCTTGAGGTTTCCCCAGGTTCCTAAGGATTTCAAAACACATTTTGAGCTCGTTATTTGCATTCTGGATCTGTAAATTAAAATACTCTTGTTTAGTTTTAAAAATGTCTTTCGAGTGTACTTTTTCTAGCTCTTTCCACTTAATTTTATTCTCTAGTGGCTGAAGCTTTATCAATTTCTTTCTTCTTTCCTTTTTTGCCTGCTTATGAATATGCAGTATACACTTTTTGTCCATTTGACTTTTCTCTAAAAACCTTAGTTTTTAAAGGGGCAATCTTATCCAGCAACTTGGTTAGGATCTGTTCATATTGCAGCACTAATCGCTCAGCTGTGCCTCCATCCTCAGTGGAGGCCATAATGTTGTGTGTCCTGACCCTCGTTTGGGAAATCCAAAAGGGCGGAAAAGCCCACATTTGCACCAGAATCCTGGAGAACCGCGCAGTTTTTGCGCACAACAAAATGGTCGCCTGACCTGCCACCCACCAGTGTGAGCGTGAGGGGCCAGGAGTGCCATGAGTGAAATGTGTGCCAAAGGAAAAACAGTAGTACAGGTGGCTAAAAAAAAGCGCTTTGAAATCACCTTTGTTTCTCTGAAATGCAAGCTAAAAATGCCTATTTTAAACATTGCAAGATATTCAAAAATCTCAATGAACACCAGCAGACATTTGGCAGAATGTAGCCTTGTGTGCATACAAAATCTGGAAAGAGAAAGAGCCCAAAACAATGTTTATAACAAAACTGGCTGAGCTGTGGATGTCAGCAGCCTTAGTTAAATTGGACTGAAAGCCACTAAAATCTAAATGTTTAAAATAAATGAGTGACCTACTGTTGAGTGTCACATAGTTTGCAACTGTTAAATGTCATAGTTTTGAACTTAGAATCAGCGTTCTAGCTGCATATGTAAAAATTGCAAGTTTGGTTTGAATGTACAAAACTGGGAACCAAAGTGACATTTAGCTGAAGCCTGGCTTGAAGAGAGTGAATTCTGCCCGGCAACTACCCCCGACAGGAGTTGAAACTTGCTCAGCCACTCTTCCCAGGCCTGGCTGCATTGTGCTGCCCCCACCAAAAGGAGATGACACCTCCCTGATTGAATCAGGGGAGGAGCACCTAGGACTGGAGGGAAACAAAACAAAGCACTGTCCTTGGCCCAGGCAAATGTTAAATTAGGGGGGTCGTAAATGGCTTCCTCCTGGAAGGAAACGGGGAGGGACACTGCATCTGGGAGCAAGCTGAACTTGGGGGAAGTGGATAAACCAGAAATTCCACCATGTGCTTTGGAAAACCACACCCCTTTGGGGCCAGAGCATAATGTTAAAAAGATGGATTATTCATAGTGCGGACTTGTAAAAATTATATAAATAACATCATCATTCTTGTGATTTTTATGTGCACATTTTAAGAGGTGTAAGAACTCTGTACCATGTTCTGAGGCAAAACCCCATGAATTATGCAGATTGCAGACACGGGGTTCACGCTAGAAAAATGAAAATTTACTGGAATATGTGTAGAAAGGCAGTGTACATGTGTGCCATTTTTGGTAAACGTCCAATATTGGTAAACTAACTAAAAACGAAAATAAGTTATCATTTTTGAATGCAAGCTCTGAGAAACATCAGAGTTGGAACAGAATGTACCATGAGTAATCTGTAATATGTACATGTAATGTCAACCACTTGTGTATCTGGAAAATATGTATTTGCATCAGAAATAGATTTGTGTGCAATTTGACAAGGGGAGGATCCTCTGACCATAAACCTACCTCATCACTCTGACTCACAACTCAGTTCCCCCAATCAAGGGAGAGAGGAGAACTGGGCCAATGATAAGTTGCGAGGGGCAGGCTTAGTCATGCCTACGCACACACCCACTTTCTAAACACATAAAAGGAGACTGTGCAGGACAGGTAGGGACATTCAATTTCCATTTCCTTGCGGAGCACGCTGACAGACGACTTCACATCCAGAGATCCGGACTGACTCCAGCAAGACAGAGACCAGAACCTAGAACTCTGACTCCAGAACTTAAAACAATGGCCTAACCCACAAGCTGAGTTCTCTTCAGCAGGCCTCAAAACCTAACCAAACTATTCACAGCCGGGTGAGCTGTTTGAATTCTTTGACAAGAACGTTTGCCAGAACCGGTAGCAGACCCAGAAGGCAGAATTATCCAGAGAGACCAGAGATCCAGAGAGACCAGACCCAGACCATATCGCTGAGAGCTGACCCAAATCGCTGTGCGCAGAACCAACCCAGTGGCAAGAGAACCGCAGCCAATCCTGACCTGATCCGTGACGAAGTCGCATTCCTGTCCAAAATATCGTGTGAGTGCTCAGCCAGAACTGTGCAAAACTAATCTCTTAGTTTAAAATAATCTAATTCAAACTATTTTAACCTATTGAGAACTGCATCATAGAAATTGTGTCCCTTCTTTTGATTCAAAGCTGCAAAACTGTCATCTGTCATTTTGAAACTTTAAAATTTCATTTCTGAAAAACTACCTTCACAAAATAGTCCGTATTTTAGGAACCAATTGTCCTAGGAACGAAATTTAATTCTAAGCTTTCCAACGAGCCTTTCTACTCCTTATACTTCCTCCGTAATTGCGCTCGACGCACGCAAATAAATTGCCACGATTTGACCTTTTGCTTCATTCCAGCCACGTGTAAAAACATTTATGTTTTGCTTCCATCACGGAATTCTGTTTTCAACTTGATAACCATCCCTGAATCATTGATGGGGCTGGCCTGAACTGATTTAAAGTATCTCTCACTCACCCTGAACCTGCTATAGGGAATTAAAAGCAATTTGAGTATATTTTTCACTTCATTGCCACCACATTTAAAAGGATTTTGCCTGTGTTTAAAATCATACCTGTTTTCCTCTAAGCTCGCTGGGGGGAACTGGAACTTTGTAGTATTGCATTTGTGTGTATTCCTGAGAATTGTGTGTGTTACTTCCATCTCCTTACATTGCATAGGGGGGAGTGAATTGTCAAAGAAAAAGTGATCACATTATCTTTTGCTGAAATCATATCAAGTTTATTTCTGTATTGCCTTTTATTCATCTTTGCATCTCCTTGAAACCATAAAACATTCTGATACCTTATTCCCCTGTTCCTAGTCATAAGTCACCAGAACTGTGCTATTGTAGGATTACCTCTAGCTGATTACTGCTCATATTCACAAGTGTGATATCAATTATTAATTTATTATAAAGGTGCGATATATATATATATATTGTTTCATTCTCAAATAAACCTTTTAAATTTGCAAAACAAACTTACTTCTTGGCTCAGTGGGGTCAGAGGGATTCTAAGAGAGGGGTGTTATATAAGGGTTGTCATCCAGAGTACACGAACTGGACATAAAAACATATAAATAAGGGCTTCCCTTGAGCAATCCCAGACGAGGCACTGACTTTGTGGGACTGCTTGATTGGAGTCATTTAACAATAAGTTCCTTGAGGCAGCATTGCAGGTCTGTTGCTTTAATATTACGTAGGTTCCTGCTCGTAACTTTTTTAGTAGCATTTTCTTTTTGTATACAAGAGGTAGGAGGTTGTATCTCAAAAGTAACAAAGAAATGGTCCAACGAAATACAAGGTGCTGTTGTCAGGATGGCTGCAGGTAGATTTTTTAGGAGTCTATTACAGTCACTTAAAATGATCGTAGATCGATTTGATTTACTTGTCAATATGTATTGGATTGGTTCACTGTAAATTATCATATGTCACCGCAATGTATCTTAAATCGCGGACTAAGCTGTGTTGAAAAAATGTAAGATAAGACTCACTAGGAGCCTAAAAAATGCTGTGGCATTTTGCATATCTCACGATGTGTGTGTAGTACTGAATGCAGTCAAAAGGAATTTGGTGCATTCCATTGATTTAAATATAAGGGCTCAAAGGTCATACAGATTCCTATCATTTTGCTACAATGAGATCAACTCACATACCTTGTCTATGTTCGTTAAGTCGAATTGTGCAGGTGAAAGAGTGCGGGAATGACAGCAAACAAGCAGCCTCCCGTCCCGCGATTGCCTTAAGTTTGGGATATCACATGACACGTGAGCGCGCAAACGCGTGTTGCTTTGGTCACGTGATCACATGTTGTACTGTCGATCCAGATTTGATCAGTTCACTGTATATTGTCATCATGTCACAGCAATGTATCTTTATACCGTGGATGAAGCTGCGTCAAAAAATATCTATAAATCCCTGGGTAAGTCAATGTTGGTCAGATATGTACATACTTCGAACCGTAACCTTTTGATTCATACTTATCAGACTCAGTTACAGCCTAAAATATGCCTTGACATTTTGTAAATGTAATGACATGTATAAGGTATGCAATGTATAACTCATCTGCTATTCAATAAACCACATATTGGTTTGTATAAAATAACATACTTAAGGTGTTTGGAATTAATTAACATACTCATGGACTCCACATATCTCTAGCCATCTTGGAAAGTCCATTCAAATGAAATTCACCTCATTATAAAAGTATTGAGTAATAAAAAATAGTTTGTGACTTATCCATATTGATATTTGAGTGTGCTAATAGTGGTAGATTACTGTGTCAAGTGATAATTTACACCAAATGATGATTTCATGAACCTCATACAGATCTCTCACTTGTACATTCTAGCACAATAAAGTATGTTAATGCCAAGTAAAGGGTGTTTAGATATAATGTAATATAAACAGTAAAAAAAAATGAAGAAAGCAAGATATATCATAATCCATGTTCATTCCTCTAGGTGATAATGATTCTAGACAATCAATCCAGGTGATCTCTTTCTGAAACAATAACTTAACTAGATCACCTCTCGTACGTGGTTGTTTCAATTGGTCCAAAATTACAAATTGCATTTGTGATACTGTATGACGGAATTCCTTAAAGTGTTGCACTACTGTGAATCTTTCTGAATGTGTTCAGATATTAGACTTATGTTCCGTCCATCGTGTTTTTACTTTCCTTGTGGGCAATTCCTACATTGTAAATGCCATAAGGGCATGTAATTCCATATACCATGTTGGTGGAATCACAAATAGAAGTATGTTTTAGTGGTATCAGTTTCCCCGTGTAAGGGTGATTGAATGACTGTCCTTTTATGATGTTGTTACAGCGTTAGCAGTTCATACAAGGCAATGTACCTCTGTAAAATGGTGGTTTAATTTTTGTAACACTGATATCTGATTGTACCACTAGATCCCCGATTGATTGGCTTTTTTGTAAGCAAAGGTAGGTACAGAAGGGAATACTTCCACTAATGTAGGATCAAAGTGCAGATGTTCCAATTAGCTTTGAGAATACACTTTATTGGAGGACTTTGGTGTGAAAAGGTAGTCATGTGCACTAGTTTAGAGGAAGTATCCTTTTCTTTTAACAAACGGGTATTTGTTCTTGGAATTTCACTTATTTTCTGAACAGATTTTTGAATGATCTCCGTAGAGTAACCTCTCTTCTGAAAGGTATTGGATAATTCACAGGATTTAGCAACAAACTTTTGATTGTCTGAGATTATCCGTCAATACCTCAGAAACTGACTGAATGGAATAATTTGTATGGTAGTTTTCTGATGAAAACTTGAGGCCAATAGGATGCTGTTCTTGTCCGTAGGTTTAGAATAAATGGTAGTATTCAATTTGCTGTCTTGAACATACATTTCAACATCAAGAAATTCTAGTGTTTTTAATGGCATATAAGCACCTGACACTTATGACATGGAATGTCAACGGACTAGGGTCCAGCATCAAGAGATGCCTGGTGACGCAATACATAAATAGGCACACACCGGATATAGTACTTTTAACTGAAACACATCTGACTGGGACGGTGTGCAACCTCTTTAAAAGATCCAACTACCGCACTGCGCTACATGCAGGTTTTTGCATGGGAGCTAGAGGGGTGCTGATCCTAGTCCATAAGAGGCTGCCGCTAACTATATCGAAGGTGACTCACGACAGTGGGGGAAGATATGTACACCTAAACGCTACATTATGGAACCAAACTCTCGCGATTATAGCAATATACTTCCCGCCGGCAATCCTAACCATACTATTGGCAGAAACTGCACCCATCCTTGCTGCAAACTTTGCTGATATCTGGATTTTAGGCAGGGACTTCAACAAGGTCATGGATAACACACTAGATCGCACACACATAAGGGGGAGGAACCCCACACCTAGCACCAAACTAGCTACCTTTGCCTCCGCACTAGGCTTGAGAGATGCATGGCGAGACCTACACAAAGACACATGCGAATAATCCTTCCACTCAGGCATGCATGCCTCACTATCTAGGATAGACTATTTCTTCCTAGCAGCCCAGAATATCCATAAGGGACATAGCGCATCCCTACTTCCACTTGGCATATTCAATCACTCCCCACTACTGATAGAACTCGAAACGGAAAGACCACCTCCTCCGCCTACCTGGCGACTAAACAATTATTATCTGGGGTTCACAGAACTACAGGGCAGAATAAGCAATACTAACTCCACTTATTTTGAGCTGAAGGCGGGATGCGTGGACAATCCTGGAATATTATGTGAAGCTTATAAGCCAGTACTGAGAGGAGAAATCCTCTCATGGACGGCAGCACAGAAAAAGGCATACCGGAAGGAGGTCCTAGATGCTGAAGAGGATGTGGCACACAAAGAAACACAGCACATAGAAAATAACACACCTGAGACAAATAGAGCTTTGATAATGGCGCAAAAGAAACTGCACAATCTATCGCTAGATTGTGCCAAGAAGGCACATAGAGTCATGAGAGCACAACTGTATGAAAGGGGGGAGAAAGTAGGCAAATTGTTAGCTTGGTTCGAGAAACGAGATGAGGGGCAACGACAAATCAGAAATGTTAAAGATGTAAATGCAGAACTATTCTCAACCAACAAAGAGATAGCAGAATGCTTTGCTAAATACTATGAAGAGCTTTATAGCCCCCCCGAGTATCCCAATAGTGAACAATGCACTAGACGAGATCAACCTCCCCTCACTCAATACAGAGCAAGTAGATTTACTGGACAGTAAAATAACAGAGGAAGAGATATCGGCAGCCATCTCCCAACTTCAAACAGGCAAAAACCCTGGCCCGAACGGCTTCCCAGATGACATTTGGAAGAAACTAAGCCATACAGACATTGTACCACACTTGCTCAACATGTTCCAACATTCAAGAAGAGAAGGGATACTCCCGATGGACTTATGCAAAGCCACCATAATAGTAATACCAAAAGAGAGCAAGCCCCCAGATGAATGCAGCTCATATAAGCCCATTTCCCTAATAAACAGTGAGGCCAACATACTGGTGAAGGTACTAGCCAATAGACTCCAAAAAGTAATCACGTTTCTGATCCACCCAGATCAATGTGGCTTTAGGCCGCAGAGATCCACGAGAATGAATATCCATAGATTGCACATAGCGCTTGAAAGAGCCCCAACCCTGCAACAATGACTGGTGCTTTTGACCACTGATTTTGAGAAAGCCTTCGACTCAGTTCACTGGGAGGCACTATGCATAATCATGAGGAAAATGGGCTTTGGGGAACAATTCATAAAATGGGTTCAGCTCCTGTATAACGCCCCCATAGCAGAGGTGAGGGTGAATGGCTGGCCATCCCACAACATCCGACTGGGGAAAGGTACCAGACAAGGCTGCCCACTATCAGCCATGCTATTCACGCTGATCGAGGACCTGGCAGTAATTCTGAGAAAAACAACGACGTGGTCTGGTTTCCGATGGAACCCAAACTGGGAGGACAGGGTCTCTCTCTACACGAATGATCTATTGATTAACCTGGGGGATCGGGCAGTCTCTTTTCTAATAGTTACACAAATACTGATAAATTATGGAGACTTCAGTGGCCTGAGAGTGAACTGGAGTAAATCGATACTTTTCCCGGTTAAGGGAATAGACTGTATACCTCCTGAGGGCTCCCCATATAAAGTCGAATTGGAACAATTATGATATTTGGGCATCCTGCTCTCGAACAGACTGGAAGACTATGTAACCCAAAACGTACACCCAATTGAGAAGCGCTTTGCACAAGACATAGGCCACTGGGTGTCACTGCCACTGACCCTACTAGGAAGAGCGGCACTTTCCAAAATGCTGGCTTTGCCCAGCTTTCTATATATACTACAAAACGCCCCTCTACACATCCCCACAGCAGAATTTCGTAAGATAGACAACACACTACAGAAACTATTATGGGGGGACACCCAAGGATAGCATTGAGTACCCTCCAATGCTCTGTATGGGAGGGAGGGATCGGGCTCCCACACACCCAAACGTACTACTGTGCGAGTCAGATGGTGGCTGTAAATTATATACTACACGGTAATCCAGAACTACCACACATACGAGCAGAAAAGGCGGCAAGACACGGCATACCCCCAATCGAGAGTTTGTACAACTTTGTGGGCCACCCCCCCACCCGCACGATAACAGCCCACACGACCCAAATCTGGATGGAATCGCACAGACACATAGGGTGGGGAAACAAAATGACCCCCATACAGCCCCTCTGGAACAATATATACCTTCCAGAACTTCACAAACTTCCTAAATGTCCAAACTGGGAAACAGCGGGAATATTGACAATCCAGCAAGTGATCCAAGAAGGCAAAATCATACCCTTTGCTGAACTTTCGGCCACTCACCAAACAAATGACAAATCTCACTGACCTGCCAGAATGTACGCCGATATAGAGAAACATTGTCCTGGATAGCGTGAATGCCAAAGTTACATCTGTCATGTATAACGCAATCTCCTCCTTTGCCACAAAATAATTGTGCAGTGTAAAAGCAAAATGGGAGAGAGATGTGGGCCTGCTGTTACCCGAGGGATGGATGTCAACCCTAACATACCCCAGAGAGAGAGCAATATCGGCCAGAATCAGACTCCTACAATTAAAAGCGCTACACAGAATATACTATCCCTGTGTAGCACTATACCGCTGGGGCAAGACCACAGATGCCAATTGCCTACACTGCAAACAGGAAGAGGGAACCTTTTACCACATCCTATGGCAATGTGCACGTAAACAGTACTTCTGGCAAAAATACTGTGACAGACTATCAAGGGTCATCTATCAAGGGTGCTATCAACGACTACAGGGCTGGCCAAAAGAAATATCGCACAACTGTGGGGATCAGAGACCACCCCTCAATATGACCAATGGGTAGCGGATATGGGTGCCTGTATAATAATGGAGCGCCAAGTCTATCAATCCAGGGGTTGCCCTGGGAAAGCCGACAAAATATGGCAGAAATGTGAGCAGACTATGTAACACAAACAAAACTATGTGACCCTGACATGTAACAATCACACAATACGGAAATGATGCAGCCAGGAAACTGTTAAGCCATATGCTACTGTACTCTAACCAAGAATAATGCCTAACCGCAGTGCCTTATTGAATGAATGTATGCAAGTTATGTTTGTATATTGTATGTTGTTGGTTTTGGAGAAACAAAATCCAATAAAATTTGTTATAAAAAAAAAGAAAAAGTCTAGTGTGGATAAGCTTTGTTTTTTAGTAAGGGGTAATTTGATCGACATAATCAAAACATTCCTCAAGGTCTTGTGTAGTCCCTGTGCAAATACCAAAAATGTCATCCATATAACAATAATAGCATTTCAAGTATTTCATCCAGTGGTCATTGGTAAAAATATATTTATGTTCTTAATGTGCCATTTAGGTATTGGCATAGTTTGGTGCCATTGCTGTGCCCATAGATGTTCCTGCTATTTGAATAAAATAGTGATCTTCAAACCGGAAAAACTTATTCAGAGCATTAGTTATTAGCTTCAGGGCAAAAATCTTGTCCACACGGCATTCTGATGCTGACAAAAGTAGCCATTCTACAGCATCAATTCCATACTGGTGAGTGATGCTTGTGTATAAGCTAGTGACATCCATCGTGAACAGGATGTCTTTGTCTGCTTTAAATTGAAGTTTGTTAATTTTCAACAAAAAGTCATTGGTATCTTTGAGATAAGATTTAGTTTTCTGGACCAATGGCTGGATCACAAGATCAATATATTTGACAAGGGGTCCCAATAAACTGTTAGTTGCTGCAATCATGGGACTCCCAGGAGGTTTAGTTACATTTTTGTGAATTTTAGGTAAAGTGTACAGAACTGCCATTGTAGGGTGATGATTAGTTAAATAAGCGTTAGTATGATGATTGATGAACACATTACTCTCAGCTTCATCTAGTGCTTGCTGAATAGGCAACTTCACTTGTTCAGTCGGATCACAATCGACTTGCATGTATGTATCTTTGTCGCATAGCTGATTTTCTATTTCCTGCTTGTATTTATAAAGATCCATGATAACCAAAGCTCCACCTTTATCAGCAGGTTTGAGAATAATATCTGGATTTGTCCATAGTTGGTTCAAGGCTTGCTGTTCTCGATGTGTAAAATTACCTCTCTAGTTCTTCTTAAAGTAAATTTTTTTGAGATCATTCAATACGCATCTCTGAATGGTATCAGTGTTGAGTTTTGTGATGGAGGCATACATTTACTTTTAGGGCGTAATTCCAAATAATCGCTCGCTTCAGTGTGTTCTTCTTGTGTCGTAGACTAACTTCAATTTCACCTTTCTAAGTAAACCTTTTCTTTAAGTAAAGAGCTGTTATAATGTGGAACAAAGGAAATGCCCTTCTGTAATGGCTTCTTTTGAAATGGAGTTAAATGGTAAGATGAAATGTTAACAACTAGATCTTCTTCGGAGGGAATTGTACTTTCCTTGACAGATTTTTTCTTCTTACTTCTTCTTGTAGTTTTTCTCTTTCTAAAAAATAGGTTCTAGTAGTAGTTCCTCCAAGTGTTTCAGTGGTGCCACTTGCTAGTGATGAGCCAAGTCTGTCTTCCTGTATGTTATCTAGATTGGCGGGTGGTTTATCTACTTCAACTTCTGCATTGGATACGTCTGAAGAAGATGTCCCAGAATTTGCTTTGCGAGGTAATCAGGAAAATTTGGGTTAGGTACTCTTGATTGATTGTCTCTTTGATGATAGTATTGCTTCCATGAGTACACCATATCTAATTTGTAATCAAGTTTATCTCTTCTAAATGTCCTTATATTTTTAGACTCAATTTCACACGTGCAACTATCCAATTTTTGATTAATATCTTCTAATATTGATGTTAGTTTTTCTTTCGACAAGATTGGTATGATAGAAGACTTGATAAATGCTATATCCACTTCAATAGAATGAAAAGATTTGGCTAATTCTTGGGGCCTCAATACCTTCAACTCTCTCTTCCTAAATATCTTCCTTCTCGAGCTCTTTGCTCATCCGCCTCCTACTCCCTCAGGGTCAATCGCTTCTCCAAGCATTGAGATGGTGGTAGATCTCTTTCTTCTGCTGGGGCCTCCCTCTGGAACAGCCTCCCCACCTCTCTGAAACTTGAGTAGAACCATCTCCGGTTCCGGAAGCACCTCAAGAACTTCCTCTTTGCTTCTGCTTTCTCTCCTTCTCTCCCCTGCTGGTCTCCTGGCTGAAACTGAAACTGTACTGGTTACCTGGCTACCCTCTGTTCTCAGGCCCAGGTCCCCTCCCCGCCAGTTGCACACCTGCACTGCCCCCCTGGCAACCCTTGCACTTGGGGACTGTTTCGGTATCCCTACAGCCCCCTCTCAGAACTTGGCACCTGATGTCTGCAATTACCCTTGCACTTGCCACCTGCTGGGCACACTTTTTATTTATTGTCTCATTTTTTTACTGGTATCCCATGCACTGCACTGCCTCCTCCACCCCTCTCCCCCCGCACTTCTGGCTTTCCCCCCTCTCCTGCACTTGCACAATCTCAATGTCACCTGGCCTAGTAAGATTGTTGCCTCTGTCTTCCCTCTGTTCCCCTCTCTTGCCTCGTTGCACCTTGAAACACTTGTGTATAGGCGCATTATAAATACTGTATCATATCATATTGTTAAATTAAGTTCAGAGAACATTTATTGAGAATCAGTCTCCATCTTTTCACAAATTCAGGGTTCTCTTTGCACAGAGT
This sequence comes from Ambystoma mexicanum, assembly GCF_040938575.1. Lineage (NCBI taxonomy): Eukaryota > Metazoa > Chordata > Amphibia > Caudata > Ambystomatidae > Ambystoma > Ambystoma mexicanum. The sequence goes on along the minus strand of NC_090932.1, from coordinate 1,230,016,508 downwards.
AGGTTCCAGGTCAATTCTTAAGCCTTTAGGTATCTGTTGGGCTCGATGATAAGTAGAGTGCTGTTGCATGTAGGCGTTGGCTGAGTTCCATCTGATTTACCAGTTCCTCTGTTTTTTTAACCTGTTGTAATTCTTCATCAGTTGTTTACCGGCTCCATCAGTTTTGGTCCCACCCCTAAATGCAAAAACAGTTATGTTTTGGCCTGATTGGCATCAGTGAGGTGTAACTTGGAACACTAGGCACAGCAAGTTGAGGAATCTTGTCCGTTAGACTTGTCCAATATAGGGAAACCTTTGCAACACTGAAACATTAAAAAAGATTTTGAATTAAATATAACCACTGTAATTTATTTGGGCAACCTTCCAACACATTCTTTTTGAAAGTATGCTAATCCATTGCAGAAGCGGATTGGTGTTTAACCTTATGCAACGTAGGTGTGGTCCCACCTTATCTGTAATGCACAGTAGGCTGAAAAGTAATGGTGCATACTCAATTTCGCAGCCGCTCTCAACAAACGCCCTTACCAAGGGGAAAAGTAGTATTAGACATGGCTCGGTCATGGAGCGTTTAGTGATCACATGCATAGACGCATTTTCAAATAATTCCATGATGCTAGGAGCACTTATAAACACTGATTTGTGGACTCAACAAATGCCTTTCCTGGAATATATGGTGGGTTTGATATGGCATAGTATCTGTGGCAATAATGATAACAGTCAGCATGTTCACTATGTATACTGTTTACAGGCCACACAGACCACACGGTAAACAAGGAGGCACTTGAGGAGGAAATTCCCAGGGGGGCGCTATTAGGAGAAATTGTGTTTGGCATTGTCTGGGTAATGAATTGCTGGCATTGTGTTTAAGAGGGAGGGAGTAAGAACTGCATGGGCCAAGGAGCTGGGTTCAACTCCCTAGTTAGCAGCTTTTATCTCGTATGCTACTACCCTTATCACCCCAAGCTCATCCATTGCACAACTATAACTGTAGAGAGGGAGAAAAAAAGATTCAGGGTTGTTCAATATTGACTCCCATATTTTCACTGCCCTTGAGGACCTATCATTTTTTTTATTAATAACGGTGTTAATTAACGTAAAATCATTTATTTTAGAGGCCTAGATTTGCTAGTTGCTGTATATTTCCTTCCACTGGTTGATGACTTCATTGATTACGCTCCCTTTATCATTTGAATTATTTCATATCCATCCCGACTGTGTATTCTACAGTGAGATGGACAATCTTGAATCAGAATTCTGATGAGGAAAACTCAATTGTTCACATGTTCTTAAGTCAAAACCTGGACTGTTTGTCAGATGTGTACGCAGTGGATTCCGCTTTTGAGGATGGCACCTTCATGGAGCATGCTGGTTAGGTAGTTGGTCTCTATACATATCTGGGCTCATAGTTGGCATAACTCTGAAAATGTTGTTACTTCAATATTGTGGGTGACAATTAAAGGGGATGAAGGTACACTTGGTTATCACATAATGTATTTATTTATTTATTTCAAATCTTTTTATTAGTAGGTCAACAAATATAATTTATCCCAATATGATACAAGGGTTTGAGTTTACATCAAGAACATAAACTTTCAGTTTAACTATATTACAAGAAGTACATATTTCGAAGTATACATTATAATTAACCCGACACACCCCCCCATAGACATACTTAGCATTTTCAATATATGCAAACAGTAAAAATTCCAAAAAATATAACCAACACTCCTAACAGAACTCAAACACAAACACAAGACTTCACACAGACAAACACCAACCAAACCATTGTGTGAAAAAGAGCAAAGAAGAAACTGATGAAGGAACATAAAGAGAAGAGTAAGAAGGAAGAAGAGAAAAAAAATATTTCCCATTCCTTAATATCAACCACCTCCTAGATATTCAGTCATATAAGGCATTAAATGGCCCCTATAACGAATTCTACTCCTCCTCCTTCTCTTTTGCTTTGAATGAAACTTTTTCATAATTAGACAAGGTCTGAAACTCCACTAACCAGTCCTCCACCGAGGGTTTTTTCCTGGTTTTCCAAACCCAGAGAATCAGTCTCATTGCTACCAGCCGAACTTTATCAATCCATACGCTGTATTTCATAGAAACTTCACACCGACCTTTATGCAGAAGAAGAATGATATTAAATGCCGACCTCTGTAAAATTACACTCAGAGTCAACTCAATTCTGTCAATTGCCTCATTCCAAAAGCTACGAACTCTCGGACAGCTCCAAAAAAGGTGTAACAAGGCTCATAGTTGGCATACCTCTGAAAATGTTGTTACTTCAATATTGTGGGTGACAATTCAAGTGGATGAAGGTACACTCGGTTATCACATTATTACAATAAAAGCTATTTTACAGCTGAAATGAAGGCATTATCGTTCAGAAGTCTTCTTAAAAATGACATCCTCATAACACCTTTGAATTCGCTCCTTGATTGGACAAACTCACAGAGTGGGGATAGCTCAGGTGCAACGTGTTCTTCTTGGAAGCAATCATCCTTATGAGCTACAGATAGTCCTCTTTTTAGGGGCTGGGTGGGTGAGGACAATTAAATACCAAAACAGCAAATTTCCACAAGCCAGCTTCCTATCCTTTTCACTAAGAGCGAGTGTCCACAGATACCATTGCATCAGGTCATGATAATCCCCTAGTCAAAAGAAGGGAGAATAACCATGTAGTTTATCGAAAAATATACATATTTTAATGTTATCAACAACACATTGTACTCAACATTATTATGCTAAAAGCAATTATACAACAACACCATTTGGAATTCATTCCTCTGTTTGTATACGACTTGTCTATCTGGACTAGGAATTCATATACCAAAAACCCTTTCTGTACCCCACCAGGGGGTCTGTGTGTTAACCCTCAATGATATTATTTATGCCCTTCCTAATTTACAAGGGCAAGGAGAGTGTGCCAACACTGTGTTCATGTGTTTCTAGGACCAGCATAAATCTAAATTGCTACAGAAATATATACATGGAATCATCCCCAATACATATTCTGCTGGTTCTGTCTTCAGGGCACTTGTATTTTTCAGTGTTACGTGCTACCAGCCATAGTTCCAATAGTTCTAGACATGGCTTCATTCGCCAAAATATTGGGCGGTCTGTACACTACATCCGCCCTCAGTGAGAGGCATTCCTCTCTGTGTCACCAAAATGGCTGTTCTTGCTGTCTGACTTTGGCCTTCAGCCGTGTAATTCGGTTTGGGAGTTTTCAAGGTTTATCTTGGTGTAACTGGCTGCGCACGGGAGACTCCACTTCCCCACTGAATTCTCACTCTACGTGTGCCGGTAGTTCTAGTGCCTACTCGTGTAGGAAACATGTGCTCATAATATTCTGCCCGTCAGTGGGTTCATGTCAATCGTCTCCAGCGCTATATTTAGTTTTTCGATAAACTACATGGTTATTCGCCCTTCTTTTGACTAGGGGGTTATCATGACCTGATGCATTGGTATCTGTGAACACTCGCTCTTAGTGAAAAGGATAGGAAGCTGGCTCGTGGGAATTTGCTGTTTTGGCCTCTTGGAAGCAAGACAACATAGCGCAACACAGGTATGAATCCTGCTTCTGCGCTTAGAAACCAGTCTCTGGTATTAAGCGTGTTATAAATTAACTATTATATTATTATTAGAGATCCCAGTGGGGTTTGTCTTGGGTGGGTAGGTGCAGATAGTGAGTGGGAATAGCCATAGGGGTTAGCATGGCCATGGTCTGTCAGTGGGTGGGTAAAAAGCCAAACTACACTCACATGCTGCATAACACTTTTTACTTCCCATTTCACTCCTACCTGTACCCTTATGCCACATAAAATCAAAACTAAAAAGGCCCATGAATACAGCAAGACAAATGTTATACCTAATTATAAACAATGCCTTCCCTCGGCTATGTTTTGCACGGGTAGCATAGCCCAGTGGCAACACGCTAGTCTTTGAAGCAAGACGAAGCAGAACAATGCAGTTTCGAGTCCTGGGTCCACGCTTAGAAACCTCTTTGGTATTAAGCACATTATAAAAAAACAATTTTAATTATATAAAAATTTTCATTTATTGGGACACAAACTGCTGCTGATGTTTAATAATATAATACATTCCTGATCATGCATGGATTGCTGCAGAACCTAAGTTAATGATATCTTCCAGTCTGTAATAATTTTATTTTCCATAGGCCAGTGATACTTGCTCAGCACATCTCAGTGCATGACTCTTTCACAACCCTAGCAAATGTTTGTGAGCATATAAGATTTCCCTCCAAAACAATTCTCCTAGTGCAGTAGTGAGATGCCCATAGATATATTTTCCAAATCCATCTGCTGTGTTTTGTCTGTGTTAATCAAATTATTACATCTCCTCTCATCCCTGTGTTGCCTCCCATCTCCACATTCTGGCCTCCTACCACCACCTTAACTCCTGTCTCCTCCCTTCTCTACAACCTGCCACCTATCCATGTGTACTTCCCACTCAGGGTTGTCAGAAATGCATTTTTCTGTTTTCCAAACTCTATACAATTCTTCATCCATTTAGTTCCTTCAAGTTTCATTATATTACAGTCATGCTTCAGCAAAAAGATATTAGATTGGGGAAGCAGGACTGCAATAGGAATCTGCCATGTTCATTGATGTCAGATTTTTCACTCTTTGATTACACATTTCACCAATTGATACAATCTTTACCCTTTTCCTTTGGTGGATAGTTAAAGCTGGCTCCTGCTGTTACGTGCAAATCACTGGCAGAAAATGTAGTTCAAATGACACTGCAACTTGATATGTCTTTATGTATTGTCTCCCTTCCTCGTCCACTCAGAATTCCGTTTTACTTTATAAAACAAATAATGTCCATTTTCAGACAAGAAAACAAGCAGCAACTTCAGAACATCAGTGGTAACAGAATGCAACCTTCCACACATCCTTTTTAGTGCTAGTAGCTCCTGGTTACATTCGTGTTCTTGCTGTATGAAAGTAGAAGACATTTTAATGATTGATTTATGTATTTAATGTTTTTTGTAAGGTGCCAGTTTGTAGTGTCCCTCATAAAATGATAATGATGTATTATTATATAGCGCCTTTGTCCAAAGCGCTTTACAAAGCACATATTTACATACAATATCAGCCAACCGAAACTGGTACTCATTTATCGACCTCGGAAGAATGAAAGGCTGAGTCGGCCTTGCTGGGATTCGAACCTACGACCTGCAGAACTCGCTAAAATCGCAGCAGCAAGCACTCAACTCGCTGAGCTATCTTACCGGCATCTGAGCTATCTTACCGGCAAGGATCGGGTCTGGGTCTTCAAGCCTTGGAACATTCTGGAACATTTAAGTGGCAAGGGGGAGAGTTAGGGGGAAGCACAATACAACCAAGTGAAAGCAAAAGAGTATATGGAACAGTATTTAAGTGCAAGGGTGAGTCAATGGTCATAGACCAGGCACGCTGTGAGTAAGTGAATATCGAACATAGACCTGGAGTGCAGGAATAGCAAGGAGTCGTTTAGGAATGTCTTTTTTTCTAATTGTGCAGAGTCTACTTATATAAAGCACGCTTATTTTGCCACAACGTCAAAGCATCCATTTTTTATAGAATAAGATACCTGGCAAGAGACCATCAAAGCTACAAACTGACCAACCTGGAGCCAGTTCTGGCTTTTCAATCAACAGCCCTTTGCAATTTGGAACATGTAGTTTTATTGTCCTCATAAATAGTAAAAAACCTACAGTGGGTTAATTAATTATTTTTTTTAAAAAAATGTATATATAAGATTTTACACAAAGATAAACAAGCAAGTCAATCAATACAATAAATACAAATCAGTGAATTACACACAGAATATAATACACTCCTACCTAGCAAAGAACTAATATAAACTCAGAAAGTCATCCCAAATCTTTCCATGCAATCTTAACTTCCCTTGTCTCTTAAAAATCAGCCTTTCCATAGATGCAAGACCAGACATCCCCTCAATCCAATCCTCAACAGCAGGTTTAATCCGTGTTTTCCAGCCCCTCAAAACCAACTTCTTGCCCAAACTAGCACCACAGAGCAGAAACTTTTTCCACGAGATAGAGAGATCCTCTAGCATCTCACCACCTCCCAAAATCATCGTCATGAAATCCAATTCAACATCCAAGTTCAAAACACGCAAACAGACACAACAAACATCATGCCAAAATCCCTGTACACGCTCACATTCCCATAGCAGATGTTCCAAACTTCCCAATCCATTTGCACAACACCAGCAGTCATCCGAATCCACCATCCCCCTCTTGAACATTCGTTCCGGACTCCAAAACACTCTGTTGAGGATCTTTATCTGTCTCGACCGCTCCTCCAAATTAATAGCACAAAGTTTAACATTCGCACACATTCCCGACCACATCTCCGGCAAAATCTCACACCCTAATCTCCTTCCCCATTCATCTCTCAAGTCAGAATTCTCCTGATAAGCGGACACAATACAATTGTATATCCTGCTAGCAATCGAACAACCACCTGGCTCCCTTTCCGTAAGAAAGCGATTCACCATTGCACTCCCTTGCTCCGCTACATCACCTATGCATCTTTTCAATTTTCTGAAATCATCTGCTCGGAAATTGTCAATGTTAAATTTCGCTAGCAACTCTCGCTCTCCAATCCACTCACCATCCACAAAGACATCATCAATCCAGAAAACTCCACCCAAAAACCAGTCTGGCCAGAATAAAGACTTACCTCCAACCGATAACAACGGATTCAACCAAATGGATGCATGAGTGGTTTTCAAAGCATTTGATCCTAGCAATTCATGTATATCTCGCCACGTTTCTCTCAGAAAAACTGTCAAAGGAGATTTCCTACACAATTTGTTAGTTGCTGTGAGAATCGCCCTGGGAGGGAGCGGGCCCAACAAACTCGCCTCAGCAATTACCCATTTATCAGGTCGATCTACCAAAAAGGGTACAATGAAATGACTGGAAAAAGCTAAATGATATGCTTTGAAGTTCGGTACTCCTACTCCCCCCTTTTCTACAGGTAACTGAAGTTTCCATAACTTTAGCCGTGGCTGTTTATTATCCCATAGAAAGGACTGCAACAAACCATCAATTTTCTTCCAATAGAGTTGACCAATTCTCACCGGAAGCATACTCAAAATGTAATTAATCTTTGGAGCTGCATTCATTTTTAGAGCGTTCACCTTGCCCCAGAGAGACAAATGAAGCAAAGACCACCTCAAAATGCTCATTTTCAAATCACTACACACTACACTCATGTTCACCACAATCATCTCATCTACCAGCGGGGTCAGCCACATACCCAGATATTTTAGTTTCCTTTCACACCACTGAAACCCAAAACCAGTAATCAAATTCTTATCACAGTATCCTGAAATCGGCAACACTTCGGATTTAGACCAATTGACCTTAAATCCTGACACCGCATGAAACCCATCTAAAACATCCAATAAGGCCGGAAGGGACACTGTCAAATTCCGCAGCAATAGTGGCAGATCATCCGCAAAGAACCACAACTTTTGATCGGCACCATGAAAATTCAGGCCCTGTATTCGCACATCACACCTCAAGGCAATCGCCAATGGTTCCATGGCCAAAACAAATATCAGGGGGGACAAAGGGCATCCCTGTCTTGTACCCCTTTGCAATACAAAAGATGATAACTGTCCATTAGTTCTGACAGCGGCAGTCGGACAAGCATATAGCAGGGCAACCCATGAAATAAATTCCTCTCCCAAATTCATAGCACGCAATACTGAAAAAAGATATTGCCAATCAACGTGATCAAGCGCCTTCTCCGTGTCTAAAGAAAACACAGCCACATCATCTTCCAAATCCTGTGCATGTGTCATCAACAGCAACAAGTTCCTAATATTAATAGATGTTCTCAGGCCATGAACGAAACCGGATTGATCAGTATGCTCCAGCTTCACCAGTAAAGCCTGCAAACGGACAGCCAATAACTTTGCCAATATCTTGTTATCCGTATTAATTAAACTGATCGGACGATAGCTTGAAGTCAAGCTGCCATCTTTATCCTTTTTAAGAAAAACCGATATAGTGGAATGACTAGTAGAAGCAGGAAGAAGACCCCCCAGCCTAGAGTCCATGTACACATCCCGCAAAAGTTCCACCGCTGAATCAGGCAAGATCTTTTAAAATTCGGCAGGCAGATCATCAGGACCAGGAGACTTGCCTGAGTTCAATTTCCCAATAGCAGACCTCATTTCATCCACAGTTACACCCTCACCCAACATGGCTTTCTCTAAATCATTCACTCTAGGAATCTCCAACCCATTCAAAAATGACTCGTCCAAACCACTGACAGCCAGCTCATTCTGATACAGTTTCATATAATATTCCTTAAATGTCTCATTAATCAGTTTCGGATCAAAAGTCACCAGACCATTCTCTCTTTTAATAGAGGTGATAGACCTTTCTGACTGCTGTTGTCTTAATCTGTAGGCAAGCCAGCGGTCGCATTTCTCACCATATTCATAAGAGCATTTTAGCCTGAACAAATCCTTTTCAGATCTCACTCTTAAAGTCTCATTTAACTCTCTCTGCATTTTCCTAAGTGTTCTCCTCTTTTCCAGATTAGCAGAGTCATCTCTCAAATCAGTAGAGAGCTTCTTAATACATCGCTCTAAATCCAAACTCTTCCTCTTCAAACTTTTCCACCTGCTACTGGACAAACCCAGGATCAGGCCCCGCATTGTACATTTAAATGCCTCCGAGACTGTCCCAACACTAATCCCATCCATCCATCCTATTTTCCACCACAAAATGTTCCGCCTCGGATCTGATTTTTATCACAATCGTCTCATCTTGAAGTATTGAGGAGTTCATTCTCCAACAAAATGATCTGCAAGTAGCAAATCTCAGACTCACATTCAGAAACACAGGTGCATGATCCGTAACAGCAATACAACCAATCTCACAACTTGCTAGGTTTGAGGTTGCTGAGCCAGCCATGAGAAACATATCTATACGAGAATGTGAATCATGAGAGCCAGAATAAAAGGTATATTTCCTCAAATCAGAATGATGTAATCTCCAACAATCTTCCAAGGCGAATTCAGATATAAGTGCGCGGAATGAACAATATGTCGGGTCCCTTCTCCGATTATCACAGGGTCCACTACAATCTTTGGCATTATCCATAACCAAATTAAAATCCCCCCCCCCAGGATAACATTCTGGGAACCTAAGTCCTGCAACATCTGAGCAACTTTTCCAAAGAAAGAAGCATCATCCACTGAGGGAGCATAAACATTACAAAGAATAGTTTGAACCCCCTGAACATCCACCAAAAGCGCAATGACCCTACCCTCATCATCTGAGCGTGAACTTAAGACTGTAATCGGGGTGTTTTTCCACACCAAGATAGCAACCCCTCTACTCCTAGAAGAATAGCAGGAGACAAAAAACTCCCCAATCCACCGTTTACGCAATATATTAATTTCATCCAACAGCAAATGAGTCTCTTGAAGGAAATAAACATCACTGTGCATATCGTTTAAACAGTTAAAAATCATTTCCCATTTGATCGGATTGTTAAGACCATTTACATTCCATCTATACGTTAATTAATTTATCGTATAGATGTGTGCACACCCAAAGACCATACCTTTCATCTTCTCAGCGTCACTGCATTGATGAGGCCCAATAAGGCTGAAACATGTTTCTGGGGTTGCTGATGGTACTCTTGTTTAGAGGAGATTTTCCGAGCATTTTGGTGCTGGACTGCACTTTTGGGTTGGACCAGACTGATATGCAAATTAATATTTCTTCTCTGTGAAGGGTGCAGTGAGCTTGGTAGAGGGGCTCCGACAACTCTATACATTTTACAAAACGTGGGGTTTTACTACAAGTAACTAAGGGTAATCCAGACATGGACTCCTTGCCCTTTGTGCCCTAGAGAGGCTCACCTTTACCTCACTGATGCAGCCCAACAAGGCCGAAACACGTGGATAGGATTGCTGAGGGTACTCCTGTTCAGAGATTTGACTGCCCTTTGGGTGGGATCAGCCTGATATGCAAATGGTTATTTCTACTCTGTGAAAGGTGAATTGAGCTAAAACCTGGTTGTAGCCCCTCCTGAGTGGGATAAACACCATAGAACAGGTTACTTGAACCATGTTTGTTTGAAGCAGAGGGGCTCCCACACCCCTGTAATTTTAATATATCTCTTAATATACATGGCCGATTGCACTACCTCTGTAAAAGCCTTAAAACAATTATCTTATTACAGGCTAGTTGTGGCATCACTAGTGACCTGAAATAAGATTATGACATCACTAATGCTCTGTAATCAGCTTTACAGGTGTGTTGTGACATCAAAATGCCTGCTTCTTGAGCTGGCACTGAGCAGAATTCCAGCTACCTGTTCAGAACTTAAAGCGTGACAAGCTTTTCAAACTTGTTTCTTGTAAAATAACTTTGCACACTTTACCAATAAGGAGTTGTTTATTGGATTATGTTTATTTTGTGCATAGCTCGAATTTAGGACATGAGAGCAAGAATCTGAATGTCATTGTAAAGCACAAAATGAACATGTTCCAGATGCATTTTGCAAAAAGGTTTACACTAGTGTTCTGCAACACATGAATTATATGCATCAGCAACTGAAAGATCTCTTACATTAGATTAAGCAAGAGAGACAAGATACTACAGTGATTAACAACGTATGGCCATGTACTATACAATATCCCTACAGTACATATAAAGAAGACACCTGGGAGTTCCTTGACCTTATGAAGCAACTCTGCCTTTGGCCTAAATCTTCTATTAGGTCATGAAACTCCTCTGTGAATTGCAATATCCTTATAACCTACAAGAGGGCGTACTTTATCCCATAAATGCCCCCATAGATAGTAAAAGCCCATCAATGCAGTTATATTACAGCCCATACCTTATTTAAGCAATATCCCCCACAATGGGGGTGCATTACCACTCATGAAATAGACCAGTACCCAAGTTACACACCAAAGTGAAGCAACAGACTTAACAGAGCACTCAAAACTATTAACTCACTGGTAATACCACCCCCACCAAGAAACCTATAACTATTAGCACACCAACATATGTCTCACATTCCTAAAAATAAAAAAATAAAATATATATATGTCCACCATGAACTGTTAAGGGAGTCTCAAACAACCCCTCTCCCCAGCATAACCCCAAGATGTCGGATGCCACCCACTAAAGCAGCCCCACAGACCATAACCGGATGACATCACCAAAGTAATCATGAAGAGGCGCCATAGTTGAACACACCCGGAGAGACATTAGCCAGGTGCAAAAAAACACACATGGGCTGCCATGAAAGCAAAATGGAAACCACAGCTGCATTGAAATGAATTGGGAAAACACAGGGCTGACACCGGACATACTGATTCTCTTGAGAAACGTGAGGCAAATCTGGCAGCATGTCCAGCCTGTTGAGGACGCTGGGGGAGAGAGTTTGGGTCCACAGAAAAGATACAGCACCTGCAAGGACAGAAGGCCGAAATGCCTCATAAATGCAAGCAGAGAAAATCACTTTTACTGTCCCCAAGCACATGACCCATTTAAGTGAAGTGGACAGAAAATGTTCAAACTGAAGACAGAAGATGAAAGAAAATGCACACATTGTAAAGATGGAGACTGCAATGTCCTTGCTCTGGGCTTGAGAAGTTAGAGAAGTGGTAACATTAGTGAGAAACATGCATTGCTCTGAAATCCATCTCCCCACCTATCATTTCTGTTCACATGCTGGTAAATGTCCTAAATGGACAAGGCTTGCACTGACCTCCTGGGGGTGGTGCTGGGTGGAGCTACCAGATCTGGCCAGACCAATCAGATTAGTTGTCCCCTATAAGCTGCAATTCTGCATATACTGTTCACCCAATCCCATTTCACCTAGAGCCCAGGAATGTAACTTTTGGTTGTGAGGTCACAGTAGTTTAACACCTCACTGTAATAAGCTGAGAATGCATTTGGACACTGCAGAAATCCATGTGCTTTTTCCTGCTTTGAATTAATAAAAGTAGTAATTTGTCACATTTTTGTTATCCAGTCAAAATATCTGAAACAGTTTAAATAAATAAAGGGTAGTGCTGTAAAGGGGTTAACATGGGTCGGGATGGGGTTGGGGGGCATTTGAAGGGTTAAAAAATGGGGGCTTGGGGAGGACCCCCCCAAATAAAATAAAAAAACACAATAAAATATGTGTTTTTTGGTATTTATTCCACGATTAAATTTACCACTCTGTAATTGTGGTCGGTAAGATCACATAACGCTCTGGTTTTTAATTCTGCTTCAGAAACATGAGTACACCAACTACTAATAGTCCCATCCCCATTTCAAGGAGAAATAATGAGGCTGGGGTAGAAAAGAATAAGCAACAAAGACCCAAATACAAGCACAAAAGAATGTACCTCGATGAAAAGGAGGAGGACACAATGACAGCCCTTTGAAAGTCAGTGTATCAGAGTATTGTTCTCGCAGAATGTACTCTAAGATGCAAGACCCTGTAAAAACAATGAATACATTTTCCATAATCTGTTTGAAAATTAACTAGCAACTCTATGCTATGCTGTTGCTAAGTCACAAAAAACTGGAACCCATTTTACCAATATGTCAGGTAAATAAACTACCTCAAAGGATTTAAAAATATGGGAGTCAAGTATTACAAATATCTTGGCATCAATGCATGGCAGCAAAGAATACCGTTCCGGCGTCACAGGTGTTCACTGTATGCTGAGGAACCTAAGCCACACCTCCAGATGGTTTGTTATGCTTTGTTGTGCTAAATATGTATGAGATGATTTATATGACTTCCTATGCACTACAAATCCAAATAAAGAAGGAATAGACTCAAAAAGCACAGGAACACTATGTTCACTAGATTCCCTTAATGTTTCCTCTTACTTCCACCACCATTGCATTGCCATGTTACATTTCATCTGCAAGAAATATTGCCCTTCACTAGGATAGGTAGAACAGAGGCGCACAACATATTCACATGTTTTTGTGAGAAAATAACTATCCCAAATGTGTATGCGACAGTGGTGCTGCTGTCTTAGAATTTACAGAAAATAGCATTACATGCAACATGAAAAATAAATATCGGCCTACTAAATAAACCTATCTTTTCCAAAGACATAATTGTGGAAAATATTGCCTACACCAAAATAGATACAAAGGGAAATACTACACTGTACCATAAAATTCGTTTTGTATTCCCCTGACTGTTTGCACCAAAGGTCAGGTAAATAGGTTAATTTCTGCTGTTAGGCACAGGGTCTCCTAACAAAACAATATCAAAACTGATGAAGTCTCCAAGTACATAAATGATTCCAATAACATCATTGCATCCATGTGGAATCCTAATATAGACATTCAATACATTGCAAACAATTCAACTGCAGTCGCGAGATCGCTCACACCAAAGCTGAGAAAACGGAAACAGGGCTAAAAATTGTACTGCTTCAGCTTCAAAATGCTCTCGCAAAGAATACGGATCCTGCAAAGCTTCAGGCCGTTTAACAGGAACAGCTTAGTGCAGAAATGTTTAAAATATTCCCAGGCTAAACCTTGATAGAGTGTATGTCGCTAAAGAGTACTTAAATCATTCCAAGAAATTGAATATTGTATTTTATATAGGTTGGGCTAGGTTCATAGGTGTGACACCAATTTAACTCCTCCAACCCCTTTACTACACTCCTACACAACAATTCAGGGCAAAGAACAGACAGTGAAGTATTAAAAAATCAAAATGTATTTAAAATAATTAGATTAATTTTAGACCATTGGGTCTCCAGCTTTCCCTTCAGCCCGCTACATTATATGTGTAACATTAGACAAAAATGAAATTAAACATTTGACTTTCTGCAGCATTAAGACGTATGGCACCGCAGAACATTGCATCAATAAACAAAATATAGATATGCACAATCTCCTCTGTATATACGGAAGGTAGTAAATACATTACCATCTAGGCAATGAGTGGCTAACGTGTTAATCCATTTACATGCAGAAGGCAACTTGATTGCATTGGCTTGTGTACGTTTGTATTCACAGGTGATGTGTGATTACAATCTAAGTGTGTGTGTGTCTGCGTGCGTGTGTGTGCGTGTGCGCGTGTGCATGTGCGTGTGTGTGTTTTTTTACATCTGCTGGCGCATGCATCTTTCAATGTGCATAGGCCTGCACAATATTAATGCACCTGTGTGTAAGGTTTTTCTAAACCATTCTAGGTCTTCTCAATTTATATAAGTGCACAATTTTAAAGGGGCATGCATGTGATGCTTTCAATCTTTTTGGATTTCTGGGCTGGAGATGTACTATTTTCCAGTAACATACAGTTAGTTCCGAATTCCCTTGCCTCCCACACCACAGCTGCTTCTGCCTAGGTATTTACAGACAGGAGAAGCAGAGGATTTGCACTTCACACAGTTCTTAATAAACAGAAAACATTTTTTCAGCATACAAATTGTCGCGCAAATATCCAGTTTATACAATGGTGTCCACTGGTGGCATTAACTGCATTATATCATCCCAGGTGGTAGTGATTGCTTTGTACTATTATCGGCCAAGATGTAACACCAATTTTGACCACTGATTATATTGTCAACTAATATTTAACTTTACCAGAGCAATACTACTTCCGGGTGGCAGCCAAAAGGTTTTCAGTTTTGAATTTTGTTTTTCATTGCAAAGTGGAATGGGGCTAAAAGAACAATCACATCTCACTTTGAATTTTATATATACACAATGTATTTTATATATACACAAGGAAACACAGGGCATTAATATATTAGCATCTGTGCCCCCAATTTCGAATTGCCACCTCTGCATTCCCAGACCTTTTTCATTCCAAGATTTTACTCTGATAAACGTTGGAAATTCTTTAGGATATCATTAGAACTGTCTTTTAATTTACATTTTAATATTACATTTCTGATTTTGGGATAATCAGCCTGGGACCCAATCGGGCAGGCATCATTCCATCACCAAAAACACTGAATTCAGGTGGCTAGATTGGACGTCAATTGTCCTGCACAAACTGGACATCCATCTATGGGCTGCCCATGATTCCTTCTATCCATGGAACACTTTTCCCATTCAACGTGGAATCAGGCTGTTTTCTCCAATCTCCAGTTTGTTCCCCTTCTGTCTCTTCCTTTCTCAATATTCCAGAATCCAGACCCCTCTCGTTCTGTCTTGTTCCTATGTGTATGCTATTCGTATATGCCGTAACCACACCCCTACACTTAAGTAACCACACCCCTACACTTAGCATAGAGGTAGGGTTTCCCAGCCAACTGACCAAAAAGTAGGGGGCTGCTGCTCTTTTTAAAGAGAAGCTAATTTCATTGTTGCGCTCCAACTTCTGACTCATCGGTTCTACTGTGATAACCACTTCTAAAATTACAATATATAATTCCATTTCAATATTCTGACTGAGCTTTCTTTTATCTACAATATATCAAAAGATCTCATAAATCAGAGTTGTACTGATGATACAAGTCTTCATTTAGATGTTGCACATATTAACTCATTATATTGTTAATGCCAATGTATTGTGTTTACTGTAGTGTGCACTTGAAAGGTTCCCTCAAGAGGGCAGAAACAACACAGTTTATATATATTCTTTCCCCATGTTCTCCCTGTAATCAATTCTAATGTTAGTGACCCTTTCTGCTTTCTGCTGACCTCTTCATAGGCTAATGGATTTGTTTTTTATGAGCTGATGTGAAACAAAGCATGTAGAACCTCTTTGAAGCATTACCTAGTGCCACTATGTAGTGTCCTGACTCAGGTATAGCAGACAGGATCCAGGGAGCACACAGGAGCCAGCAGGAAAAAAAAGGTAAGTGAGCTTTATTGTAGTTTCAGAGTTACAGGCTAGAGGGATGGGGAGAGCATATCTAGAGGCAACCTTCCAGTCATATCTCCCATCCTCAATACCAAACTGTCCTCTGTGGAACTGATGGAACCCAGGGTTCCATCACCAACTAACATTCCATGGCTATTGCATAAGGCAATGCAAGCCGCACACTACAAATCCCCCTTCCTTATAAGACCATAGGAAGGGGTCAACGCACACACACACCAGACCAGACAAGATCCATCACACAGCACACACAACTACCTTTCAGTAGCAAAATCACATTTTCAACCCTCAGAGCGTATTCCACAATCGCGTAACTAAAATTCCAAATCATCACAGAAACACACCCATTTATCCGGGGCTGCCACCCCCGAATCTCGAAGCTGCCACCTGTGAGCACAGACCATACTGTACAACATTAAGAACCATCAAAGTGTTTTCTCCTCTTACCCACGCCTTCCACATGGGGTCTCAGGCTTGCCACACCTGAGCACATTTACAAGGCACGCTCGCAACCGACACAATCAGATATCATTACTCGAGAACCAAGACATTCGCAACCCTCTACTAACAAACCAAACACACCAGTCATACCACCAACCTGAACACCCACACCAGATCCTGTCACCAACCAAATCAAAATCGAAATAGCTGAGCTCGCTAGACGCACACCGCCACACTACTTTCCCAAAAAGCACACAGAAAAGATAAGGAAGGACAGAAAAGCAGCAAACAAAACAAAGAGCAAATAGAAACAGATGACTGCTAACGAAACAGAACACCATAAAGATACACGGGCACAGGTTCATTACTCCTGTGGAGCTGTGTAAATAAAATGGAATATTTTGCATGCATGCATACTTTTTTATGTGCACAGACATATCGCTTTCATGTAATCATTTATTCTGCATCAATGGTGTTTAAAATATATAACCTCTAACTAGACTCATTGCCTAAAACGCAGACTTAAAAACATTACCCAACTACTCACAGCAATGGCATAATAATATTAATAATAATATATATATCGGGTTAGGCCACAACCCATCCATCTATCAACACCTACTAACTTAAGCAATAGCACACTAATAATAATTTAAAATATAAGGTCAATCCATTCACTCAGTCACAGATTCAGCAAATATATCAATGTAAACTGCAGCAAATTGTCACAGATTTAAAGTCACAGCACACTCCAGACCAGGACTCTTTCCACTAGCCAGGGATGTGGCATACAATAAAAACGCTTTCAAGTATATTATTTTCAGATTCTGCTTTGAGAAGGCAGCCAAACCCCTATTGACGAACACCCCATGTCGCAATGGATCATGAACCAGGCTGGTGTGTAATAATGAAATATTTCTTTATTTTTAAATTCAAATGAAAATCAAAGATTCAATATAGGGCAGCAATGACCAGTGTTGTGCTAATTACAGGATACACTTAATGTAACTTTCTAACATCAGACACAGCAGTGCAAATATGAATGAAAACAGATCACTTCTTGGGAATACTTTTAAATGGCACAACTGTTATGCATTCCCCCCTGCAACACTCCATCAAACCCCTGTTAACCAAGCTTTATATGGGTGGAGAGGAGTCAAGGAGCCAGGTAAAATAGGCAGAAATCAGATTGGAAACTGACCTACCGCCCCTAAATAGGAGGTCAGAACCGGATTGAAATCCCTTAAAAATAAGCAAAATAGCACTCGGAATTCACTGAATAGTTATTTTACATGTACGGTTGAATGGATAAAACAGGAATTTGTTTGGCTGTACTAAAGAGGAAAGAAAACCTACAAACTACAAGGCAAGGTACTAAACAACAACCATACAGGTGAGAAAATTGATTTTGGGAAGGAAAATGGTGCAGCAAAAATCACACGTGGCATAATTGCAATTTCACAGGTTTAAAACAAGTGACCAGCTTAGAAAATGAGCTTAACAGTCAAAATCGGAAATCGGTTTTACTGATGAGGTACAAAGGCACATAACAGGTATGATGCTGATGAGAACGGATGTTCTTTGGACTGACAAGTGTGATAATTACTGGGTGCCTCATACTGATTGCCAGCGATGCTTCCACGGACAAAGGGACATTCCAACCCATGTGTTTGCCTCAGAAGTGTGAAGTCTCCGGCATTCAGACTGAAGGACTTCAAAGGAGGAGTCATGACAACCCCTGTGCAACCTAACCAGGGAAAGACATTTGGCTGGGGGGTCAGAAAGACTGCCCACATTTGGGAACAAAACCAGCCAATTTGATTTAAAAGACTTTTTACTTTAAGACATTTATTTCAGTAATCTGAATAAGCAGTAATGTGAAATTATGATTTTTTTAATGTCATTTTTATATCAGCAAGATGAGACGATGTGGGTCTTCCTAGCATGTGGGGGACATGAACGGCATTAAAGAGTCATTTCTGAGGAAAGCGAGCATGACACAGATGTAAAGCTTGATGGAAATATACCAGACACTGTTAGGCTTATGTGTAGCCATTTGTAGAATTGTAGGTGAAATGTTTTCCATACAAATTGCAAAAGAATGCCAGAAGGGCAAAGCAGCATTGCACAGACTTGGTGTTTGAAATGGCATATTCCTTGAAAATATGGGAGCTGCCTATCTGATTGTCCTGATGATAACAATTGTAAATATAAGGGTTTTGTTTCATTAACTGATTTTGGCTAAAGTAACCGTGGGAAACAAAGCACATCATAAAACTCCCACATTAAAACTGATGTCATTTCCCGGGGCCCAATCCGCCTGCAGGGGGGTTGCGATATCCACAGCCTGTCCTATCCTATCTTAGAGGTATGTCCAGGTTACTTCCGCCCATGCAGTAAAATGCTCTGATGTCATCCTGCTTATAAAAGGAGGAAGCATAGAGAGAGTGAGGACATTAAAAATTCAGGACAGCCAATATCCAGACCTTCAGACACTCAACATTCAACATTCACCCTGCAAGACTCCAGACTCCAGAGCCAGGCCAGAGGTCACTGATCCAGACAGAACCTCCTATTCAGGCAGAACCACTATCCAGAAATAAACCCTCCAAAAATCCCAATAATTCAGGGCAGTGTCAAATCACGGGGCAGTGCAACATTTGGCCTTTAAGCCAAACTAGTCTAACAGGAATGCTTGCCTCAGCCAGGCTACTGATGTTCTTTGTTTGGATAAAAGTAAAATACACAGAGTAAAATACACCTATATTTGTGCAGCTTTTCTTCCCAAAATATACAGTTTTTGATTCTGGGCATTTTACAGTAGTATTTCTTATTGAGCTTTTACAATGTAGTTTTACTGCTTTTCAAAGCAGTGAAGCATGGGTTCATTTTTTTCTTCATGTTAATTTAACAAATGCGGTTTTCCTCGCATTTTCATTCTGAAGGCTTTCATAGCTCTGGTCAATTTCTTCACACAGGGATATGCTTGAGAAATGGGTACTTTGAAACTGACACCAGGCAAAGGTAAGAGAGCTTCTTTTGAAGTGTTCTGCGTGTGGTAATTTGTTTACAAAGTGAATGCTAGCCGTGCGGGCTGAAATGTAATTCCTGCTTTTCACTGACTTTATTTGACACAATAATGCCGTTCAGGGAGGTAAGGCCCTCATTTGATGCTATTCAACCTGAATATAGATGGACAAGGCTGTGTTTTACTAAAACCAAGCTGGGTGATGTTTAAAGATGAAAATAGCACCAGTGCAAGGTCGTTTTTCAACACAGAACATTTTCTTATGCAGTTTTACATTTTTAGCTGACAATACAGCAGCGCAGAGCCAGACTGCTTTTGAATTCTTCTCTTCGAGTTCACATGAAGAAAATAAATGCAGCCAGTCTCGGGGTGTCTCTGTTCCTTCTTGCCCCATATGTGCTCAGCAGACAGAGCAGCAATTATTTCTGTAACTGCTAAAATACAGTTTTGTGATGCAGGGATTTCTGTTGGGCTGGTCAATGTACCCCACAAAATATATCACAGGGAAAATATCCACATTAACATTTTAACTAGGCACTTTAAAATATGTGTGGTGAGACCCGGCAGGTTAATACAACTTCCCTGCAAGTGGTGGTGATCAGGCACCGCAGAAAATACATACTTTGGTTCAATTAAGCATACTTTTAGGGTATCCAGTTACATTTTCGAAAACACATTTTCGAAATACCATTTTGTTGAAAAAAAATGGCGAAAAAAAATTCTGAATGTATTATTTTTTATTTTATGTTTTATTTTTGTTTCATAAGTTAAAAAAAAGTGTCAATAAAAAAAACAGGGGGTTGGGCCGGGAACCCCCATTTAAAAAATAAAATGATAAAAAGTGTCGACAAAATGGCATTTCGAAAATATGGCGTTCGAAAATGTTACTATAAACCTACTTTTAGATGTACAATGCTCCTAACATTTTCAAGCACCACGCCACAATCCTGTACCCCACTTAACTTGCATTTAAAATTATCATATCATCACACCACCATCTATACTACTATTCACATTGTATCATATTGTACCATTCCTGTTTAATACTATTTTTGTTCACTTGTCCCACCTGTTTTTCAACATATTGATTGCATATGCATATCAGTATATTTTACCTCTAACCACTCGCCCAATGAAAAGAAATGTCCATCTGTAAAGGATCAGGTTAGATAACAAACAACCCAATATATACTTCTATAAATCTGGCTTTCATAAGCCAAAAATATCACACTGCATTAACACACATCAGCATTACAAACTCAAACACGCGTGTCATTTAATTCGTATGTTACTATAATTGGCAATCAGCAACGTGTCACAGGCTAACGTTACACATAAACATCCATCCCAAAGTTGCTTCATCCTCTCTCTGAGGTCACACCTGCCCAGCCAGGTGTATATTAGAGATTATGGCAATGTAAATTGAAGTGAAAATGCAGACACTACCACTGTAATTAAATAAACAAAAAGATACCCATTATGAACCAAGTTGAGCATGCTCAGCCGACAGTCATGTAGCTGAACGAAAATCCGCTACCATGCTGGAGGACAGTATAAACACTTGCAGTGCAGATGCGCGCCATTTATTTACTTTTCTCAACCAAACTGCCACCGTCACAATGAGAAATCTTCACCCAAATCCTTTCTCTGGTGCAACCAGTACATTAAAATAAGCCGTGCCCTCTCAGTCATACCGGCGGCGAGAGATCATACTTAAGTTATAACGGTGGGAAAACATTTCCATTGCCGCCATAATAATAAATAAATTAATTCTTTTTACCTCTACTACTGTGGCTGCAAGTGAATCAAATGTAGTTGTATATTTTCTCGGCTGCAATATGTGAATTCCAGCATGCCTCCTCTCAACATTAAAGGGTTGTCGTGCAGTGGCACGTCACAGGGGCACTTCTTTTACAGCAAAGCCACCACATACCTGCACCTTCTCGATCGCCATGGCCCCAGTCCTTTTTATGATGTCATCATTCATTATGGAGCAGTCGGAGCCAGCTAAACTCTTGTCCACCAACGGCCCACAATGGCCTCACAGTCAGCCGAGTGCCATAAACTATATCATCGCACAGGTTATACAGGAGCGCTCACAACAGCAAAACAAAAGTTTTCTTTACTGGCATTTTGTTTTGCCTTGAAGTTGCAAATCGGGGAATTTGATACCACTGGATATAGTACTGTAATAAATAGCACTACTGCCCAAAACAATTATAGGAACCATGCTGTGCTCTGATGAGTACACCGGGGCCTTAAATACACGAGCTGACCTTTCATGTCTTTGGAGCTATCATTTCTCTGGTCCCCCTCACAGCAAAGGCCTCCTTTTACTTCTCCATCATGGATATGCATGTCAGGTGAGCAATTGTTGCAATATCTCCATGACAGAAAACCCTCTCTATGTGCTTTTAAAATCTTCATTGGACAAGCTCAGATAAGAGCGGGAAAATGTGTGAGGAGCTAATTAATGGTTTGGTGCCTTGAGGGCCATTGAAGGGATAGAAAAGCTTGCACTTCTTCCACAATGCCCATACCAGGAACAGCCTCATATGAGAACAGTGATGCAGACGCACAGGCTGAACATTATAGTTTGAACGTTCTTTCACCCTCCCCTCTGCTTGTCTGCTCTTTTCACTGTTTTTATTCTATTCTCTTATCCTTCCCCTTCCCCTTCTTCTCTCTCTCGTCCCCTACTTTTTTCTGTGTGCTCAGAATTGTCCCTGGACCTAGTATGATAGTAACAAATGTTTGCCCCCCACCCTTGTTTGTTCTGCCCCCCTCCCTCTCCAGCACTATCTGAAATGTTGTCAGGCCTAGTACGATAGTCGCCTGTTTTGTTGTTCTCCCTCCTATCTCCTCCCCTCTCCCTCACCTCGTGTAATTCTTTTGCTCAACCAGAAATGTTGTTAGGCCTAGTACGGTAGTCGCCTGTCTGTTCCCATGTCCTTCCTATCTGTGTTTTAGCACTTGCACTATGTGAAATGTTGCTAGGTCAGTACGATAATTAATTTAACATTCTTGTGGTTCATGGCCTGTAAGAATGTTTTGTATTTTCCATTGTTCCCTCCGTTGCTGTAAACCGCTTTGAAACACATTGTGCATAGGTGCTATATAAATAAACTATCATATCAGGCCAATCATATTTTCACAGTGAAGCAGCATTAGGGGACACCTCTGACAGGCTCCCATCGAGTGGCTCTTCAGTGTTTCAGCTCTCTGCCTGCCACTCTCTCTGTTTTCAAGTGGGGTTTCAGCTTTTCAAGTGCTCTACAGTGGATTCCTTAAAGCCTTGTTGCCAATTTGTAGTGTCCTGACCAAGGAATGGTAGACAGGATGACGGGGCGCACACATGAGCCAGCAGGAATAAAAGGTAAGTGAGCTTTATTGTAGTTTCAGGGTAACAGACTAGAGGGAAGGGGAGAGCATAGGTAGAGGCAACCTTCCAGTCATATCTCCCATTCTGAATGCCCAAATGTCCTCTGTGGAACCCTCTAGGAACCTACGGTTCCATCACTAACTAACATTCCATGGCTTGCATTGCATAACACAATGCAAGCCACACACTGCACACACACTAGTGCATGCCTGAAGACAATATACAGTGTTTTCATCCTCACTTCAAAGTGGTCTTAAACCATCTGGCTTGAGTATAACCCGTAAGTATTTTCTATCCAGTTCAAACTAGACTGGAGGCCCATGTTCACTTAAGCATGCCTCTAAGTGGTAACATAGCTTAATAAACTGGTTCTGTTCTATTCCTTCCAGCTCTTAAGTTTCAAATAATATAGTCTGAATGAAATACAAACATGGCAGAATGAAGGAACTACTTCTATATTCTCAAATTGACTGGAATACACCTTTTGCTGTAATGACACCATCTTTACAGGTGTGATTCACCTTAAAAAGACATTAAGAAATCGGAGTGTAATGTTTGATTAAATGGAGTGTGTTATTTGCTGTAAAATAACAACTTTAATTCTGGGCCTGCCTTTCACATGTAGCATGGTTCATTCTTGCAACACTTTAAACCATACTTTGTCTCTGGTCAAAACTGCATTTCAAATGCCAACATCCTGTGCTTGATGCTTTGGGCTCCGAGATAGGTTAGAATAGTTTTGACAAAGGACATGATTTATTTTTGTGAGACTTCCCGGCTGTTTTCTAGCTTAGGGAATTAATTGTTTATGTTTGAGTATTTATAACCCACCTTAGGCCCGAATGTAAGTGGATGCACACAAAAAAAAACAAATACACAGAATCAATACAAATACAACAGGTCACAGATACAAAGCATTAAAACAGTCTAAAAATAACAGATTAATGCCACAGAAATAAAAACAGAAAGTTTTAAAAAGATGAAATGATACAAATAGGATATCAGCAACTGAGCAGACCAGTACAGCAAAGTAAACAAGATGGTCTTAAAGTCCTTTTTCAAGGATAAATTATAAGAATCCAATCTCAGGTTGACAGGTAATTTATTCCAGAGTGTCAGAGTTTAAAAAAACTGAAGGAATATCTTCCTGCTCTCTCAGGTTTTGCTTGTGGTATCTGGGGCAGCATACCTTGGCTAGATCTCAGCAATATAGAGAATTGTCTCTCCTGGATTCTATTTTTCATGTAGATAGAACTTTTGCCATAAATACATTTATGTGTGATGGCCAAGATTCTAAAATTCAGGCGCTCTTCTACTGGGAGCCTGTGCATTGCCCTAAAAGCTGAAGTGATGTTTGCTCTTCTATGAATATTAGCCACAATTCACACTGCATTGTTTTTTAGCACTTGCAGCTTCCTCGAACAAACCAGAAAACTGTCATCATAATCAATTTTTGCACCAATAATGGCACGTGCAATGGTGTAACAATTCCCATTAAAAAGAAAAATTTGAATGTGGCACAGGAGCTTCAGGTAGTATGATGAGATAATCGCATTAATTTGATCTTGCATAGATAATGCACGAACAAGAACTGCTACTAATGGTTTACCCCCCTTCAAAAGGACCGGTATATTGCAATCCGCAATCAGAAAGTTATTATAACACTCTGACAGCTTCGATAGTCTATATTGTGTGTCAACTATTAACAACTCTGTGTTGCATCATTCAGCAACAGGGAATTGTGCATCACCCAGCGCTGAATGGTATTAAAAACATAATTTACTCTCTTGACATCTGTGGAATAATCACATGTAACCTGTATCAAAATGTGTGTGTGCCATCTGCATAGTTAGCATATAAAATATCCTGCTTATCTAAAATATCAAACAGTGGCTTCATAAAAAGATTAAAAAGAGCAGGTGATAGGCAAGAGCCCTGAGGCACTCCACAAGTAAGCTCTACAGGTGGGGTGGGGGTGTTCACGTTAGTTTTGTGAAAGGCTCTTGGCCATCTGACCGATACAATCAATTGACAAGAGCCAAGCCACCGTTCTTACAGATAAATGAGCAGAGGATATCAATCTATTGTAGAGCACATTTAAATCAAGGGTAGCCAATAAATTAAGTAAAATCAGCAGCTATATCTCTCCATTGTTCATAAATTGAGACATTGTTGCGTTTAGATCATGAAGGGCTGACGCTGCGTTGCGGTAAGCTCTATAACCCGACTGCCCAGATCCAGGAATATTCAATTCTTCTGTGCAGGCTTGTAGCTGCAAATATGTCACACCATCCAGGATCTTCAGTAAAAAAAGCACAGTGATCAGGCTATAGTTCGTGGGCATTTTGGGATCCAAGGCTGGTTTTTTAGCAATGGTGTGATCCATTCATTTTAATGGAAGCAGGCACAGAGGAGGATAAAAAGGAAGCATTCACAAATTTAGGAATAAGTGGGCCCAATACCATGATACAACTCTTGATATTTGTGGAGGGGCATGTATCATCAGGGCAATACGTAGATTTCAGCCCTGAAATCACGTTCTCTACCTCGGCCACTGTTACTTCCTTGAAATAGAAATGTGGATCCAGGGGAGCTGACAACATACTCTTTTTTTGAATAATATCTAGATTCAGCAGCTACATTTTCTGAGAAAGTGCCTATTGGATGCTGGAACACAAGCCGTGATCCTTATTAATGTATTTGGGAGTTTTAACCTTAGGATTCTCCAATTCTCTATGGATTGTAAACAGTTTCTTAGAGTTAGAAGCTGCCTGGCTAATATGATTGTTCAAATTTTCCTGTTCAGCTAGAACACATTTGTATATATATTAACAGCAATGGCATATGTTTCTTTGTCAATACATGACAGAGACTTTTGCCAGCAACAATGGGTTTTATTATTTTGGGCCCATAGTGCAAGAAGTTCCTGAGTATACCAAGTTTGTACTGGCTTATTATTCACAGTAGATTTACACAATCCCATGGGTGCAACAGTATCAAGGGCAAAGGTTCATACTGTATTGTATCCTACAGCTAGGGTCTCAGGTGACGAGCTGTCAGACAGATGATCACAACCAGCAACCAAAAAGTCTTCATGGTTATTACTGTGATTTTATGTAATTTCTGCATT
The DNA here is from genome assembly GCF_040938575.1 of Ambystoma mexicanum. Lineage (NCBI taxonomy): Eukaryota > Metazoa > Chordata > Amphibia > Caudata > Ambystomatidae > Ambystoma > Ambystoma mexicanum. The sequence continues at coordinate 1,229,990,640 of NC_090932.1, read as the reverse complement.
TCCCTCAGCTCCTGTTGTGGGTGTTTTTGTGGAACGAAATCCACAATAGCAAACGAAATAAGAGTGGTATAATAACTGGCATTCCATAAGTACTTATTCAGTCAAAAAAATGCACACTCTCTTGTGTGGGTTTTGAAAACCTACGTAAGAAACCTAAATCTGCAAGTCCCTCATTCATAAATGCAGCCCTAGAATGTGGCTATCGTGTAACCATAGATTAAAATCACCTAGAACCATGGCCTTAGTAGAAGGCTTAATAAGGGCATATAATACGGAAAGCAACAGTTCCTCAAATATGTCAGAGATCTGTTGGGGGTTTGTATAGTAAAATAAAATTATAAGACTTATTGGGGATAGCTCACAGCTTAACAGATAGTACCTCTGTACCATTTGGAGCTTCAATCTGAACTTGGTGTACAAGCGAAGATACACGAATAATTATCACCACCCCTCCTCCCACACTAGATTTTCTATCATTTGCGAGGGCCCAGAAATGTGAGGCGGAAATTTTTGGATGATTTCTCAAAATATGCAATATTATTAAATCATACATTTCATCAAATGCCTCACTATCCCTACACTGACGATGATTTCCATGTCTGTTATAACAAAAGGAAAACACTCTAGCAAAGGATATCTAGCCATCACACTTAAGCATAAAATATATGGCAATTCACAATAAACAACAATGGTATTTCTCAAATATTCACAGTCTCTCTATATAACATGGGTGAGTTCCCCTTCCTCAGGTTTCAAGTTAGTTTCAGTTCCAACGTTCAACATAAAGAAACAAAGAAATATGGGTTTGCAAAAAAGTTTCAATTCAGTTGTTGGCGCCTTTGCTGTGTCAAAAGAAAATTCTGTCAACCAAGGTTCAACCAACAGAAACATTTCTCTTCTTCCTTGAACAATGATTTTCCACATTATCAAATAGCATCAATGATATTCCCAGTCACGATGCATTGCCACAACTTATAATGTTAAAGAAGAAACACAGTTCCTTGTCATATTCAAAGAAAACCCAATGTATGGCACAGTAAAAGAAACACAATTTCTTGGTAGCACTTTTCATCTGGATAGCATTAGACATTTCAGCTTCTCTCTTTGTCAGGATGACTTCACAGTACCTCTGTTTCCGAATAACTCTTACACCAGGTTAACTTCTTCAAGGTTTTTACCATGCGGGTCTACTCGCCTGCTCCATAGTGTACCACATTCGAACGTGCTTCTGAAGTGTTAAATTTACTTTACTTGACTTTACTTTTAATTTATATTGCGCAGGCCATGGACCCGAAGACTTAAAGGCTTTACAGACGCAAAACAAACCGAAAACAGGGTGGGCAGGAGCTATGTCAAATCTCTTAAGTGTGGTAATTTAAGCAAACATGTGAGCATTTTGGGGAGGCCAGTCCAGCCATTTCTTACTTTGGCTGTGGCATGACATTTGTAATGGCCATCAAACCATAATAAAGCAAGCATAATATGTGTTATTACTTGGCTAGACGGTTCAGCCAGTCTAGCAATGTCTTATTGTAGCTTGGCATTTTTCACTGGGTATCTATGATAAAGCAAGCATGATGGGCTATGTGTCAAGACTCATTTAAATGCAGCAAGTCTAGCTATTTCTTACATGGCATTTTTTGGGGCATCTGTGGTAAAGTAAGCATGATGTATTATTATGTGGCAAGACATGCATTTCAATGCAGCCAGTTCTTTTCTTATTGTGGTATGGCCTTTCTAATGGCACACCCAACAAGAGTATGTCCTTACGTAGGGATACTGCCATGTATTGGAAAAGCCGGCTTGGACACGTTTTCTTAAAGTATCATTGCTGCTATAATGCACAATGCAAACATGTTGTGAATACTGGCATATATTGGTAAAGCCATCTTGGATATGTATGGGCACAGCCAGCTTAAACATGTTTTTACACTGGAATATATTGTGTGCCAAGGCATTATGAAAATGCATTGACAAATGTTCCTTTGCACTGTTGGAAATTTACAGAAAGTCTGCTGTTTAATCCTTCATTTTAACACTTTTTTCAAAGGGGTGGGAGCAATGCTCACGGCCCCATTTGGTTGGTCGGTTCTCCCATGCTGCGCTCAGACACTGGTATATTTGTGGGAAATGTTTATGCCCCTCTAATTAAAAAAACTCACCACCTGCCACTGAGTGAGTGGCGGGTGGGTAAATGGGTATGAATGTGTTTGCGTGCAAAGCTGGGGCCCAGGTAATGGGCATTGGAGCATAAACATTTTCTTGCATGTTTTACTGGTATTTTTACGAAGAGCCAACTTAATGTTATTACATGTAGGAGGGTTTACAGTGGGAGAGTTTATGGCACAATGGGGCATGCAGAGTGGATATTTCCTTTCTGTACCAAGGCATTTTTTACCCGCCTAGACCAACTTGGGTGCAACCAATCTAACAATTTCTTATTGTGGAATGGCATTTTTTTCTACTGTGCTTCTATGATAAAGCAAGCATGATTATTGTTATTACCTGGCTGGGGCGTAATTTCCCCAGAATGAGTAGTAGAAGTAACACACTACCGTTGACCTCTGATGACATCATAGGAAGTGATCTAATTTGACCTCACCACGAAGTGACATCACAGGAACACAACCTTTCACCCCTTGACAAAACAGGAAGTGTCATCACATAGCAGTGTTCCTAACTACACTTCGAAAAATATGGTTACGATATCACTATAATGAGATATACACTTCATACACCATATGTATCGTTAATATCAATGTGTATAGGCCCCTATTACCAAATTACTGTGAATGCACACAGATGCCCAAGGCCAAATGATAATGATGTGTTATTATACAGCACCTACGCTCAAGCACTTTATATAGAACAAATATACATATAATATCACCCAACCTGTGTTGGTACTCATTTATCAACCTCAGAAGGATGAAAGGTTGAGTTGGCTTTCATTCAGACATGTAATTTCTAATTTTACTGCAGCGGGGTAAGATAGCTATAGGCGGTAAGATAGCTCAGTGGGTTTAGCACTCACTTCTGCAAAGTGTGTGTGATCTTCAGGTTGCAGGTTTGAATCTCAGCAAAGCCAACTTTGAAGGTTCTGAAGTGTGTATTAAAGAAATTAAGAGTAGTGCAGGGAAAGCAGCGCACTCACACGGCATCCCATACTGTGAACCCTCATGACCCTATACATGCAAACAAACATCCTGAACAGCATGGCATGGAGATATGAAAGACTGGCACATTACAACAAAGCATTAGTTGTGGCACAATGAAATCAGGGGCCCCTTCATGTGCTATGGTCAAACATTTCTACATTGTAAACAAGGTTTTAGGCAAAGGGATTTTGTCAAGTGACCAAGGACACTGAGATGGAATGTCTTGTGATGATCGTAACAGACAATGGCAGAAAAAAACATGCTATAACTGCAACTTGCAAATAGCAAAATACATAGTCTGAAATTGATGCTTTTTCTATTCTAAATTATTTTTAGAAGTTTGTGTCTGCATTGTGAATGTGAGGTGTTTAAGAACAGACTAAATTAGCGACACACCCCCTGAAGTGTGCATGAAATAAACATTTAATGAGTCTAGCAATTATTGTATAGAATTACAGAAAGACAAATCATTTGTTATTCCTATTCTTTCTTATTTAGGGTCACTGCTCCAAGTATTACACTTGTGGAACCCCTGGTTTATTTTTTAAGTGGCCTTAACAAGAAAGTCAGTCACTTCAGAAGCAAAGAGCCACAGACCAGGAGCTTCAATTTGAGAAAAGAAAGGGGTAGTAAGGAACACGTGCGACCCCTGGCTAACCTCAAATGGTGTCTCCGTTACTTAGCTAGACTAGTATTTTAATACTGCCATTTAGCCATTTCTTACAGCGGCATGGCATTTCTTTTCTTCTGGGCATCTGTGCTAAAGCAAGCATGATAAGTGTTGTTACGTGGTTTGACTGGCATATCTTACTCACATAAGGGGCAACGCCAATATGATGTGTTTTCTTAAATGGTGTGGGTGGGGGCACTTGTGCAGTCAACAAGAAAATATTTTCATACCGTGGCATTGCATATTTTACTGGTGGTAAGGGCAAAATCAACATGATCAGTTTTTTTTACATGGTCGGTTGTGGGTGGAGAGATTTCTGCAGCCAAACAAGAAATAGTTCATTACTCTAGCATTGCATGTTTTACTTGTGCTGAAGGCAAAGTCAACATGACGAGTATTCTTACATGGCATTGACGGGGTTGAGCAAGCATTTGTTAAGCAGCAATAACATGTTTCTTCCTGTGGTGGTAGATCTTTACTGGCATTAAGGGCAAAGTCAATACGAGCATTCTCGGGTATACTGGCATATATTTGCAGAGCCAGCATGAACATGTTTTCTTATGATATCATTACTATCCATAATATTACTGGCCATGCACACAGTTGCCTTGTACATCTGAGTGTCAGGACTCACGAGCCAAACACAGTCCAGTGCTTCTACACCATCTGAAAGATTTAAGGTTTGCTTAAAACACATACCTACATTTTTCACCTAGTGTGTGGTGTGCCCCTGCAGCAGCATGATCATCGGGCTGGCATTATGAATGCATTTCGGTCCAGGCTGGGATTGAGTGTGGCACAGCCCATGCTTTTTTATCAAGCATGGAAGGAGGGGCCCTTAGCATGGCTCATGAGGGGCCCCCACAGTGTGTGTAACGCTACTGGCTGGATCTCTGCTTCCTTCTCCAATGTGTCAAATAATTAATCTGAACCTCCTATTCCTAAAGGAATCCCTGTCTAATCAAGCTGAGAGTTAAATCAGGAGAGTTTGTCTGGACCTACAAAGGTTGAATGTAGAGTCCCACAAGTATCATGTTTTTCACCAATACCCTTTAATATCTATAAAAAAGCCTTCTACGATCTATTGACAAACATTGGTGCTGTCTTCCAAAACTATGCAGAGAATACACAGTGATTCCCTTTTAAACATCTCCCATATTCAATTTGTATTTACACAAATTGCAAAATGGATTGACGGAAAATTGGCTCAGAGTGAATCAAAATAAGACCAAAATCCTGGTAGTCACTTGCAGGGCCCAATTTAAAAAAAATGCAAAGCATTTATGGTAATATCCCTATGTCTCGAGTCAACATTAAAACCCTGAGTGTGTTACTGAATTCTACACTATCTAGGACCTCTCATCTGAATCAAACTGTTAGTGCTTTCAATTTTTACAGGATGCTGTTAAGGCAAGTTAAACCTTTCTTATCTGAATACGGATCTGCTCCTGAACACCTAAAACTAAAATTTAAAGTGCTTTCACCAACTTCTCCAGACATTCCTCCTCACCTGAAGATCAGATGCACACAAGGAGATCCACTTTTTTTTTTTTTGTTTAGACATGGAGTTTCTGGTACAAAGGGTGCCACAGCAGGTTTCTTGTGTTTCTATTTTTGGGGTGGTTTAATGGACAGGAATATTTAAAAATAAATAATCAAAAGACACAAACACTACTCTCAATGGCTAGGCCACAAGCTCCCATGCTCCCCCCCTCTTGCAGATCGGCCCTATTGTGAAGTGAGCTGGGCCTTTCATCAAGCATCGAACCTCCCGGGATAATCAGGGGCTCTGACTGGCCCGGGATGTTTTCTGAGGTCTGATTTGCCCAGCCTATGCATATCCCGCCTGTCTCACCTTTTGCTGAATTTCATGTGCGATTCGGGATATGAGTAGGTGCCACGCCACAAGATCGAGAGTCCAGTGAATACTTAAGACAATATTAAGCTCGTCACGTGAGATCGGGTTGGTGAAGGTTTGTCCACCATTAGCTTTTACTGACGCTTTGTAGCATTAAATATTCGAACATGTGACAAAGAAGCAGTTGCCTTAACTAACATGTTTATGCACACATTGTCCTCATTCACCACAAAGAATTAATTACCCACAATTCAGCCTTGTAAATTGCTGCAAAATGATGGTGTAATAAACGTTCTAGTAGTAACATTACCATTTTTGTTCTACTTGTTTCCCCATTCTTTCACGTGCCACCTCTTCTCACTCAAGGTGTTTAAATCAAAAACATACATTTGAGAGACTGTTATTCATTCTATATCCTCTTTCTTAAATGAAATGCTAAATCAACAGTGTCCTTTGCTTGGGTGGTTTGCATTGTATTCCGTCACAGCGCCATGTCAGAATGGAATATGTGATCAATCACCCAATCAAGCAGTGGGTACCAGTTATAGATTGTGGAGAACCATCTTCCAACGATTTATGATGTCAACAGCAATTTCGTGGTCCAATTATAGCCTCACTCTATCTGCAGCATCGGATCAGTGATAGACTTGGGATGTGTGATTATACGTTTGGCGTAGAGATCATGAAAAATGAGACGGCGAAAGAAATGCGCCAGCATTAGATTGAGAGCGAGAGTAAACAGAGAAGGTGAGAGGAAGGTGAGGTCAAACAGGAGGAGAGAACAAGAGGGTACAATAATTAAAATCAAGGGTATGCAGTATGCTGCTGCACAGTGGAAAGGGAGCAACCAAAAGACAAGGAGAAAGCCCAATAGAGATGCATGGAGTTTTAAGCTAGTGTAAGAAGCGATAAGAGGCAGAAAAGGGAGAAGGCAGTGGGGACGAATGAAAACACTGTGTGAAGAAGACAGAGGCTCAGTAATAGAGGAACTTAGGGCAGTGGAAATTGGTGAAAAGGATGGGAATTGTAATCAACGCTAACTAAGAGGGGACACAAAAGAGGGAAACAGAATGAAGGTAAAGGAAGACTTCTGTAAACACCACACAGCTTACACTCTAGATTTAAAAAGCCTGGCATTTTGTTTTTTTCCAATGCCTATTGTAAATGTGCCCTTGAAGAGAATTCCCAATGCTTCAACTTCACAATGCGTTGCAGAGTGCAGTGCTCCAGGTTTGCTCTGTGTTTTTGTTTTAATTTCTCTCACTTGGTCCGGAAATCAGCCAGCCCTGTACCATTTCTACAAATCTGGAAATACCGAATATGAGGAGCGGGGTTGCGGGGGTGTCCCCCTCTCCCCATGTTCAGCACTTTCTGATTCAGATGTTGTGTGTGGTGTTCCCCGCTTCCCCGCTTCCTCAACATTGGAAGCGAGGGACCAAAGGAAAAAAGAAAAAGGGACCATGCGGCATCAGATCTGACCCGCGTTAGAGGGACGGAACTGATGCCGCAGGATTACAGGAGGCAGCAGCGGCCAGGAAAAAGGTAAGTAGGGGGATCGGAGGGGGTGAAAGGGGAATTTGGTCGGTTTAAGTACTTTTGGGTTGTTTTACCGAATTCGAAATGCAGCAAAATCGACTATGGTAAATACCACTGCAAACGTTTCGACTTCGGTGAAACAACCCAAATACCATTTACATAGGTATGCATCCCTATGCATTTCGTCTTGATTTCGGTAAGTCATGATATATTTTTAAACTGGATGGATTACAGATGGTTGAGGGGAGAAAACTGAATCGATAGACAGTGTTGAGCGAATAAACAGGGTCACCGTATTTTAACATTTTTCATAAACAGTGCAATATATACCAATTGGTTCAACCTTTAGATCAGAAATATTACAAACTGTTTTAACAAATATGATACCCAAATCCTATATGCCCCATTATCACCCTGCATAGCAGCTTTTTAAAGCTTCAAGGAACAGATGCCTCAGAGCTGGCCATGTATTTTCTTTCTAGAGCACCAACTTTACCTTTCAAGACTTCTCTGGTGAGCAGCATCGTCTAGAGGGACGGAATCCTTTTAGTATGAACAAGTAAAAAGGCATTTGGAGGTGCACATATTAACTTCATTATTGTATTTCTAACTTTAACATCGTATTACATTTCGTAAAAAATATAACATTGTAACAATACAAAAATAAAACGCATGTAGCTTACAGAAGAAACTTAAGTCCTATGCTCAACCAAAATAAAGGGTAGTGACATTACCCTCTGTTAGGTAGAAAGCCCACTTTTTACCACATGTCGTAGCCCACTGTACTTGCTGCTGTTTTTTCTGGGATTGTTACTTGTTTTACTCCCAGGCAGCATTCATTCCAAGCCTGACAGAGTGTGGATCTGTGTTTTTGTATCTTAGAAGTCCTTATGTCTCCTAGTGAGGGGTATCCAAAAAGTACACATAGTCTCCCCGAAAGAGTATCCGCTCTCTGTTATTTATGTTGCTAAACTGGTGGTGGCGGTTCCACCTGTGTGAAATGCTTCCACTGGGTGGACTCCATTTTACCTTGTTGGGTCCTTTTGGCCCCTCGCCTCCCCCCTCCTCCATTCAGCAAGATGCAAAGTGGACCTGAGGGGTAACAGGACTACCCTTTGTTCCATTGTATGTGCAAGGGGTGGCCATCTTTTGACTACTTGGGTGCAGGCTCAGACTGGCCTATAGGGCAATAGACCCATGGGCGAACCAAAAACGCAAAATGCTTGTGTGTGCCAGTTCTTTGGGTCAAAGTGGGCCACTTTTTTGGCCAATGTGGGCCAGTTTGATTAGTTACTTCACTATGTGGCTAATAGTTTCGACCAGTGTTGCTGAATAAATATTCTTTAAAATGTACAATTTGCATCACATTTTATCAAAAGCCTCTCCCTTGGGTACTATTCAAACATCATCACAAAAGGAATGAATTCCCATATGCAACTGTGGGCCAATTTCTTTTTTTTCGTTGGTGCCCGAGACAATTTTATGCCCCAGTCCGCCCCTCTTGGGTGGGTTTGTGTGTTCGAGGACTGGGGTTCTACAGTCACCCTGAAAGTAGGTTTGACTGGTATAAGCAGATGCCTGTCTGGGACAGTGTAGGTTCATTCCTTTGTATAGGACTGTTCCAGAATACTTGGGCACTCCTTTTTCCTGATCTGGTGGGGGCAAATGGGTCACAACTGCTGCTCGAAGGCCGCGTATCTCTAAAGCTACAGACCATGTCTGCATTGCCAGACCCAGAAGCAGGTGCCCATTCACTGCCAGAACTCTAAAGGCTCTCGAATAAAAACAACCTGAGCATTTTCCCCACAGGACCCCAGACAAGCACTCTGCAGCTTCCCATGTGAGTGGAGATGAAACCAGAGGCCATGCTGCCTCCAGTCCTGCGACCCAAACCGATGACCCTGCCTTCCCAGTCCATCTTCCATGGCTCATTTCTCTCTGTTTTGCCCTCTTCAAATGTTGGCTGTTTTCTACACTTAGTTGGGTCTCCCCAAGCCAACCCTCAGAAACCAGATCCTATGTCCAACGATGAAGTGGGAACCCTACATCTCCAACAACGATTGGCCTTAACCATCACTCCTTTCCACTTCTCTTGCTCCAATCCCTGACTTGGCAAAATCAAAATCTTGAATCATTGTCCTTCCCAAGGGTATGGGGCTTCCATATGCATAGGTGTACTGTCACTCGAGTCTTCAGTGGCCACTAAACAATACACACAACAACCTTCTCTGTGAATCTCTTAGCCTGCAGAACGGATAACCCAGTTTCAAGGTATTGCTCTTTTGGCTCTAGCACTCCTGGCTGGCATGTTCGTGTTTTCTTCATCCTGGGGCCTCTTCTTCATCTTCACGCTTGAGGGTCTTTCTCCAACAGAAGTCCAGGAGCTTCCCCTTGGATGAACTTTTGCATCGAAGTAACTAATCTGCCCGTTTTCGCAATATTGGCCTCTCTTGCTTTGTGAATTTGCCTACCTCAACTGAAGAGCATTTTTCCTACCTGTTACTGCTGTTTCTTTCACACGAAGGATGGTGGGCCTCAAGTTCAGCAGTAATTCCTCCAGACAGAATTACTGTTGCCACAGTGGTGACCGGCGGAATTACTGCCACATTATAAATCGACTGGGTGTTCACAAACCATTGGCAGTAATAATAATACTGTCTGGATGAATGACCACAGAAAAACAACTCTGAACAGTAAATCTGTCAGTTTTCGGTGGTATTACAATTATTGCCCGAAAATTGGAGGAATTACCGAACAGTAATTCCACTGGTGGAATTACAGAGTCAAATTACAGAGTGGAAAAACGTAATTCCATAAATGGGAAATTCCGCAGCAATCATCTTTAAAATACAATCCATCCTGAATCACCCATTTCCTGTTGCCATCTGAAGGAAGACAACATTTCTCATAATAAATACAAGAGGTCAATGAAAGGCAAAAATTAGAGAGGTGGAACTGCAGGCCCTTGCACATAAGGTCATGAACCACGTAGTTGATCGGGGAAAACTCGTGCAAAATGTCAGCCAGAGGGGAAATGCCATCTTGGCTGAAATAAAGGATATGGTGGTGGCAGTTGGTACTGTACCCTGTGTCAACGAGGTATGCAGGAAGAGATGAAATGGCCTCAATGCCAGGGTCCAAAGCTGTTGCCCATCTCAGTGGCGGCTGGTGAATGTTTTAACTGGAGGGGTGTAAATATTTGTCCCTGATATGGCCGAGCGACCAAGTTTAGGGAGGGGGCCCACACCACTAAAGGGGAATTTGTGGGGGGGATTCTCCGCCCGAGTATTTTTTTAAATAATGGGTCAAAATAGTGAATTTTAAGGCACACTTTTTAGAAAATGTTTGCAAAAAGCCAAACACTTTGAAATTGGCTTGTGTGAGGTAACTCATGAAAAGAATCCAATAGATGCAAGTCACCAAGATTGCACAGGAGCATTTCACCAACACATTTCCATGATGCCTTTACCCACAATATTTGCCAGTATAAAACATTTTCACAGTGGCTGTGCCCATAAATTTCCATGCTGACTGCAACATTATTCCCTATTATTCCCATATAAGAACATACTCGTGTTTGCTCTATGTATAATACCAGTAATGATACTACAAGAAAACATGTCCATCTTTGTTCTGCCAATATATGGCAGAATCCCCACGTACAAACATATTTCAGCTGGCTTTACCATTAAAAATGCATGCCAAAGTATCAACACATGTCCAGATTGACTGTACTAAAATGTCAGTCGAGCCACATAATAACTCTTACCATGCTTGCTTTACCAAAGATGTCCAATACAAAATGTCATACCACAATATGAAATGACTAGACTGGCTGCATTGGAATGCCAGTCTAGCTACATAATAACACTTATGCTTGTTTTACCAAAGATGGCTAATGCAAAATGTCATGCCACAGTAAGAATAATACCACTTACCATGCTTGCTTTATCAACCATGCACAGTAAAAAATTCCATGCCTTCTCCATGGTGTGCCAGCGCCTTGCAGTCAGACATAATCACAATAATGATGATTGCGAGGCGCTGGGGGACACTGGGGTAAGGCATGTTTTTTTACCGTCCATAGATTTCCAGTAAGAAAATGACACGCCTGTCCCCTGGTTCCAAAGCTCCTCACACATGCACACCATGAATGTGGTTATGTGTGTATGCCAGGCACTGCAGGACCAGGGTACAGGGATGGTAGTTTTACTGGACATCTATGGTAGATGTCCAGCAAAGAAATACCATGCCTGTCCCCTAGGCCTCATAGAGACAAACACACACACACAAAGTGATTATTTATGTATGCAAGGTGCTGGGGGCCAAGGGGGCAGGTAGGTTTTCTTTTTACTAGACATCTATCATAGATGTCCAGTAAAACATACCATCCCTGGCCCCTGGGCCCCACAGCACCCCAGACGGAGAGCTGGTTTTGGCAGGTGGGGATGGGTTTTGTGCAACAAAGGCATTTTTTAAATGCCTTTGTTGTACAAACCTCCTACCCCCACTCGCCAAAATCATCTCTGACCAGCACAAACACACACATACACATAGCAAGCACTTGCTCTCATTCACAGTCTCGAGCACCCACCATGCACTCACTCATAACACAAGTATACATGCATCCATAACCATATTTAAATAAATGAGCATACAAACACACACATTTACACAGCATACACACAGAAAGGACCGTCTCATTCACACCAGTATCTATCATCATACATTCACCTAAAACAAGCATGCACGCATCCATACACATAATTTAAATGAAAGTAAATGAACATAAATGTACCTTCTGCCGCGGGTCCGGAGGTTCCAGTGCTAAAGCCCCCTACAACCATTAACAGGAATCAGTAAGTTTCCTGGTTCCTACACATGCGTGCAAGGGGCATGCATGAGCGTGGGTCCGTAGACGCCCCGCTCCAGCCTGCTCTGTCTGTATGTGTGAGGAGGCACATGAGTGTCTCCTTTTCACATACAGATGTGCAGTTCCCCAGCCAGCATTTCCAATGAGCCATGCCATGCTGAGGAAGCAAACGCCCACAGGCTTGCATGGCTCATTGATCTCGCACAGCTGGTGAAACTTAAGTGGGAAGTTTCCCTTTCACTCCTGAGGGAGTGCTCATCTTTTACTGTGCTGGCCCCTCCATACTGGGTGAGAGAGGGCCAAGACCGGGCGGGTCGGCGCCCCCTTGCCCATTATGGACAAGCCGCCCCTGGTACATCCACCAGCAGGAGACAACTGTCACAGGAGGCGGCACAGTGGAGTCACTCAAACTCATGTCATGGGAGTATATGGCAAGCAGCATCCGGCACATGGAAGCTATCAAGAGCATAGGAGTAGCTGAAGTGGAAGCGTTCAGTCAACCTGAGATGGGTGAGTGTGAATGTCACCTCTCTTATGGCAATGCATGACCTGACTCATTATCCCATGTATGTGAATGACTGCATAATTACAATCTCCAGGTCAACAGCCTACCAATGGCAATGTGACTGTGAAAATAGAAACGTACCATAAATTGACAGTTGAAGCCATGCAATCATTAGATGCACCCATCAGGGCAGGCCATGTGCCAACAGAAACCCCCTGTGTCTACATCCATCCCTGGAATATCCAAAAGCTAAACTAACCATGTTGGAGACAACACCAATGACTGCCTGACACACATAAATGCCATGTGATCAAGCCATAGGCCAATGAGGGCCTGCATACATGGCAGAGAAAATCCCCATGCCACCTCACTCCAGTAAAACCTTGCCGGGGCAGCATATGCTAGCTTACAAAACTACCTTTGCCATGCCCCATGCTGACCCCGATCAGAAATCCACAAATGAGACATCACATCTAACACATGATCACATGAAAATCAGCCCTCACATCCTGCATGCCCTGTCACACAGGATTCTGACAGAGCATGTACTGCATTGACATCATTGACATCAAATAGGTGACCCCCCCAATCATCTGGACCATTATCACTTGAGGAGCATGAGTGTGTTGTATGATCGCAATTGTACTTACCCTATTTCCGGGTCTGTTGCCCTCTGTGCATCTCCATAAATGCAGGCAGTGTACTGTTTCACAGGACATGGCATCATGGGTGGAATCGGGGAGGAACCTAGGAATGCAGCACTGTATTGGAGTGAGGTCTGCTTCACACTTCACCTGTACATCAAGGTGATGTTATTGTTTCCTGTTCCTGTAAACCTGTGAGCCTCCAATGTCACAATCATGCAGTCCAGAGCTGCAATGACGTTGGGGTAGTTGACATCTGCTTAGTAGCATGTCTTTGTTGCATTTATCTGTGCTGGGGTGGTTGGCAGGGAGATGGGAACCTGAATGAACATGACAAAAATGTGGGCTGCAACGTGCCATGCAAAATGCCCACAGTGGTGGAAGGTGTCTGTGGCAGAAAGTGTAGCACGTGCACAAGCTTCAGCAGTGGTGGTATTGCTGTTCGGATGTTGATCCTGCTTTGTAGATGATACTGTATCAGAGCGAGTAGCTTTGCTATGGTCTGTTGAGGTTGTTAGTAGCTGCCCCATCAATTTGCACTCTCCTTGCATGGAATCTCCTCTACCTTTCTGCCTTTCAGCTACTTATTCTCTGTGCTTCTGCTGTGCATGCCTCTGTAGTGTGTCTGGGAAAGGTATGGCCATTATATACCATTTCTGAGTCTAGTGGCTTAAATTCCATTACCTGTATGCATTTACTTCCACCTTTTAGGTTTAGGTAACTGCACAGTATTTGTAGCGAAATTTCCAATTGTTGGTGGTTTTTCAGCAGTATTCCCACTTGCAATGCAGTGGAATTACCATTTTCATTAATGGTGCTCATTCCGCTATTGGGGCCAATTCTGGAGGGTGTCTGCAGTAATTCCATCAGTGCTAATTCTGCTGGAGGAATAGGTGTCAACTTTCTACAATCCTTAATTTGACAGAGTGGTAAACGTGGCCGTTATTCGATTACTGCCAATTTTTCCACTTACCACCTAACTTGTAATGAGGCCCAACTCTAAAAAGAACTGTTATTTTAAAAGTGAAACATACTTGGTAGAGTGTGATTTCTCTGTTTTACAACGTTTTACTGCCTGTTAGTATAGTGTTATTCTCTTTGCCTTTGCTCAATATAAATATTATATTTCTTATATAAATATAGTTAGTTTGGATCTTCTCTTATTTGGTATTTAATGTGTATACTGAATCTGTAAGTCTACCCCCACCCCCTGCGACTCCCTCGCTCACGCCACTCCTTTGACTTAGGCCTGAACTGCTCTTCCTAATCTACCACTTGTGGATCCTGGTAAGCTTAAGAGAGTCCCAAGTTGTACTTGAGGCACAAAGATATACCAGAGGACCCTGGCCACAGAGCCTTAAGGAAAATCTCCCCAACACCCTCAGTTTAAAATGTACTGCTAGCAATATCTGAGTTTAAATTAGTTTTCTGCCAGTTTGCAGAAAGGTTGCAGGTACACTTGCAGCCCTGTGGGACGTTTTAAATTGCAGACTGATAAGAGCAGAGAAGATTAAGGGACATCAACCTACCCCCACCCAGTATGCCACCAGGCAAACTCTTGCCCTGGGGATTGAAATAGAAACTGGGCCTCATACGCACAATGGGTTATATGGAATTGGGAGTAAGGTCGGGGAGGACAATCAACCACCACCACCACATGAATAAAGGCTTATGTGCATGGTGTTTCATAATAAAACGTAACAGTTCAGAATATACTATACACCAAAGATCACAAGGCTACACTTTAATATATCTCTTCCATCCCAGTAGTGGTGGTTGTGCTGATTGCTTTCGTCCTGCAGCTGGAACACAAGTGATCAGAGCATACTGCATGTCAACAATCACAAGGTTGCCCTGTGCTAAACCATTCACCTCAGTGCCCTGATTCCTTTTACTTACTCCCAGTGGAAAAGAAGACCTACCACACAATACACTACCTGATGATCATCATTAGACTGCACTGACATTAATCCTTCAGTCTCCCAGCACTAATAGTTTTTCTTATCTCCCTATAAAATATATGAACTCACAAAATACTCATTGACAAATATCACAAGAATACACAATATGGTGTCCATCTCCAGATACGGATTGCTTCCCTTTCTTACTCATGGAACACACGAGCTAAGTGGTGTATGTGGTCTTCACAAGACTGCAATGCAATGAATCCCCTAATTTCCAAATAAGTTTTGCACCCCTGTCCTCCGCATAAATATTGCTACAGTCAAAATCAATCCACCCTCTCTGACACAATTTCACAGCAAGAACTGATACACTATGCTTTTAATACAATACCATATGTCACTTTGTTATAAAAAAAAAATAAGATGTGCCATCAGAGGAGTACTGTTCTTACGCCTAAATTATTACTATAATTGATGGTTTATATTTTTGAGAAGTTGTATGACTCAAGATTGCATTACATTACAGATAACTAAACAAATACCTTGTTCCAAGTTCCATGTCAACCTAGTGTTATGCTGTTTCATAACAACAACATTAAATGTAATGTGTTCAAAGGGGTCAGTCCATCATGGGTAATCCCACCATGTCCTTCCCAGTCCCTCTGTGGTTCACAGTCTTTCAGCGCCTTGAGTTAACTTGAAAGTACTTGCAAAGTCCTGTTTGAGAGGGTTCCATTCACCTATGTTGAAAACTGTCAGTTCATTGTCAGGTTGATGGTGCCAATGACTAACTACTTACAGGATTACTGGGGACCTGAACCACATGCCTGTTTAGTGAAAATACTTGCCAGCATTGAGTCAATGGGAAGACTCTCTGTGGTGGCAACCAGAGAGGCGAGGTAGATCTTCTGGCCTACTCCTATATGCTTCATCCTGTCTCCTACCCACTCACCTCACTGATCACATTCTGTTCTTCTAGACCTCCCACTGTCTGGTCGGACATATTGCCAACCTCAACCGCCAGATCTTGCTTTGATTGACATAATTCCTTGTCTTTCTTATGTCCTTCCACCATCTAGCCGCATCCATCTCTTTCTGCCAAACCCATAGAATTCCCTGAAGCCATAGAAATAATGTTACTCTTTCTGGGCCCACCTTCCCCAGTCTCTTCTCCTCCCTCTGTGTCCACCTTCCAAACTGGCCCTATTTAAGGTGGGACTAAACAGCCCTTGGTCTTTTCAAATGTATTTTCCCAGAACCCCCCTGTTCTCCTCTGGATGTTCATCCACCACCCTTTAAACCAGCTACGCTTCCACTCCAATATTTCACCTAAGAAGTGAAGCGGAGCAAAACTGGACACCCTCGTGGCCAAAGGCATCAAAGAAAATCGAAGGCACCACTCTATGTCTATCTCCCGTAGTCATTGCAACAAAACTGAAACAGCCTGGGGCTGTGAGAATCAGCATAGAACTGCACCTCAACAACAAGGCCAAAAAACAAACGGCATCTCAGCACCACGACTCATGTTGCATGAGTTCTTCTCCAAGCTATACTTGAAAACTGGGTACCAGCAAGTAATGCTACACACCGAATCCCGATACACCACCACCTTCACCACCCATAAAGGTTTGTATCGATACAAACGGCTACATTTTGGAATATCATCAGCTGCCAATATTTTTCAGCACATAAAAGGTGTGTAAGAGGACCTCCCATTTTTTCTAAACATCAGCAGCAATATATTAATATACACTGCATCAGAGCAGAATCGAGTGCTTAACCACTTAGAGTGCCATGGTCTCACACTCAGCAAGCTGGAACGAGAATTTCCGAAACCCGAACTAGTGTCTTTCGGCTATACATTCTAGGCTGAAAGAATTTCGGCAAACCCACAAAAAAATACAAGACATTCACGACACCCCAGAACCAAAAGAATCCGTTGGTGGTATGGAGATTCCTATAGACAGTGTGGACAAATTATTTTTTTTAATTCTACTTTGTCAGAACCACTGTGTCATCTCACTAAAAAGACTCTCCTTGGAGCTTGGCCTTTCCTGAAGAGACAGCATTTGAAAACATCAAATCTGTGCTCGCATTTAAGCAACACTGGCTTTTTATGACCCTGTGAAATCTACTGAAATAATAGCCGGTGCAAATTCTGTTGGCCTAGGAGCTTTACTTGAGCAATAAGCCCTGAGCGGGGCGGGGGGCATTACCGATTCAGGTAATGCCCCAGAGCACATGGTTCCATCAGGCCCCTGGGCATTACCGGAAACGGTAATGCCCCCCCCCCCTGTGAGGGGCTTATTGCTATTAGTACCACTACCCATAATACCGGGGTACAAATAGTCTTTTTGCAGTTGTGAGACACCGTTGGTGTTTCGCAAATGAAAAAAGAAAATAAATGCTGCCACGGAATGGGGGGAAGGGACTATATGTAGTCCCTTCACCCTTTCCATGGTGGCCAGTCGTGGAATGAACCCCAGGGATGCAGCAGTGAGCAGAGCATTGTCTGGCAGGTAAGGACCCGAGGAGGGCCAATCATATTGTTTGAAACAATCTGATTGTCCCTCGCTGGTTACTAAGAACATATACTAACTCAAGAGGTGAAACCCGGGCTGCTCGCACACACCAGCAAAGTCCTGTAACCCACTGAGCAGAGGTATTCCCAAATAATGAGAGGCTCTCATAGTTTTATGGGGATGTGAACACCATCACATTGACTTATATGAAAAACCAATCTCTATAATAACAGATTACAAACCCCTAATCCCCATCATGTCTGGGGCAGCACCATATCCCTCAATGCGTATAAAAGAAAAAAATGCTGATGCGTCAGGAAAACGATGTTACTCTTCATACAGGTCCGGTAGTGACAATCCCGCAGATTTCCTTTCAAGACACCCAGACAATCGCAAACAGGATCTGGGAGAAAAGAACATTGAAGCTCACATCAACATAACAGAAGCTGCAATCCCACAATCCATGACCCTAAGAGAAACAGCATGTGAGTCCAAAAAAGATAAATCTATTCAACTGGTCATGACAAAAGTTAGGACAGGAAGATGGAATGACCTACTTCGAACCCCGCCACATCGTACTCAAAGTGCCATATCAGCAGTACAGAAAATATCAAAGGTCAGGCATGAACAGTCTGCTTCCTCATAAAAGACACACACATAGGGGGTCATTACAACCTTGGCGGTAAGGGGTTAAAGGCACCGGTAATGGTGCTGGAGCCGTCAACCCCTTACCGCCCCATTACGAGTCGGCTCGCGGGACACGCAAAGGGCGCCTGGTAAAAACCAGGTCCCCTTAGCGGGTCCCGCTAGCAGACCAGGGAGCTAACAACAGGCCTGATATTATGGGGGCTCGAATGGGATTGGGGATGTACCGGGTCCTGGTTCCTTGAATGAGGAATTACCAGGTCCTACAAGTTTGGAATGGCCCGGTAATTCCTCATTCAAGGAACCCGGATCCGGTACCCGGTAAGGGGGTAACCATGCCGCAAATTGCGGCATGGTTACCTCCAAGGTCGTAATGACCCCCATAGTCATCCCCTAAACCCTTATTAAAAAATTGCTTGGGCTAGCATGTCACGGTCCCCAAGGAATTAAAAAAACTAAAGCACACCTATGACAGAAAGTGTGTTTCTCCACCTGAAAGAAAAAGTAGATGAATGCATAGGGCACTGCATTTGGTGTCAAGCAGCTGCAGCATTACAAAAACAACCGCCCATTCAGTATCCCCCTACAAGCTGTTAACTACGAGAACATTGGAGTCTAGACGTTGGCTCTACTGGCACAGATACACTTCCTCATAGAGTTTGACCAATGGTCACAATATCCAGAAGCTGAATGTGTCAAAACCACGTCAGCCAGCGAAGCAATATCTACCCTAAAAGAGATTTTTGCTACACATGACCTCCCAGAAACAATCAAAACAGACATCGGGCCAATGTTTCACAGCCATGAGTTTGAAGGATTCCTGCAGTGTGTAGGCATTAGCATCAGAAAATTATACCAGTTTGAAGCCATGCCAATGGTCGTGCACAAAGATGTATGCACACCCTCAACAAGATGGTCAGGATTGCGCATAGCCAAGAGCATAACATTAACAGAGCCCTGTATCAGTTCCAGGTGTGACTAATAAAGGGAATTTATCACTTTTCCTCAAGCGGCAACATCTCCTGTGAGGCTATGGAGGTGAGTCTGCACCGCAACACCCTCCCTAGTGGTCTAAGGAAAGTGGGACCTCCCTATGAGGAACTACCTAAACCATTAAAGATAATGACCTACATGAGACTCTCTGGAATGCCAAGAAGTTTCAAACCTCAAGACTTGGATAAAGGAAATTATTTTAATGTTTTTACATTTATCACTTGCAACAAGAAAGAGCTTGTCACTTGAAAGTCTCCAAACCACAGCGGTGAGGATGTTGAAGAGCGAACGTATATTGAACGAGGAGGAGAACGAGAAAGACACACGAATGCAGGAGCAGGGAAAGGCCCCCTTTCAAAATCATAGCGAAAAGAAGGAGCGGAACGGAAGCATGGAACCCACCCTGTTCAAACCTGCATTGAATGACTGGGAGCAGAAATGCCAGGGAATCGCTGTAACCCCTACAAAATAACGAGAGAGAAGAAGATACGTGAGACACCACAGAAAACCAAAGGTAGTAGCAGAGAAGGCCAGAGGCCCGAGCAGAAGTGGAGCCCTGGCCGCGAAGAAGTCATAGTGGGTCAGGGGCCTGTGGAATAGCACGGAGATGACCGCAAGAAAGCGAGAAACATTCTGGCTGGGTGCCGGAGTATCGAGACAGCAAGAGAACAAATTTCAGAGTGTAAACACCAGAAAAAGAAAACCCATAACCAAGCAAGACAAAAAGGACGTTCCCAGAGATGGGCTGAGCCCGCAGAAGTCGGCAGACGTTAAAGGAGGTACGGGGAGAACGGTCAGCCAAACAGGAATTATTACAAAGTTGGGGAAACTCATACCAGTATAAATACTGAAGTTTGGAGAACAAACCTTGACCATAAATACAGAAAAGTCAGAAAGAGAAACTGAACCCCCTGACGGGGGATATGAAAGTGCCTGGGGAATAATACCTTATGAAAAGGGAGAGTCCACATATGGGTGTACGAACAAAGGAAAAAAATACAAAATGGATGTGATAAAGTGAAAACCAAAGAAACCAATAGGAAAACTATATCCCAGGCCAAGTATATGATATTAATGAGAAATATTATCCAAGAAGTCCATTTCTCTACTGAAGTGGTACATTGCAAAAGAGCTTTGAGACTGTTGCCAATCAGAGGATCCCAAAAAGGGGAGAGAAATTGAATATTAAGAAGAAGGGGAATGGAATCGATAATCCCCTGAGAGAATTGAAGAGTTAATGCAACAAGTAACGAGAGACTGGGGGTCATTACGAGTATGAAGGTAGCCATGGTGCTAGTAGCGCCATGGCTACCCCCATACCGCATACCGGGTCCGGGTTCCCTGAATGGGGAAATACTGGCCCATTTCAACTTTGGAGGACCCGGTATTTCCCCATTCAGGGAACGCATCCCCATTCCCATTCGAGCCCCCATAGGGCTGAATGGGAATGGGGAGTGAGCTAACAACGGGCCCATTGTTAGATCTGGTCCTTTAACGGCTCCCACTAAGGGCGCCTGGTAAAACCAGCTGCCCTTAGCGGGACCCGCTAAAGGACCTCGTAATGATGTGGTAATGAGTTAATGGCACCGGCTCCCTTACCGGCACCATTAACCCCTTACCGCCAACCTCAGAATGAGGCACACTATCTGAAAAGTAACTATTGAAAGAAAAAACAAAGAGTGGTACAAGAAGTACAATTCAGGAGAAGGATGTCCTTCTGACCTCGGTTATTTATAGCGTGGTAGGGTCATTTAGCTTAGTGTTGGATGGCAGGCATTTTCTTTTGGGCATTCACTGACGACTGACGAGCACCCTAGTTATGTTTTTGTAGGTAGGGAACAAGCCCATAGCAACAGGAAGGGATAGGCATCCTTATTCTTTTTCTTTGATAAAAATCCTTAAACATGCCCAAATTCGTGTCTGCGTCCTCCTTCTGATCTACGTCATAGCTGAATACTGCTCAACACTCCAAGCATTTATGGAAAGTTGACTGTGCATGAGAAGACCAATCATCTACGACCAAGCAGGTACAGAAAAGAGGCAAACTGGGAATGAGAACAAGAGTTTTCGCAGAAAGCTAGTTTGTAGAGACGTACAGGTAGGTGACAGTGATAATCCAAACTAGGAAGCATGCAGGCAAGATGTCCCCGAACCATAGACCTCACCCATGGAAAACAGTCAACACAAAAGGGTTGATGATTACCACATGAAATGAGAGACAGTTCTTCACTCACAATGCAAGCTTCTTTAAGAAAGTTGAAATACCTGACATTCCAAGATTCTCTGTAGTCAGCAGACCAGCAGCGCAGTACATGGACACCCAAATCTGACAGCATCCAATGAGAACCGAAGCCCTGACCATGAAGATCAGTGTGAAAGTGAACCAGACAATAAAGCACCACTGCCACAGAAGAACAATAGCCAGAGCCAAGGGATCCCATGAGATCAACTAGACACATTCCCAAGCACCTAGATGAGTATATATCAGTGATTTTGGGGGCACTGCGGAGCAGCCAAGCAATATGGCTGCTTAGCTTGTAAACTCTGTTCCATGGCTCGGAATATTATGTGACTTTCATAGTGATTACTGCTGCAGTTGCTATATATTGCTGCTCTACACTGCCCGTGGAGGGTTGCTCAATCGGAGTGTGATCGAGATCCTTTCTTGTCACCTGGTTTCGACGTTCATCTGACCCAGAGGTGGGTCTGCACATCGCCTGCAGCGGAGGCCTGGTGACCCTCACCCACACAAACGCACCCAGTGGTGTTGAATTCGTCCCTCGCTGAGCTGCTGCACCGGGCTGAAGCCCTATTGCTGAGGCATGGTGGGGAGCAAGGGCTCGAGGGGACCACCGGCACTGAGGATCAACGTGTTGGCCTCCTGTGGTGCCGACGCCCGCCTGCCTGCTAATCCCGGCGGGCATGGGACTCAAATTACTCTGTTGCCACAAGGAGGGTGCGATCACCTGGAGAGCAAAGGCCTGCATCCATTCGCCTACTACAGTTGCTTACCTCGGTAGAAGCTGTGACCCTACACGGTGCCACAGCTGCACCTGTTTATTCTGCTGGCACATTGCAGTGAGGTGTGTCCAGGGCGCTGTTTTGGGCCGCCACACAGTCTGCAACGCTCCTTTATCAGGCGAGGCCTGGTATGACCCTGCAGCGCACCCATGCATCCTGCACAGGGGTGTACGCGGCCTGGGATTTGCACACCTGCCATTGTTTGTCTTTTTTTCCCTCTGTGCACTGGTTGTGCTGGAGTGCTCGGACTCATAGCCTTCCTATTGAACACTGCTGGACCCATTAAGTTGAAACAATTGGGATGGCTACAGTCTTTGCTGCTTGTCAGGACCCTGAGGGAGTTACACTACTGGGCAAGTGCACTGTAAGCACAGTTTCACATGTGGAGGGGGCACTGCTGTACCTGAGGGCTGCAACTATCAACAGCAACCTTCCTGTTCTTCACCTGCTGCGAGTCATGACCAGTGGGACAGGTGGGAGAAAGAAAACTGGTGGCATGAATAAATGTACAAAGTCAACCCCCCCGGAGAGAAGGAGATGAACCATCCCCTAATTCAATGTGCCCCAGAGCAGGCTGGGAGTACCCCACCTTTGGAATAACAGCAAATGCTGGACACTATGACTAAGGCGTTCGCCACTGCGAATGAAAATCTGGAAGGCACCAGCATCAGATACCAACTTGCCAAGGAATTCCAATGGATTAATGAGGCAGGGGCCAACGAGAGGGTCTAACAGAAAGGTGAAAGTAGTCCTTGAAGATAAGATACTTGAGACTGTCTCTGAAACAATGATGGCTCTTCTTGTTTCCGAAGTATGGAAAAGGGATTTCCACAAACACACCCATGTCACAGCAAGGGTCCTACCACCAAACGTTATTCTCTTGGAACAGGGGACCACATGAAATCTGAGGTAAGTGGATCTCAGGGGGCTGAATGGACAATAAACAATTTTGTGTAGGAGCCATTTATGGCCCACCCCTTTAAATGCCTGATGGAAAAAGACAGATAACTTTAAAGGAGATACAGAAGAAAGGGAAAGGATTGCCTGCATGCTGGTAGCTACATACCCAGACCATGAGAAGATTTCAGAACCTGGAGGTAAACTAGAGTATGAAGTGGGCTCAAGCAGTGGATAATTGAAACCTGCAGGGGGGCTCACTGCTGGTTCATCTGGGCCTGCAACGGGCTCCTATTGGAATGCATGGGCAGTGACTGGTGGGCGGCAGGCAGATAGAATGATTGCAGCCTGAAGCTTGACCTAGGACAGGGGGAATAAAAGCCTGTCAATATCTTCAAGCCAGAGAACAAGAGTCACCACGAGGGTTTATTATGCAGGAACCCAGTGAGGTGCATTGAACACTTAAAAAAGTGTGTTGGACTTTCAAAAACTCCAATGTGACCACACCTCCAGGCTAAAACAGCCTTGAACTTGGATTATGTTAGACAATGAAAAGATAAAGCCTCTCACATGTGTTAAACTAATCCAAATCCCTTTCACTTGTGTATGCTCATTTTGTGTTGTAGTTTGCTGCGTATGCCCCTCCTCTGCCTTCTCCCAACATTGACCTGTAGAAGAATAAAAGATGTGGAACCATGCACAATTGGTTCTGATTTTCTGTAAATACACTTTGCCTGTGACACACCAAAGCAGCAATCATCATTGGCCATTTGGTGCGGTCATTCAGAGTTTCCAACAGCAGGCTATTTTACAAAGACTAGTGACTTGGAATCAGCGTTCTTAATGGCCGCATCTCATTAACTTAATTTGGAGCAGGACTGCAAAATATTAGAAGTGGAATTTTCCTGATAATACATTTGCATTTCTATCACATTTCTAGAGATAGTGCTCATGTTAAGTAAATGGCAAACTGGTGTAGATGTCAATGAGATGGGATAGTTGCAAAATTATGTATTTGGAAATTATTTTGGGGCGTAAACGTGTGAATTGTATTTGGTACATGCAGTGAAGAAAAATCATTTATTTTTGTGACTTTTGATAGAACAATTGAAACACACAGAAAAATGCATAATCGTGATTGGTTCGACAATCAAGGCTGCTTGTTTAAATATTGTCTAATGAATGTAGCACAGAAGAACTTTTAAACAAGATTTTGAACAGTTCACAATTAAAGTGAATGCCGTCATTCCCTTGGAAAGTAACCACTCTCCATATCGCAGTTACAAAGAGAAAGCATTCCCAACACAAATCACACTACATATGTATGCCAATTTGAAAACCATTTCGTTCTCTATATTGATGTTAATCACAAATATATTATTTAAAGTAAGGTAGGGTATAACACGTTTCTACTTGTTATCAAGGAATACAGTGGGTGATCTTTTAAAAATGTGAGCCATTACTTTGACATCTGTGTAATCAAATTGAACAAGGCAAAACTCAGTCACATGAACAATATGTGCATTATTCAAATGGGTCTCAAACATTATACCACATTGAAGTGATAGAGGCCGGAACAACAGACTCTAATGTGGTAGGGGCTCAACATTTGAGTTTGTGGTACTGAGCCAAAGGCAATAATCCCTCTCCCCTGCTAATGTCCTCCCCCTACATAATTTTTCTGGCTGCCTGGTTCCTTCTGATTTATACAGGTCACCAGGCCATCCTTGACCAGTCTACCCCAGCACTTGGTCTCCCCTGACACCCTAACCTGCTCTTGCCCTACAGGGCTCCCTCCCCCTGCACTAGCCTGGCTGGGCCTGCACCCCTATTGAGCCCATCTAGCCCTGTCCTCGCACTTAGCATGTGGACCTTCTTTCCTGTGAAATCTCTGCATTCTCCTGGCACTTGTACACTTAGTATCCCCTTAGCAATCGCCTAGCTCAGGGACCCTCAGGCAATCATCTTTAAAATACAATCCATCCTGAATCACCCATTTCCTGTTGCCATCTGAAGGAAGACAACATTTCTCATAATAAATACAAGAGGTCAATGAAAGGCAAAAGGTGCGAGAGGTGGAACTGCAGGCCCTTGCACATAAGGTCATGAACCACGTAGTTGATCGGGGAAAACTCGTGCAAAATGTCAGCCAGAGGGGAAATGCCATCTTGGCTGAAATAAAGGATATGGTGGTGGCAGTTGGTACTGTACCCTGTGTCAACGAGGTATGCAGGAAGAGATGAAATGGCCTCAATGCCAGGGTCCAAAGCTGTTGCCCATCTCAGTGGCGGCTGGTGAATGTTTTAACTGGAGGGGTGTAAATATTTGTCCCTGATATGGCCGAGCGACCAAGTTTAGGGAGGGGGCCCACACCACTAAAGGGGAATTTGTGGGGGGGATTCTCCGCCCGAGTATTTTTTTAAATAATGGGTCAAAATAGTGAATTTTAAGGCACACTTTTTAGAAAATGTTTGCAAAAAGCCAAACACTTTGAAATTGGCTTGTGTGAGGTAACTCATGAAAAGAATCCAATAGATGCAAGTCACCAAGATTGCACAGGAGCATTTCACCAACACATTTCCATGATGCCTTTACCCACAATATTTGCCAGTATAAAACATTTTCACAGTGGCTGTGCCCATAAATTTCCATGCTGACTGCAACATTATTCCCTATTATTCCCATATAAGAACATACTCGTGTTTGCTCTATGTATAATACCAGTAATGATACTACAAGAAAACATGTCCATCTTTGTTCTGCCAATATATGGCAGAATCCCCACGTACAAACATATTTCAGCTGGCTTTACCATTAAAAATGCATGCCAAAGTATCAACACATGTCCAGATTGACTGTACTAAAATGTCAGTCGAGCCACATAATAACTCTTACCATGCTTGCTTTACCAAAGATGTCCAATACAAAATGTCATACCACAATATGAAATGACTAGACTGGCTGCATTGGAATGCCAGTCTAGCTACATAATAACACTTATGCTTGTTTTACCAAAGATGGCTAATGCAAAATGTCATGCCACAGTAAGAATAATACCACTTACCATGCTTGCTTTATCAACCATGCACAGTAAAAAATTCCATGCCTTCTCCATGGTGTGCCAGCGCCTTGCAGTCAGACATAATCACAATAATGATGATTGCGAGGCGCTGGGGGACACTGGGGTAAGGCATGTTTTTTTACCGTCCATAGATTTCCAGTAAGAAAATGACACGCCTGTCCCCTGGTTCCAAAGCTCCTCACACATGCACACCATGAATGTGGTTATGTGTGTATGCCAGGCACTGCAGGACCAGGGTACAGGGATGGTAGTTTTACTGGACATCTATGGTAGATGTCCAGCAAAGAAATACCATGCCTGTCCCCTAGGCCTCATAGAGACAAACACACACACACAAAGTGATTATTTATGTATGCAAGGTGCTGGGGGCCAAGGGGGCAGGTAGGTTTTCTTTTTACTAGACATCTATCATAGATGTCCAGTAAAACATACCATCCCTGGCCCCTGGGCCCCACAGCACCCCAGACGGAGAGCTGGTTTTGGCAGGTGGGGATGGGTTTTGTGCAACAAAGGCATTTTTTAAATGCCTTTGTTGTACAAACCTCCTACCCCCACTCGCCAAAATCATCTCTGACCAGCACAAACACACACATACACATAGCAAGCACTTGCTCTCATTCACAGTCTCGAGCACCCACCATGCACTCACTCATAACACAAGTATACATGCATCCATAACCATATTTAAATAAATGAGCATACAAACACACACATTTACACAGCATACACACAGAAAGGACCGTCTCATTCACACCAGTATCTATCATCATACATTCACCTAAAACAAGCATGCACGCATCCATACACATAATTTAAATGAAAGTAAATGAACATAAATGTACCTTCTGCCGCGGGTCCGGAGGTTCCAGTGCTAAAGCCCCCTACAACCATTAACAGGAATCAGTAAGTTTCCTGGTTCCTACACATGCGTGCAAGGGGCATGCATGAGCGTGGGTCCGTAGACGCCCCGCTCCAGCCTGCTCTGTCTGTATGTGTGAGGAGGCACATGAGTGTCTCCTTTTCACATACAGATGTGCAGTTCCCCAGCCAGCATTTCCAATGAGCCATGCCATGCTGAGGAAGCAAACGCCCACAGGCTTGCATGGCTCATTGATCTCGCACAGCTGGTGAAACTTAAGTGGGAAGTTTCCCTTTCACTCCTGAGGGAGTGCTCATCTTTTACTGTGCTGGCCCCTCCATACTGGGTGAGAGAGGGCCAAGACCGGGCGGGTCGGCGCCCCCTTGCCCATTATGGACAAGCCGCCCCTGGTACATCCACCAGCAGGAGACAACTGTCACAGGAGGCGGCACAGTGGAGTCACTCAAACTCATGTCATGGGAGTATATGGCAAGCAGCATCCGGCACATGGAAGCTATCAAGAGCATAGGAGTAGCTGAAGTGGAAGCGTTCAGTCAACCTGAGATGGGTGAGTGTGAATGTCACCTCTCTTATGGCAATGCATGACCTGACTCATTATCCCATGTATGTGAATGACTGCATAATTACAATCTCCAGGTCAACAGCCTACCAATGGCAATGTGACTGTGAAAATAGAAACGTACCATAAATTGACAGTTGAAGCCATGCAATCATTAGATGCACCCATCAGGGCAGGCCATGTGCCAACAGAAACCCCCTGTGTCTACATCCATCCCTGGAATATCCAAAAGCTAAACTAACCATGTTGGAGACAACACCAATGACTGCCTGACACACATAAATGCCATGTGATCAAGCCATAGGCCAATGAGGGCCTGCATACATGGCAGAGAAAATCCCCATGCCACCTCACTCCAGTAAAACCTTGCCGGGGCAGCATATGCTAGCTTACAAAACTACCTTTGCCATGCCCCATGCTGACCCCGATCAGAAATCCACAAATGAGACATCACATCTAACACATGATCACATGAAAATCAGCCCTCACATCCTGCATGCCCTGTCACACAGGATTCTGACAGAGCATGTACTGCATTGACATCATTGACATCAAATAGGTGACCCCCCCAATCATCTGGACCATTATCACTTGAGGAGCATGAGTGTGTTGTATGATCGCAATTGTACTTACCCTATTTCCGGGTCTGTTGCCCTCTGTGCATCTCCATAAATGCAGGCAGTGTACTGTTTCACAGGACATGGCATCATGGGTGGAATCGGGGAGGAACCTAGGAATGCAGCACTGTATTGGAGTGAGGTCTGCTTCACACTTCACCTGTACATCAAGGTGATGTTATTGTTTCCTGTTCCTGTAAACCTGTGAGCCTCCAATGTCACAATCATGCAGTCCAGAGCTGCAATGACGTTGGGGTAGTTGACATCTGCTTAGTAGCATGTCTTTGTTGCATTTATCTGTGCTGGGGTGGTTGGCAGGGAGATGGGAACCTGAATGAACATGACAAAAATGTGGGCTGCAACGTGCCATGCAAAATGCCCACAGTGGTGGAAGGTGTCTGTGGCAGAAAGTGTAGCACGTGCACAAGCTTCAGCAGTGGTGGTATTGCTGTTCGGATGTTGATCCTGCTTTGTAGATGATACTGTATCAGAGCGAGTAGCTTTGCTATGGTCTGTTGAGGTTGTTAGTAGCTGCCCCATCAATTTGCACTCTCCTTGCATGGAATCTCCTCTACCTTTCTGCCTTTCAGCTACTTATTCTCTGTGCTTCTGCTGTGCATGCCTCTGTAGTGTGTCTGGGAAAGGTATGGCCATTATATACCATTTCTGAGTCTAGTGGCTTAAATTCCATTACCTGTATGCATTTACTTCCACCTTTTAGGTTTAGGTAACTGCACAGTATTTGTAGCGAAATTTCCAATTGTTGGTGGTTTTTCAGCAGTATTCCCACTTGCAATGCAGTGGAATTACCATTTTCATTAATGGTGCTCATTCCGCTATTGGGGCCAATTCTGGAGGGTGTCTGCAGTAATTCCATCAGTGCTAATTCTGCTGGAGGAATAGGTGTCAACTTTCTACAATCCTTAATTTGACAGAGTGGTAAACGTGGCCGTTATTCGATTACTGCCAATTTTTCCACTTACCACCTAACTTGTAATGAGGCCCAACTCTAAAAAGAACTGTTATTTTAAAAGTGAAACATACTTGGTAGAGTGTGATTTCTCTGTTTTACAACGTTTTACTGCCTGTTAGTATAGTGTTATTCTCTTTGCCTTTGCTCAATATAAATATTATATTTCTTATATAAATATAGTTAGTTTGGATCTTCTCTTATTTGGTATTTAATGTGTATACTGAATCTGTAAGTCTACCCCCACCCCCTGCGACTCCCTCGCTCACGCCACTCCTTTGACTTAGGCCTGAACTGCTCTTCCTAATCTACCACTTGTGGATCCTGGTAAGCTTAAGAGAGTCCCAAGTTGTACTTGAGGCACAAAGATATACCAGAGGACCCTGGCCACAGAGCCTTAAGGAAAATCTCCCCAACACCCTCAGCTTAAAATGTACTGCTAGCAATATCTGAGTTTAAATTAGTTTTCTGCCAGTTTGCAGAAAGGTTGCAGGTACACTTGCAGCCCTGTGGGACGTTTTAAATTGCAGACTGATAAGAGCAGAGAAGATTAAGGGACATCAACCTACCCCCACCCAGTATGCCACCAGGCAAACTCTTGCCCTGGGGATTGAAATAGAAACTGGGCCTCATACGCACAATGGGTTATATGGAATTGGGAGTAAGGTCGGGGAGGACAATCAACCACCACCACCACATGAATAAAGGCTTATGTGCATGGTGTTTCATAATAAAACGTAACAGTTCAGAATATACTATACACCAAAGATCACAAGGCTACACTTTAATATATCTCTTCCATCCCAGTAGTGGTGGTTGTGCTGATTGCTTTCGTCCTGCAGCTGGAACACAAGTGATCAGAGCATACTGCATGTCAACAATCACAAGGTTGCCCTGTGCTAAACCATTCACCTCAGTGCCCTGATTCCTTTTACTTACTCCCAGTGGAAAAGAAGACCTACCACACAATACACTACCTGATGATCATCATTAGACTGCACTGACATTAATCCTTCAGTCTCCCAGCACTAATAGTTTTTCTTATCTCCCTATAAAATATATGAACTCACAAAATACTCATTGACAAATATCACAAGAATACACAATATGGTGTCCATCTCCAGATACGGATTGCTTCCCTTTCTTACTCATGGAACACACGAGCTAAGTGGTGTATGTGGTCTTCACAAGACTGCAATGCAATGAATCCCCTAATTTCCAAATAAGTTTTGCACCCCTGTCCTCCGCATAAATATTGCTACAGTCAAAATCAATCCACCCTCTCTGACACAATTTCACAGCAAGAACTGATACACTATGCTTTTAATACAATACCATATGTCACTTTGTTATAAAAAAAAAATAAGATGTGCCATCAGAGGAGTACTGTTCTTACGCCTAAATTATTACTATAATTGATGGTTTATATTTTTGAGAAGTTGTATGACTCAAGATTGCATTACATTACAGATAACTAAACAAATACCTTGTTCCAAGTTCCATGTCAACCTAGTGTTATGCTGTTTCATAACAACAACATTAAATGTAATGTGTTCAAAGGGGTCAGTCCATCATGGGTAATCCCACCATGTCCTTCCCAGTCCCTCTGTGGTTCACAGTCTTTCAGCGCCTTGAGTTAACTTGAAAGTACTTGCAAAGTCCTGTTTGGGAGGGTTCCATTCACCTATGTTGAAAACTGTCAGTTCATTGTCAGGTTGATGGTGCCAATGACTAACTACTTACAGGATTACTGGGGACCTGAACCACATGCCTGTTTAGTGAAAATACTTGCCAGCATTGAGTCAATGGGAAGACTCTCTGTGGTGGCAACCAGAGAGGCGAGGTAGATCTTCTGGCCTACTCCTATATGCTTCATCCTGTCTCCTACCCACTCACCTCACTGATCACATTCTGTTCTTCTAGACCTCCCACTGTCTGGTCGGACATATTGCCAACCTCAACCGCCAGATCTTGCTTTGATTGACATAATTCCTTGTCTTTCTTATGTCCTTCCACCATCTAGCCGCATCCATCTCTTTCTGCCAAACCCATAGAATTCCCTGAAGCCATAGAAATAATGTTACTCTTTCTGGGCCCACCTTCCCCAGTCTCTTCTCAGAACCCCCCTGTTCTCCTCTGGATGTTCATCCACCACCCTTTAAACCAGCTACGCTTCCACTCCAATATTTCACCTAAGAAGTGAAGCGGAGCAAAACTGGACACCCTCGTGGCCAAAGGCATCAAAGAAAATCGAAGGCACCACTCTATGTCTATCTCCCGTAGTCATTGCAACAAAACTGAAACAGCCTGGGGCTGTGAGAATCAGCATAGAACTGCACCTCAACAACAAGGCCAAAAAACAAACGGCATCTCAGCACCACGACTCATGTTGCATGAGTTCTTCTCCAAGCTATACTTGAAAACTGGGTACCAGCAAGTAATGCTACACACCGAATCCCGATACACCACCACCTTCACCACCCATAAAGGTTTGTATCGATACAAACGGCTACATTTTGGAATATCATCAGCTGCCAATATTTTTCAGCACATAAAAGGTGTGTAAGAGGACCTCCCATTTTTTCTAAACATCAGCAGCAATATATTAATATACACTGCATCAGAGCAGAATCGAGTGCTTAACCACTTAGAGTGCCATGGTCTCACACTCAGCAAGCTGGAACGAGAATTTCCGAAACCCGAACTAGTGTCTTTCGGCTATACATTCTAGGCTGAAAGAATTTCGGCAAACCCACAAAAAAATACAAGACATTCACGACACCCCAGAACCAAAAGAATCCGTTGGTGGTATGGAGATTCCTATAGACAGTGTGGACAAATTATTTTTTTTAATTCTACTTTGTCAGAACCACTGTGTCATCTCACTAAAAAGACTCTCCTTGGAGCTTGGCCTTTCCTGAAGAGACAGCATTTGAAAACATCAAATCTGTGCTCGCATTTAAGCAACACTGGCTTTTTATGACCCTGTGAAATCTACTGAAATAATAGCCGGTGCAAATTCTGTTGGCCTAGGAGCTTTACTTGAGCAATAAGCCCTGAGCGGGGCGGGGGGCATTACCGATTCAGGTAATGCCCCAGAGCACATGGTTCCATCAGGCCCCTGGGCATTACCGGAAACGGTAATGCCCCCCCCCCTGTGAGGGGCTTATTGCTATTAGTACCACTACCCATAATACCGGGGTACAAATAGTCTTTTTGCAGTTGTGAGACACCGTTGGTGTTTCGCAAATGAAAAAAGAAAATAAATGCTGCCACGGAATGGGGGGAAGGGACTATATGTAGTCCCTTCACCCTTTCCATGGTGGCCAGTCGTGGAATGAACCCCAGGGATGCAGCAGTGAGCAGAGCATTGTCTGGCAGGTAAGGACCCGAGGAGGGCCAATCATATTGTTTGAAACAATCTGATTGTCCCTCGCTGGTTACTAAGAACATATACTAACTCAAGAGGTGAAACCCGGGCTGCTCGCACACACCAGCAAAGTCCTGTAACCCACTGAGCAGAGGTATTCCCAAATAATGAGAGGCTCTCATAGTTTTATGGGGATGTGAACACCATCACATTGACTTATATGAAAAACCAATCTCTATAATAACAGATTACAAACCCCTAATCCCCATCATGTCTGGGGCAGCACCATATCCCTCAATGCGTATAAAAGAAAAAAATGCTGATGCGTCAGGAAAACGATGTTACTCTTCATACAGGTCCGGTAGTGACAATCCCGCAGATTTCCTTTCAAGACACCCAGACAATCGCAAACAGGATCTGGGAGAAAAGAACATTGAAGCTCACATCAACATAACAGAAGCTGCAATCCCACAATCCATGACCCTAAGAGAAACAGCATGTGAGTCCAAAAAAGATAAATCTATTCAACTGGTCATGACAAAAGTTAGGACAGGAAGATGGAATGACCTACTTCGAACCCCGCCACATCGTACTCAAAGTGCCATATCAGCAGTACAGAAAATATCAAAGGTCAGGCATGAACAGTCTGCTTCCTCATAAAAGACACACACATAGGGGGTCATTACAACCTTGGCGGTAAGGGGTTAAAGGCACCGGTAATGGTGCTGGAGCCGTCAACCCCTTACCGCCCCATTACGAGTCGGCTCGCGGGACACGCAAAGGGCGCCTGGTAAAAACCAGGTCCCCTTAGCGGGTCCCGCTAGCAGACCAGGGAGCTAACAACAGGCCTGATATTATGGGGGCTCGAATGGGATTGGGGATGTACCGGGTCCTGGTTCCTTGAATGAGGAATTACCAGGTCCTACAAGTTTGGAATGGCCCGGTAATTCCTCATTCAAGGAACCCGGATCCGGTACCCGGTAAGGGGGTAACCATGCCGCAAATTGCGGCATGGTTACCTCCAAGGTCGTAATGACCCCCATAGTCATCCCCTAAACCCTTATTAAAAAATTGCTTGGGCTAGCATGTCACGGTCCCCAAGGAATTAAAAAAACTAAAGCACACCTATGACAGAAAGTGTGTTTCTCCACCTGAAAGAAAAAGTAGATGAATGCATAGGGCACTGCATTTGGTGTCAAGCAGCTGCAGCATTACAAAAACAACCGCCCATTCAGTATCCCCCTACAAGCTGTTAACTACGAGAACATTGGAGTCTAGACGTTGGCTCTACTGGCACAGATACACTTCCTCATAGAGTTTGACCAATGGTCACAATATCCAGAAGCTGAATGTGTCAAAACCACGTCAGCCAGCGAAGCAATATCTACCCTAAAAGAGATTTTTGCTACACATGACCTCCCAGAAACAATCAAAACAGACATCGGGCCAATGTTTCACAGCCATGAGTTTGAAGGATTCCTGCAGTGTGTAGGCATTAGCATCAGAAAATTATACCAGTTTGAAGCCATGCCAATGGTCGTGCACAAAGATGTATGCACACCCTCAACAAGATGGTCAGGATTGCGCATAGCCAAGAGCATAACATTAACAGAGCCCTGTATCAGTTCCAGGTGTGACTAATAAAGGGAATTTATCACTTTTCCTCAAGCGGCAACATCTCCTGTGAGGCTATGGAGGTGAGTCTGCACCGCAACACCCTCCCTAGTGGTCTAAGGAAAGTGGGACCTCCCTATGAGGAACTACCTAAACCATTAAAGATAATGACCTACATGAGACTCTCTGGAATGCCAAGAAGTTTCAAACCTCAAGACTTGGATAAAGGAAATTATTTTAATGTTTTTACATTTATCACTTGCAACAAGAAAGAGCTTGTCACTTGAAAGTCTCCAAACCACAGCGGTGAGGATGTTGAAGAGCGAACGTATATTGAACGAGGAGGAGAACGAGAAAGACACACGAATGCAGGAGCAGGGAAAGGCCCCCTTTCAAAATCATAGCGAAAAGAAGGAGCGGAACGGAAGCATGGAACCCACCCTGTTCAAACCTGCATTGAATGACTGGGAGCAGAAATGCCAGGGAATCGCTGTAACCCCTACAAAATAACGAGAGAGAAGAAGATACGTGAGACACCACAGAAAACCAAAGGTAGTAGCAGAGAAGGCCAGAGGCCCGAGCAGAAGTGGAGCCCTGGCCGCGAAGAAGTCATAGTGGGTCAGGGGCCTGTGGAATAGCACGGAGATGACCGCAAGAAAGCGAGAAACATTCTGGCTGGGTGCCGGAGTATCGAGACAGCAAGAGAACAAATTTCAGAGTGTAAACACCAGAAAAAGAAAACCCATAACCAAGCAAGACAAAAAGGACGTTCCCAGAGATGGGCTGAGCCCGCAGAAGTCGGCAGACGTTAAAGGAGGTACGGGGAGAACGGTCAGCCAAACAGGAATTATTACAAAGTTGGGGAAACTCATACCAGTATAAATACTGAAGTTTGGAGAACAAACCTTGACCATAAATACAGAAAAGTCAGAAAGAGAAACTGAACCCCCTGACGGGGGATATGAAAGTGCCTGGGGAATAATACCTTATGAAAAGGGAGAGTCCACATATGGGTGTACGAACAAAGGAAAAAAATACAAAATGGATGTGATAAAGTGAAAACCAAAGAAACCAATAGGAAAACTATATCCCAGGCCAAGTATATGATATTAATGAGAAATATTATCCAAGAAGTCCATTTCTCTACTGAAGTGGTACATTGCAAAAGAGCTTTGAGACTGTTGCCAATCAGAGGATCCCAAAAAGGGGAGAGAAATTGAATATTAAGAAGAAGGGGAATGGAATCGATAATCCCCTGAGAGAATTGAAGAGTTAATGCAACAAGTAACGAGAGACTGGGGGTCATTACGAGTATGAAGGTAGCCATGGTGCTAGTAGCGCCATGGCTACCCCCATACCGCATACCGGGTCCGGGTTCCCTGAATGGGGAAATACTGGCCCATTTCAACTTTGGAGGACCCGGTATTTCCCCATTCAGGGAACGCATCCCCATTCCCATTCGAGCCCCCATAGGGCTGAATGGGAATGGGGAGTGAGCTAACAACGGGCCCATTGTTAGATCTGGTCCTTTAACGGCTCCCACTAAGGGCGCCTGGTAAAACCAGCTGCCCTTAGCGGGACCCGCTAAAGGACCTCGTAATGATGTGGTAATGAGTTAATGGCACCGGCTCCCTTACCGGCACCATTAACCCCTTACCGCCAACCTCAGAATGAGGCACACTATCTGAAAAGTAACTATTGAAAGAAAAAACAAAGAGTGGTACAAGAAGTACAATTCAGGAGAAGGATGTCCTTCTGACCTCGGTTATTTATAGCGTGGTAGGGTCATTTAGCTTAGTGTTGGATGGCAGGCATTTTCTTTTGGGCATTCACTGACGACTGACGAGCACCCTAGTTATGTTTTTGTAGGTAGGGAACAAGCCCATAGCAACAGGAAGGGATAGGCATCCTTATTCTTTTTCTTTGATAAAAATCCTTAAACATGCCCAAATTCGTGTCTGCGTCCTCCTTCTGATCTACGTCATAGCTGAATACTGCTCAACACTCCAAGCATTTATGGAAAGTTGACTGTGCATGAGAAGACCAATCATCTACGACCAAGCAGGTACAGAAAAGAGGCAAACTGGGAATGAGAACAAGAGTTTTCGCAGAAAGCTAGTTTGTAGAGACGTACAGGTAGGTGACAGTGATAATCCAAACTAGGAAGCATGCAGGCAAGATGTCCCCGAACCATAGACCTCACCCATGGAAAACAGTCAACACAAAAGGGTTGATGATTACCACATGAAATGAGAGACAGTTCTTCACTCACAATGCAAGCTTCTTTAAGAAAGTTGAAATACCTGACATTCCAAGATTCTCTGTAGTCAGCAGACCAGCAGCGCAGTACATGGACACCCAAATCTGACAGCATCCAATGAGAACCGAAGCCCTGACCATGAAGATCAGTGTGAAAGTGAACCAGACAATAAAGCACCACTGCCACAGAAGCCAAGGCCAAGGGATCCCATGAGATCAACTAGACACATTCCCAAGCACCTAGATGAGTATATATCAGTGATTTTGGGGGCACTGCGGAGCAGCCAAGCAATATGGCTGCTTAGCTTGTAAACTCTGTTCCATGGCTCGGAATATTATGTGACTTTCATAGTGATTACTGCTGCAGTTGCTATATATTGCTGCTCTACACTGCCCGTGGAGGGTTGCTCAATCGGAGTGTGATCGAGATCCTTTCTTGTCACCTGGTTTCGACGTTCATCTGACCCAGAGGTGGGTCTGCACATCGCCTGCAGCGGAGGCCTGGTGACCCTCACCCACACAAACGCACCCAGTGGTGTTGAATTCGTCCCTCGCTGAGCTGCTGCACCGGGCTGAAGCCCTATTGCTGAGGCATGGTGGGGAGCAAGGGCTCGAGGGGACCACCGGCACTGAGGATCAACGTGTTGGCCTCCTGTGGTGCCGACGCCCGCCTGCCTGCTAATCCCGGCGGGCATGGGACTCAAATTACTCTGTTGCCACAAGGAGGGTGCGATCACCTGGAGAGCAAAGGCCTGCATCCATTCGCCTACTACAGTTGCTTACCTCGGTAGAAGCTGTGACCCTACACGGTGCCACAGCTGCACCTGTTTATTCTGCTGGCACATTGCAGTGAGGTGTGTCCAGGGCGCTGTTTTGGGCCGCCACACAGTCTGCAACGCTCCTTTATCAGGCGAGGCCTGGTATGACCCTGCAGCGCACCCATGCATCCTGCACAGGGGTGTACGCGGCCTGGGATTTGCACACCTGCCATTGTTTGTCTTTTTTTCCCTCTGTGCACTGGTTGTGCTGGAGTGCTCGGACTCATAGCCTTCCTATTGAACACTGCTGGACCCATTAAGTTGAAACAATTGGGATGGCTACAGTCTTTGCTGCTTGTCAGGACCCTGAGGGAGTTACACTACTGGGCAAGTGCACTGTAAGCACAGTTTCACATGTGGAGGGGGCACTGCTGTACCTGAGGGCTGCAACTATCAACAGCAACCTTCCTGTTCTTCACCTGCTGCGAGTCATGACCAGTGGGACAGGTGGGAGAAAGAAAACTGGTGGCATGAATAAATGTACAAAGTCAACCCCCCCGGAGAGAAGGAGATGAACCATCCCCTAATTCAATGTGCCCCAGAGCAGGCTGGGAGTACCCCACCTTTGGAATAACAGCAAATGCTGGACACTATGACTAAGGCGTTCGCCACTGCGAATGAAAATCTGGAAGGCACCAGCATCAGATACCAACTTGCCAAGGAATTCCAATGGATTAATGAGGCAGGGGCCAACGAGAGGGTCTAACAGAAAGGTGAAAGTAGTCCTTGAAGATAAGATACTTGAGACTGTCTCTGAAACAATGATGGCTCTTCTTGTTTCCGAAGTATGGAAAAGGGATTTCCACAAACACACCCATGTCACAGCAAGGGTCCTACCACCAAACGTTATTCTCTTGGAACAGGGGACCACATGAAATCTGAGGTAAGTGGATCTCAGGGGGCTGAATGGACAATAAACAATTTTGTGTAGGAGCCATTTATGGCCCACCCCTTTAAATGCCTGATGGAAAAAGACAGATAACTTTAAAGGAGATACAGAAGAAAGGGAAAGGATTGCCTGCATGCTGGTAGCTACATACCCAGACCATGAGAAGATTTCAGAACCTGGAGGTAAACTAGAGTATGAAGTGGGCTCAAGCAGTGGATAATTGAAACCTGCAGGGGGGCTCACTGCTGGTTCATCTGGGCCTGCAACGGGCTCCTATTGGAATGCATGGGCAGTGACTGGTGGGCGGCAGGCAGATAGAATGATTGCAGCCTGAAGCTTGACCTAGGACAGGGGGAATAAAAGCCTGTCAATATCTTCAAGCCAGAGAACAAGAGTCACCACGAGGGTTTATTATGCAGGAACCCAGTGAGGTGCATTGAACACTTAAAAAAGTGTGTTGGACTTTCAAAAACTCCAATGTGACCACACCTCCAGGCTAAAACAGCCTTGAACTTGGATTATGTTAGACAATGAAAAGATAAAGCCTCTCACATGTGTTAAACTAATCCAAATCCCTTTCACTTGTGTATGCTCATTTTGTGTTGTAGTTTGCTGCGTATGCCCCTCCTCTGCCTTCTCCCAACATTGACCTGTAGAAGAATAAAAGATGTGGAACCATGCACAATTGGTTCTGATTTTCTGTAAATACACTTTGCCTGTGACACACCAAAGCAGCAATCATCATTGGCCATTTGGTGCGGTCATTCAGAGTTTCCAACAGCAGGCTATTTTACAAAGACTAGTGACTTGGAATCAGCGTTCTTAATGGCCGCATCTCATTAACTTAATTTGGAGCAGGACTGCAAAATATTAGAAGTGGAATTTTCCTGATAATACATTTGCATTTCTATCACATTTCTAGAGATAGTGCTCATGTTAAGTAAATGGCAAACTGGTGTAGATGTCAATGAGATGGGATAGTTGCAAAATTATGTATTTGGAAATTATTTTGGGGCGTAAACGTGTGAATTGTATTTGGTACATGCAGTGAAGAAAAATCATTTATTTTTGTGACTTTTGATAGAACAATTGAAACACACAGAAAAATGCATAATCGTGATTGGTTCGACAATCAAGGCTGCTTGTTTAAATATTGTCTAATGAATGTAGCACAGAAGAACTTTTAAACAAGATTTTGAACAGTTCACAATTAAAGTGAATGCCGTCATTCCCTTGGAAAGTAACCACTCTCCATATCGCAGTTACAAAGAGAAAGCATTCCCAACACAAATCACACTACATATGTATGCCAATTTGAAAACCATTTCGTTCTCTATATTGATGTTAATCACAAATATATTATTTAAAGTAAGGTAGGGTATAACACGTTTCTACTTGTTATCAAGGAATACAGTGGGTGATCTTTTAAAAATGTGAGCCATTACTTTGACATCTGTGTAATCAAATTGAACAAGGCAAAACTCAGTCACATGAACAATATGTGCATTATTCAAATGGGTCTCAAACATTATACCACATTGAAGTGATAGAGGCCGGAACAACAGACTCTAATGTGGTAGGGGCTCAACATTTGAGTTTGTGGTACTGAGCCAAAGGCAATAATCCCTCTCCCCTGCTAATGTCCTCCCCCTACATAATTTTTCTGGCTGCCTGGTTCCTTCTGATTTATACAGGTCACCAGGCCATCCTTGACCAGTCTACCCCAGCACTTGGTCTCCCCTGACACCCTAACCTGCTCTTGCCCTACAGGGCTCCCTCCCCCTGCACTAGCCTGGCTGGGCCTGCACCCCTATTGAGCCCATCTAGCCCTGTCCTCGCACTTAGCATGTGGACCTTCTTTCCTGTGAAATCTCTGCATTCTCCTGGCACTTGTACACTTAGTATCCCCTTAGCAATCGCCTAGCT
The DNA here is from genome assembly GCF_040938575.1 of Ambystoma mexicanum. Taxonomy (NCBI): domain Eukaryota; kingdom Metazoa; phylum Chordata; class Amphibia; order Caudata; family Ambystomatidae; genus Ambystoma; species Ambystoma mexicanum. Next base: position 1,229,950,430 of record NC_090932.1, on the reverse strand, counting down.
CAGGGACCCTCTTCCCACTCAACCTCCCCCAGCCACTCCGACCTGCACTTCCTTTTCGTTCTTAGAATTAGCGCATTCTGCTCTATCCGGCAACCCCCACACCCACCCTAATAGGACGGTTTCATTTTTATTTTCTTCATCCATGTTCACCCTAACACCCAACCCCCTCTTTGTCTTGTTGCACCTTGAAACACCATTTACTGTAAAGGCGCATTATAAATACCCAATAAATAAATCCAAATAAGCAGTGCAGCCGTGGCTTCTACAAAATAGCTGATCTTATAACAGAGACTTCACTATGATACTATCAAGCATGCATCATGTACTTGGCAGCTCCCCTTACTAAAATTAGGCAGAAGAACTAAAAATGTAGCACATAGGCTTGAAAGACAAAAGGAGCTCTTACAGCCATTATTTTAGATCACTCCCCCCAGTTTACAGAAAAATCATTCCTTCCATGAAACAGCTAATCCTATACCAAAGATTTCACCATATTGCTCCAGATCATGCATCACAGTGAAGCTGATTGGCACCTGGGTGCCTAAACATACTAATGAAAGAACATTAAACCTTCCTTTCTAGCAAGACATCAACATGGAACAATCTACAAAGGCTGTAGTGGGCCCACCATTCCAACCCATAGGCCTGTGAGTGGCCATTCAGACATTTAAAATTTAAAATATTTGCTCAAGAATAGAATCCAGCTAAACTGACTTCTTAAGGCTTTAACATGACCTGAAGTTAATGATCAAGGTAAGAGGAGAGGAGAGTTTTCTCAAGTTTTAAATATTTTAAACTATCAGATAAAGGACCCTTTTAAAACAGAAAATGATGTTGTGGAGGCAAAGTCATCTAACTTGAGAATGCACATTTTGAATATTGTTTTATTGTGATCATATTAGGTGATGGATCTTCAGAATGAATGTTTCCTAAGAATTTGGTCACTTTTTATTATCACATATAAAATATTCACAAATGAAAAACGGTGATGCTAAGATAAATAGTCTTCTATACAATCAGGCATTGTTTATGGAGACTAGGGATTCATTTGAAATCTGAAAATATGCCTGTCAAGTATGCATTTGAAAGTTTCATATAAGTCAGGACTAATTATAAAACATTGCATTCTCTTTAAAAATGAAGATACATTTGGATATTGATTTTTTGTCAAATGCAATGGTGAAATCCTTAATGAAAAATGGGAGATGTTAACTGTACTCCTTGTTAATTTACATGTTATATAATTATGTCTATTCTCAACCAGTATTTCCAGTGCTTCAGGTTTGGGTAATGAAAACAGAGGCATCTATTTCAAGCTCTTTTATTAAACAAAATGCATTTATTTTTAGGACGGTGTAAAAGAATTAAATGTGTGTTTGTAAAATAGTGAAGGGGAAAGCACTGTTGCCCAAACATTCTTGCTTACTGCAACAAAACTCAAGCCTGTATTTGCCAAAGGGGCTGCTTTGCGTGGCATTAAACACTTCATTAAACATCTTTATACAGATGATAAAATAGGAGTTCAGTTGCTTACTTTAAACCTGATGTATGCAGATTGCAATGGACTAATTTGCCCATCTACTCCTTACAGTATTCAAATGGATCTCTGGATTCTACCTAATATAGGATCCTCACTCTTCTATGCAATGTCATTAGAATAATTCAATGGTCATTTTAAATTGAACAATTCTTGGCCATGATGGCAATTATTGGTACGGAGGAAACCTCAAAAAGAACTTACATATCTACATTGGACCGCACTAATAAGACCATGAGAAAGCACCATCATAGTAATAAGGCTATCTCAAGGGCAAATACATTGTTCTGTCAATCAATTGACACAGTAATTAGCCTTGCGCCACCTAGCAATAAGACAGGTATTACAGCAAAACAGATTTGAGGTTGCAAACAAGTATATCGAGTGCGGCTACAAAACCATAAAAGAACATCTCTGAAATAAATGTGTCTTGTGAGGGATTTGCTGAGACAAGTCCTGACACACATGTTTTCCTTGCATTTGACTCATGTAACATAAGTGAATCCAGTGTATACATTATTCCGAGTATTCTAAAGTATAATCTTGTATTTCTGGTGCATTCAAAAGAGCGCACAAATGCACCACAACAACTTCTAAAATATAACATTTATATAGCAAATGACAGTGTGTATATTGGCTTATGAAAGGAAACATTTAACAAAAAAAGATGTGGGTTGGCACATGACTTTAAAACCCATTCACTTTCAATATTACAGGACGGGCTTTAACTTAAAATACTTCATAACATTCCTAACATGATGTGCCAAAGAAGAACACCAGGCCTCTTGTGAATTTGTCCTCCTCTTTATCAAGCATGTGCTCCATTTGAATTAAATAAGTATGACATGCATATGCTTTGAAATGTTTATTGAATAAAGACATTATAAACAATGATACACAATTTTACTTTTGCGCTTGGCCTACATTAATAAAATAAGAGCCAAAGGGTATTGTCACAGATGGCACAAGAACCACTCCAAAATCTCAGAAGCGGATTTTGTTGCAGTTTTTATGGGGCCTATGGTTGTACCTATCTCTCTCACTCGCCTCCCCAACACAGGTGTCTCTGACAGCAGGTTATAAAATACAGAAGATTGATCCCTCCTGTTTAATACTATTTTTGGCTAGTCGTGAGGAGCTCAAGGCAGAACGCCTTATCTCTCTAAACTCTGTTGGGGACTTCTGAGCTTTCTGTACGCTATCCAGTTGTCAGTGCTCTACTTGGATTTGGGAAATTGTTCCTTACAAAAACCCTGTTGGATTGAGTCCCCCTACAACACTCACCTCTCCCCTTCCTGCTCTTTCCTCGTCTTCTCTTCCTTGATTCTACCTACTTCTCGTCGCTTGTGGGATGTTTTAACCCACTAGGCTCTGCCCTGCGACATCCCTGTGTGCTGGTGGCACCAGAACCAGCAAAATGGCCGCAAAACCCCTATGCGCGCTAAACCTATGAAAATTGTGTTTTGAAACCCGAAAAGAGGGCTGCCAATCTACTTTGCCTGTGTCAGTAGTGGAAGGAGACCAGTACTGGAAGGAGACCACACTGCTGAAACCTGTCACTGGGCTGCCCACAGAGTGAACATGGAAACTGCATGGAAGGCAGTGCTTTATTGCAAGGAAACCCAGAAATTGCTTTGAAATCACTTTTTCCTTGGTTCCTGAAAATACAAAATAATGGTACAAAATATCAGAAAAACAACCAACATCCTTGCTGGGTGTTACCCGTCACTTCATTTAAGGAATCAATATGAGCACACAATGCCAGGAAAAGCAGAATCTATCATCGGAATATCCACATTAAAAAGTGTGTTTGCCTGTGAAAATCTGTCAAAATATGCACGCATTACCACCAGCCGCCTGTATGACAGCTTTCAGTAATTGCATTAGAAGCTTAAACTTGTGCAGTTAAAATCAAATGGTTGGAATTAAGTGACTTGCTATCAAAAGTTATATAGGTTGCAACTATGAAATCTCTATGTTGTAAGAGACTGGAATTAGAGTTCTGTTTGCCTGTTTTAATATTATAAATTTATTTTCATCCAAGAAAAATGTAACAAAATGAGTTTTAAAGTAGCCCAAAAAACTACAAAGCAAATTCCCCAGTTTGCCCCAACAAAGAGGGGAGGAGATTTGGGCTGCTGCTCCTGGGAGAGACAAAGGACTTCCTTGGCTGAAAGGATGTGCAGATTGTAACAGGGTAATTCATAGAATTTCGCAGAAAAGTGTCGCAAGCAGCTGGCGCAGAGTGTCCGCGTGCGATTGTCTGCGCCAGGCGCGTGCGCTAAAACCGATTTCCGCGCACAGCGTATTCATGGATTTTAGGCTCCCAAACCAGCCGTGGCGCAGAGTATCGCAGCGACCCTGTAACGCCCCCAAGAACGCCCTTGCGCAAGGAAAAGCCATCAAAATCGCTAAATCATTGCAAAGGGCTGCGCTAACCCTGGACCAGTTTACAGGGCTGGCAAACAAGGAATGCAAAGCGGGTAACGTTTATATCAGGGGTACGCGGGAAGTTTTACACGCGATTAGCCAGGGTATGTGTATTACAGGGGTACGCGTGAAGTTTAACACGCGATTAGCCAGGGTATGTGTATTACAGGGCTACGCGGGAATTATCACACGCAATTTGGCTGGGTACGTGTATTACAGGGGTACGCGGGTAGTTTTACACGCGATTTGGCTGGGTACGTGTATTACAGGGGTGCGCGGGAATTATCACACGCGATATGGCCGGGTACGTGTATTACAGGGGTGCGCAGGAATTATCACACGCGATTTGGCTGGGTACGTGTATTACAGGGGTGCGCGGGAAGTTACACACGCGATTAGGCTGGGTGGGTCCTCACAGGTGTTCCCTGTACACCCTCCACGGCCCCTGCAGGCAGCCGACAAAACAGGGGACTACCCTGCACACCTGCTCATGTCCCCCAGCACCCCCACCCCCCCCCCAGCACTGTGGGCCACCCTCCACCAGGTCCCCACTCATGTCCCCTTGCACCCCCACCCCTCAGCAGTCATGGGGCAGCCTCCACCAGGCCCCCACTCATGTCCCCTTGCACCCCCACCCCACAGCCACCAGGGGCAGCCTCCACCAGGCACCCACTCATGTCCCCTATCACCCCCACCCCCCAGCAGTGCAGGGGCAGCCTCCACCAGGCCCCCACTCATGACTCCCACCACCCCCACCCCCCAGCCACCATGGGCAGCCTCCACCAGGCTCCCACCCATGTCTACCACCACCCCCCACCCCCCAGCAGTGCAGGGGCAGCCTCCACCAGCCCCCCACTCATGTCTACCACCCCCCACCCCCCCCCCCAGCACTGAGGGGCACCCTCCACCAGGCCCCTACTCATGTCTCCCACCCACCCCCCAGCACTGTGGGGCACCCTCCACCAGGCCCCCACCCATGTCTCCCACCACCCCCACCCCCCAGCCACCATGGGCATTCCCCACCAGGCCCCCACTCATGTCTCCCACCACCCCCACCCCCCAGCCACCATGGGCAGCCTCCACCAGGCCCCCACTCATGTCTCCCACCCCACCCCCCAGCACTGAGGGGCACCCTCCACCAGGCTCCCACCCATGTCTACCACCACCCCCACCCCCCCAGCCACCCTGGGCACCCTCCACCAGGCCCCCACTCATGTCTCCCACCCCCCACCCCCCCAGCACTGAGGGGCACCCTCCACCAGGCCCCCACTCATGTCTCCCACCCACCACACCCCCCAGCACTGTGGGGCACCCTCCACCAGGCACCCACCCATGTCCCCTATCACCCCCACCCCCCAGCCACCATGGGCAGCCTCCACCAGGCCCCCACTCATGTCCCCTATCACCCCCACCCCCCAGCCACCAGGGGCAGCCTCCACCAGGCACCCACTCATGTCCCCTATCACCCCCACCCCCCAGCAGTGCAGGGGCAGCCTCCACCAGGCCCCCACTCATGTCTCCCACCACCCCCACCACCAGCCACCATGGGCAGCCTCCACCAGGCTCCCACCCATGTCTACCATCACCCCCACCCCCCAGCCACCAGGGGCAGCCTCCACCAGGCACCCACTCATGTCCCCTATCTCCCCCACCCCCCAGCAGTGCAGGGGCAGCCTCCACCAGGCCCCCACTCATGTCTCCCACCACCCCCACCCACCAGCCACCATGGGCAGCCTCCACCAGGCTCCCACCCATGTCTACCACCACCCCCACCCCCCAGCAGTGCAGGGGCAGCCTCCACCAGGCCCCCACTCATGTCCCCTATCACCCCCACCCCCAAGCCACCAGGGGCAGCCTCCACCAGGCACCCACTCATGTCCCCTATCACCCCCACCCCCCAGCACTGTGGGGCACCCTCCACCAGGCCCCCCACTCATGTCCCCTATCACCCCCACCGCCCAGCAGTGCAGGGGCAGCCACCACCAGGCCCCCACTCATGTCCCCCATCACCCCCACCCCCCAGCACTGAGGGGCACCCTCCACCAGGCCCCCACTTATGTCCCCCATCACCCCCACCCCCCAGCAGTGCAGGGGCAGCCTCCACCAGGCCCCCACTCATGTCTCCACCACCCCCACCCCCCAGCAGTGCAGGGGCAGCCTCCACCAGGCCCCAACTCATGTCTCCCACCACCCCCATCCCCCAGCAGTGCAGGGGCAGCCTCCACCAGGCCCCCACTCATGTCTCCCACCACCCCCACCCCCCAGCAGTGCAGGGGCAGCATCCACCAGGCCCCCACTCATGTCAACTATCACCCCCACCCGCCAGCCACCATGGGCAGCCTCCACCAGGCCCCCACTCATGTCTCCCACCACCCCCACCCCCCAGCCACCATGGGCAGCCTCCACCAGGCCCCCACCCATGTCTACCACCACCACCACCCCCAGCAGTGCAGGGGCAGCCTCCACCAGGCCCCCACTCATGTCCCCTATCACCCCCACCCCCCAGCCACCATGGGCAGCCTCCACCAGGCTCCCACCCATGTCTACCACCACCCCACCCCCCAGCCACCATGAGCAGCCTCCACCAGGCCCCCACTCATGTCTCACACCCCCCACCCCCCCAGCACTGAGGGGCACCCTCCACCAGGCCCCCACTCATGTCCACTATCACCCCCACCCCCCAGCCACCATGGGCAGCCTCCACCAGGCCCCCACTCATGTCTCCCACCCCCCACCCCCACCAGCACTGAGGGACACCCTCCACCAGGCCCCCACTCATGTCTCCCACCCACCCGACCCCCCAGCACTGTGGGGCACCCTCCACCAGGCCCCCACCCATGTCTACCACCACCCCCACCCCCCAGCAGTGCAGGGGCAGCCTCCACCAGGCCCCCACTCATGTCCCCTTGCACCCCCACCCCCCAGCAGTCATGGGGCAGCCTCCACCAGGCCCCCACTCATGTCCCCTATCACCCCCACCCCCCAGCCACCATGGGCAGCCTCCACCAGGCCCCCACTCATGTCCCCTTGCACCCCCACCCCCAAGCAGTCATGGGGCAGCCTCCACCAGGCCCCCACTCATGTCCCCTATCGCCCCCACCCCCAGCAGTGCAGGGGCAGCCTCCACCAGGCCCCCACTCATGTCTCCCACCGCCCACCCCCCCAGCACTGAGGGGCACACTCCACCAGGCCCCCACCCATGTCTCCCACCACCCCCATCCCCCAGCAGTGCAGGGGCAGCCTCCATCAGGCCCCCACTCATGTCTCCCACCACCCCCACCCCCCAGCCACCATGGGCAGCCTCCACCAGGCCCCCACCCATGTCTACCACCACCACCACCCCCAGCAGTGCAGGGGCAGCCTCCACCAGGCCCCCACTCATGTCCCCTATCACCCCCACCCCCCAGCCACCATGGGCAGCCTCCACCAGGCTCCCACCCATGTCTACCACCACCCCACCCCCCAGCCACCATGGGCAGCCTCCACCAGGCCCCCACTCATGTCTCACACCCCCCACCCCCCCAGCACTGAGGGGCACCCTCCACCAGGCCCCCACTCATGTCCACTATCACCCCCACCCCCCAGCCACCATGGGCAGCCTCCACCAGGCCCCCACTCATGTCTCCCACCCCCCACCCCCACCAGCACTGAGGGACACCCTCCACCAGGCCCCCACTCATGTCTCCCACCCACCCGACCCCCCAGCACTGTGGGGCACCCTCCACCAGGCCCCCACCCATGTCTACCACCACCCCCACCCCCCAGCAGTGCAGGGGCAGCCTCCACCAGGCCCCCACTCATGTCCCCTTGCACCCCCACCCCCCAGCAGTCATGGGGCAGCCTCCACCAGGCCCCCACTCATGTCCCCTATCACCCCCACCCCCCAGCCACCATGGGCAGCCTCCACCAGGCCCCCACTCATGTCCCCTTGCACCCCCACCCCCCAGCAGTCATGGGGCAGCCTCCACCAGGCCCCCACTCATGTCCCCTATCGCCCCCACCCCCAGCAGTGCAGGGGCAGCCTCCACCAGGCCCCCACTCATGTCTCCCACCGCCCACCCCCCCAGCACTGAGGGGCACACTCCACCAGGCCCCCACCCATGTCTCCCACCACCCCCATCCCCCAGCAGTGCAGGGGCAGCCTCCATCAGGCCCCCACTCATGTCTCCCACCCCCCCCGCCCCCCAGCAGTGCAGGGGCAGCCTCCACCAGGCCCCCACTCATGTCTCCCACCACCCCCACCCCCCAGCAGTGCAGGGGCAGCCTTCACCAGGCCCCCACTCATGTCTACCACCACCCCCACCCCCCAGCAGTGCAGGGGCAACCTCCACCAGGCTCCCACCCATGTCCCCCTGCCCACAGGCCCTGACAATCCTCAAGCATAGGCCTCATGGCTAGCCACCACAGCCCAAAGACACAACCAAGTATTACATGCACCCATGATACTACTCCAATGGAAACAATGTAAATCAACACATGTGTCTCACACACACACAATGGTTGCAAGTGAACCTGAAAACCCATATCATGACATGCATGAAAACAATGAGATGAAACCACACATTGAAGAATGAAAAAATCCAAATAATGTATTAATAACAGTAATGGCAATCAAAATGAAACAAAATACACAAGTAAAAAAAAAAACAAAATCAAGCTGCCTGTCCCTTTTCAAATTAAAATCAATAAATGATAATCCTAAAAAATTTCTTCCAAAGTTCTAGTTCATAAAAAGGAAATGAAGGGAAAAAAGAAAATGAAAACCATTGCTCCATGGAAAAAAATATCCATAGTAAAAAAAATATCCAAATCCAAAGTCCAACTATGTACAAAGTATTCAGGGTCCATCATCGCAACAGAAGAAATGAAACCTACAAAAGGTGGAGCAGTGTCCGTCGACTCCAAATAAAAATAAACTATAAAGGAAACCTATCACTAAATAACTATATACAATGGCGGCGGGCCAGTCCAGCAGCTCACTTAGTGGTGTTCCGGGCCAGGGCATCATCGAACTCCTCGTCTATGTCCCGGAGGCGGTCCTGTTCCATGGCCCCGAGGGTCCGCAGGGAGGCCGACATGTTCACCCCCAACTCCCTGCGGATTGCCTCGAGGCACTCGGCCCGCCTCAGGGCTCTCCGCATGGAGTTCTCCGCCCTGACCATCGTGAGCCGCGCCTCTTCCGCCTGCCGCCGCTCCGCACCTATCTGCTGGCCCAACCGCTGTCACACGGAAGACACTTTCCGTCCAGGGTCCTCCTGCCCTCAGGCCGAAGCCTGCCCCTCCGATGTTGAAGGCCCCGAGCTATCGTGGCTCCCACCTACAGCCTCCTGCTGCTGCAGCTGCTGCTGTCCGATGGTGCCTGCACATCCTCCTCCAGTTGGGGTGCAGTCGTTGATGTGGCCACCCCTGCTGGACGTCCGACTCCTGACTGTGGCAGGGATCTGTTGTCCACCAGCCTGGCCACACGGTCGGAGGCAGCTCCACAGGGCACCCAGGTGACACATGGGTGGGAAGATGGCATGGAGGACGACTGGGGCATAGGGGGTTCCGTGGAGGAGGGGGTCGGAACAAGGTCCAGGAAACTCTAGCCCTGGTGGGCTGTCCCAGTGGGTCAACGCAGTCAACGAGCCATGCAAGAAGACGTGCAGACTCATCATGAAAAGACTGCAGGTCAGCTCGCATGGCCCGTTGACGCAACGCCACCCCACCCTGGACAGGCTCAACCTGGTGCAGGATAGCCACATCCGCAGGGAGAGGAAGGCCAGGTGTTGTAAGCCAATCCCCTCCCGGAGAACGGGTCTGGAGGTAGGCATCCCCGCTGGTGCAAGATGATGCAGTGACAGGAGCAGGGACAGGATTGCACACAGGCACCTCCGCGGTGGCCTGTGCTGCCTCCTGTCCCAGATCCTGCACTGCACCACTAGCACCAGTGGAATCCCCACCTCCAGACCCCGCCTCTGTCGCTTGCATGGCCTCCTCCAAACCCCCCCACCAACCTGGATGACTCCGTTGGGCCCTGTGGGGTCCCAGCTGCCCCTTCTGCTGCCGAGGAGTCCAACTCCAACCTCCACCTCTTGGACCTCCCCTCGGCAGCTGCGGCCTGGGACACGGCACCGGACTCCTCACTCCCCAACGAGATCAGAACCTGGGAGGGGATCCGGGCCTTGCGTCTCCGGCTGGTGGTGCGACCCCTGCCGCTGTGCTCCACAGCACCTTCTCCGCCCTCTTCATCAGTTGACGCTGCAGACAGGGAGAAAGAAAACACAGGCATCACGGCACTGTCCAATGGACTCATACACACATGACAGTCATACATGAGTGGCATTGGTAAATCTCAGACATGGCATCACAATACCCAACACACTTGTCATTTCAACTTCCACACATGAGCCATACCACAGACATATTGCAACAGCCAGCACCATCCATTCACATACAACAGCATGAGCAGCCAAAGGTCATCCACACATCACATGCAACATAGGGAGTACACTACACATGCACACACACCACCAAACTTGCATGCATGTGTACACCTCCGCCAACTGTTGCAGTGTTCCGATCGACATCCATGTCACACCTGACAATCATTCCTCCACATCCTGTGCCATGCAAGCCCACACACACAAGCACCATCCATGTGTCACACATGAGACCCCTCGTATGTGTCACCCTCACGGACCTGTACACCCCCCCCTACTTGCCCACATAAAAATACATGTTCAACCTGCACACTCCTGGCACACCACACGCACAGCTTACAATCAGTATGCATGTACACTTACCGCTCGACTCCAGACGGGTCTGCCTCTCAAGGACCTGGACGTGGAGCGCTGGGGATATGCGTTCCAGGACCCTCATCTGATCTTCTGACAAGTGGCCCCGGCGCCCCTTAGCATCCGCTGCCCTCAGGAGGCGCCGGGCCTTGTTGAGGGTCCTGGACCTGAAGTCCTCCCAGCGCTTCCGGACACGTTCGTAGTCACGGACTGCCACCTCCTCCGTGTTGATGGCAGTCACGATGTCCATCCAGATCCGAGTCCGTCCTTCCTTGTCGGCGTGCAACCTTCCGAAGAGGGCTTCATACTGCGCCAGGACATGCTCCACCAGGACACCAACTTCGGTGGCAGTGAAGCTGGTGCCCCTCTGCCTCCTTGGCCGGGGGTTGCCACTGGTGCCAGATGTAGCAGTGCCCGACATGGCAATCCCAGAGTCAGGAGTGGGTGGGCAACTGGGTCCTGGGGCTGGGCTGTGGGGCGATGGAAAAGTAGTCGGGAGTCTTCGGTTCCAGCAGGGGTGGTCACAGCAACAGCACCCCTGGCTGATGTGCAGGCAGCAATGGCAGGGCACGTGGGCAGCAGGCAGTCAGGCAGCAGCAGATGGCAGGTGGGAGCGTGCTCAGGGCTCTGGGGGGCAGTAATTCGGCCTTCTGGGCAGGAGCGTGGTCTTCCGTGTGTGAACGCGTGGCCAGCTTGATATGGAGTGATTTTGCACGTGAAAATCCTGCACGTCTGCGTGTAATTCGAGGAAAGGCCCTTAGCGCGTAAGCGCATCAGCACACATCTGTACATTCATTGGCCCAAAGGCCACCAGCGTATGCGGGTCTATGAAGTCACGTGCACGTTGAATATGGCACACGTTTGAAATGTTGCGTGTTAAAAAAATGAAAGACACGTCCCAGTGTCAAAGCGTGTAATTGGTGGAAATAGCGCATACACGCGGAAGTGACAAAGCGTGTAAATGGTGGAAAAAGCGCGTACACGCGGAAGTGACAAAAGCGTGTAAATGGTGAAAAAAGCGCGTACACGCGGAAGTGACAAAGCGTGTAATTGGTGGAAATAGCGCGTACCCGCGGAAGTGACAAAGCGTGTAATTGGTGGATACAGCGGGTACACGCGGAAGTGACAAAGCTGTAATTGGTGGAAATGGCCCTAGCGCGTACACGCGGAAGTGACGCTGGACGTGTGGGCCTGCATAAAAGGTACGTGTAGAACACCATTTCCTTGTACGTGCTTTTCATGGAGAGCGAGTGGGTGAATTCTGTACTTCTTGTCGTTTCACACGCGATTTACTTCACGGCGTTTCAAGTTCGTACTCCCTGTTACCTCTGACAGCTTTTTCTCTTTTTTCTCTTTTTCTGGTTTTCCTGGGCCTGTTCCCTCAAACAGTGTTCCCTTCTACTGTTGTCCTGTCTCCTCAGACAGCGTACAAATCTTCTTTTGCCGGGGGTGTTGCCAACCAAACGCGCTTCTTTTTCACGCTCTTTTTCCTGGCAGACGGTGAGTCACGCACGTATCTAACATCTGTGCTTGCCCCGTGTGTAGCCTACCCCTTCAGAGGTCATTCTAGGCTGCGTGTGACACGCATACGTTCATTCTTGTGTTACTGGGTGCCACAGCGTAGTGCAGGTTTTTTTTCCGCACATGTGGTCTAGGAGGGGTTGCGTGCACGTCATCTCCCTTTTTTGGGCTTCCTGTGCGTTGCGTAACCCGTCATCTTTCCCCAGGGGTCACATTCAGCCTTGCTAGAGCACTAGGGTACAATTACCATCTGGTACCCAACCCCTTTGACCCCCAATTGCCCAGGACAATAGTTTACAGCCACTCCCATACGCACATTAACATCAGTGCCATGGTTGGGAGGCAAGGATTCCGTAAGGGTGGCAAAGGTGGACGAGCCACAAGTGGTGGCCGTGGTGGATCCGGTAGGGGACGTGGTCGTTACTTGCAGGGTGACCCTGTCCCCCCATGTGTGGAGGACCAGTCAAGGGCACCCATAATCCCCCCGCTACCCCTGGTTGAGGCTGATGTGGCTGACACCATCCATGCTCAGCCCTTGTTGGACCAGCCCATTGTGGCACCAGACCTGGCTGACTCCATGACTTCCAGGTCAGCAGGCCTATGACACGTGCGCTGGTGCACGTTGATGTCATCAGGCCACGTGGATCAGGGGCAGCAAGGTCATCTGCTGCCCCAAGTAGGCAGGGTGGAGAGGCTGCAGGGGCAGCTGCGGCTCCATCCACCCCAGCTCTCACACACCCAGCCAGGACAGTGTCGGTCCTAGTCCATCCTGCTGACATTCCCCCTGACACCATTACACTTGAGCCAATGCCTGCACCAACTCCCATGCTGAGTGTGCAATCCCACACTCCTGATACAGAGTCCACCAGGGCTCCTGCCCCTAGTGTCCAGAGCGGCGCAGGACACTCAGGATCACCACCACCTTCCAAGCGGAAGAGGAAGAGTGCTCGTCCGGCACAGGCTGATGCCCCAGACACGGCTACACAGTCCGGCCCGTCGAGAAAGCCCTGCTGCACGGATGCCGAACTGAATGCACTTGTCGAGTATGTGTCCGCACATGATAACGAGATGGTCATTGTTGCAGGATCCAAGACCACACCTGCACAACGCCAGGCACACTGGCAGACCGTTGCGGACATCGTAAGTGCCCTTGGAATCGTGAGGCGCACAGCCAAAGATTGCTATAAGCGCTGGAATGACCTAAAGCGCAGGGCAAATAATAAGCTGGCCTCAAGTCATGCCGCAACTCTAGTGACTGGAGGTGGGTCTCCAGTAGAAGACATGGAACTCACTCCACATGGGTCATTCGCTGGGACCTACGTCACGGAGGAACAGATCCAAGGCGTGGGAGATCTGCCTGATTATGAGGCATTGTCCGGCGAGTGCACATGCATGTGTGTGTCATCCATGTGCATGGTGTGTGTGTGAGGGCTTCTGTTTGTGTGCCAGGTGAGGGTGTGTGCGCCTGAGTCGTTTGGGTCACCCATGTGCTTCATGCAATACATTCTGCGCAGCAGCATTTGGCCATAGCAGTATCCCTTCTGCCAACAGTAGACATCTAGCCCAACAGCACGCCAGTTGCCCTTGAAGTGTCACCTTGCCACAACATTGTTGCTTATTTTTCTCTGTTCATTCAGGCAGATTGTTTGCATTCCACCACTTTTACTAGGCATTTCTCAGTCCTCTAGTCACATGTCTGACATGGCTATGGTAAAGTGGAGTGACTTTGTTACCTGGATATCATTTGTTCACACATGTCCCTGTGCAATCGGACCATTTTGGACTGGCAGCTCCAGGTGAAAAATCAGACCTGTTTGAATTAGAAAAGCTATTACATGCGGGAACTGGACTGAATGAATAAGTGCTGCCCTCCTCTCAATCTTCACTCAATAGCAATGGTACATGCCATCTGTGTGATGGCATGTGAATTTCACCTGGCAATCACAGGCCAATGTGTGATGCCATTGCCAGGCAGCATGCAGAAAATGTGTTCATCTTCCATCTTGGTGTCATCAGTGTGTGCCATTTGCCTGACCTTCATACGCAGTGAGGGTGCATGCATGGGAGGGTTTTAGTCATGTGGGAAATGTGTCAATCAAGTACTGGTTCTCTTGCTTCTCAGCCCTCCTTGTGTGCCATGGTGCTAATGCCTGTTTCCATTTGTTTGCTTTTAATGTCTTTGCAGGGGAAGACGCACCTGATACTGCTGGGGTTGTGGAGATGGTGCAGACCCAGGAGGGGTCCGAGGGCCGACCGACCACCAGTGAGGGACGTGGTGTGGTGGTGGGTGAGAACCCACAACTGCTGCAGGTCGTGCTCTCAAGGGGTGTCTCTGGCTGCACCTCCCCCGAGCTGTACTCAGGTGTTGATTCGGATGATGAGACCTACGTGCCGTCGCAGGTGAGTGTTCCTGGGAGGGATTCTGTTCTGTCCCACCCAACTGCACCAGGGTCAGAACCCTCAATGGGGATGTCAGTGTTGGCAGCTACGCCTTTGGTGGTTACGGATGCAGGGTCACACTCCGCGACATCTGATCCTGTTCCTGGGCCAGCAGATCAGAGGGGGAATGCAGTCCTGCAGCCTCAGGCAGTGCCGGCACAGCAAGGCGCAGTTCGCCTTGCCCCAGACAGGTGTGGTGCCCGCCGACGTGGTGGCCGTACGCCACCTGGAAATACCGCATGGGAGCAATCCATTTACGGTATGGCAACTCAACAGGCAGCATCATCAGAGATGATGGCTCTGGCCATGGATAGGGTGGCAACTTCCATTGTCCCCCCCGAAAGGCTGATGGAGCGACTACAGCAGGCAACCGACTCCATCTTCCAGTCACACAGGGAGGACATCTTGGCATCCAACAGGGACAGGCGGGTGGCACTGGCGACTCTGCAGGAAGCCATCTCCATAGAGTCCCAGGGCCACAGGGAAGCCCTGAGGCAGGAGCTCCTTCACCTCAGGACGACTCTTGTTGAGCTTGAGGCTTCAACAAACCGAAGGACAGAACAGCAGCTGGAGCGTCTCACCCGAACGCTCTCAGCTGAGATGCAGGCAACTAGGGCGGAGGTCCGGGCATCCCGTGAGTTGTTGCATGGGGACCTCTGCACACTCATCCTCCAGAACGAGACCTACCACACCCGCATGCTTGCACCCATGGAGGAACAGACTAGGGCCTTGCGTGGGCTGCCTCCCATAGTGCAACCACCTCCGGATGCAGCTGCACAGGGTGATAATAGCGACAGCAGTGATACTCCCACAATAGGGTAGCCGTGTGGGCCATGAGCCCATGGAGGTGTTTTTTTTTCCCCCAAGATCCACACAGGTGGGTTTTGGTGTGCACCCTGTCCTCGGACCTCCTGGGTGGCCTCCCCAACCCCCCCGGGCCCATTAATGGGCATTTTTGATTTTTCTTTTCTTTATTTTTATTTTTTTGGGACAATGTGTTGCCTTCTGTGGCTCCTGTGGGCATACGCTACATTGTGGCTGGGCACATGCAGGCTTGTCATGTATTTGGTACAGATGCTTGGGTTTTTGTCACACACACCCCTCCTGCTTCCCGTTTCCATGGGCTTGCAAAGGGTGTGCCCAAGTGACATTGACGTACATGGTGACATTGGACTCCCAATACATGTGTGGGTAGTCTAGTCAATACTGTGTATACATTCCTAGTGCATATTGCTGTTGTGTTGCACACTGCATGTTGCATTGATGTGTAACTCATCATCCGTGTCTACCTCCTAATTTGCAGGTCCTTTTCTCATGTCTACACAAGGCCCTCTACTTTGGAGATGGGGTCCATGTTGGCAGCAGTGCACCTACAACTCTACATGGCGGCAACACTGTACAGTTGGAAGTGGTGGGAGTGCAGGCATTTTCAGGTGGTGAGACTACTAATTCCTTACATTCGTAATGTCATGTTAATGGTAGTTTTGAGGGTCAGTGGCTGATAAGTGTTATTGCTAAATACCTGCTCAAGTGTGTTGTTGGTCCTGCATTACTGTGAGCATTTCAGGTGTCGCGAGTTTCAATTAGGGACACTGTACATTGTGACACTTGTGTCATGTTGTGGGGATTACTTTGTTTACCTGCACATAGCATGGCACGGTGTGTCGTGTGCGGTGCTGGGGATGGGTTGGGTGACATGGCACTGTCCTCATGTTGCATTTTGCAAGTGGGTATTCATTTTAGCTGCATGAATGTGTTTTTTCACGAAACTGCATTGGTGGTGTCTGTGTAGGTAGGGATGCACACATTGTAACACTTCCAGGTGAACAATCTCAGGTTGATATGGTTTTGACGGTTGATTCTCCAGACATTCAGGATCAGTGTCAGGTTGAGTCATCATTGATTGTCAGATGGTATGTGCCAGGGCAGTGTGCACTCCACAGGGGTGTGATTTCTATGTGAAGTAATTAGCCACTAGCTGTGTACGGGCTGCCTCTCCCCGTGCCCTTTCCCCTCCCATGCGCAGCGGCCGTGCATGTGGTTGGGGATGTGGGGCCACCACCATGTCCACGGCCAGGCCCGGCGTGTTGCAACGTTGTGCAGGACACATGCTGCCACTATGATCCTGCACACTACTGGGGGAGCGTATAACAGCTGCCCGCCAGAACGGTCAAGGGAGCGA
Source organism: Ambystoma mexicanum (assembly GCF_040938575.1). Taxonomy (NCBI): domain Eukaryota; kingdom Metazoa; phylum Chordata; class Amphibia; order Caudata; family Ambystomatidae; genus Ambystoma; species Ambystoma mexicanum. Next base: position 1,229,933,545 of record NC_090932.1, on the reverse strand, counting down.
AAGCATGACTTAAGCACTCCGAATGTGCGCTCCACTATGCCCCGGGTTGCAATGTGGGCTGTGTTATATCTTACCTCGGGTGGCGTGGTGGGGTTCCGAATTGGCGTCATGTGGGGGCTGAGAGGGTAGGCACTGTCCCCTGTGGAGGTGGTGATTGGTATCATTGGTGGGGTTGTGACCTTGCTCAGTATCTGACATTGATGCATGTGCAGTGGCATTCATACTCACCAAGCAGCCATGTATCGCCATGCCACCCAGCTTCTAGGTCCCGGCTTAGGGTGGACATTCGGTAAATGAAGCTGTCGTGGGTGGACCCGGGATAGTTGGCATATACTGAGGTGATGATTCCCTTGGCATTACATACTACCTGCACGTTGATGGAATGCAAGTGCTTGAGGTTCCTATAGATGTGCTCAGATGCCCGGGGGGGGCGTAGAGCCACATGGGTGCAGTCGATGGCACCTAGCGCTTTGGGGAATCGTGCCACACCGTAAAAATCCAGAGCGGCAGCATGCCTTTCTGCAGGTGTTCTGGGCAGGTATATGTGCCTGCGGACTGATGGGCGTGCAGTGATGATGTTCAAGACCTGGTGTAGGCAGCGTGACTGCGTGGCCTGTGACACCCCACCCACTATGGCACTTGTCCGCTGAAATGATCCAGTGGCTAAGAAGTGCAGTACATTGAGGACCTTCTCCAGGGGGCTGAGTACTTGGGAGAACAGGGTGGGTGATGTGAGGTCATCCTCCCACTCACTCACCAGGTCCAGTATTATGTGTGGTGGAAACCTGTACCTCCCATACACCTGGTCATCAGGCATCCCGAAAAGGCTGGTTCTGGGTGTGAATATTCTGGCCCTGACTATCCTCCTCCTACTCCTTTGGTAGCACACGGCCACTGCTGCTAGGAACGGTATATTCATCCTGGCGTCTGAGCTTGTTATTTTGTTTGCGCGCAAATTTATGCGTCGCGGGTCGACGTATGCCTGCTTCCTACTGGCGTACGTGTTTCTATGCGCGTGTTGTAGGCGAGCGTGTGAAACTTCCCGCGCACCCCTGAAATCCAGGCCAATAGTGTGTGGAAATTCCCGCGCACCCCGGTATACACGTGCGCTGATGTACTCGCGTATGAAACTTCCCGCGCACCCCTGAAATCCAGTACCCAGGCCAATAGCATGTGGAAATTCCCGCGCACCCCGGTATACACGTGCGCTGATGTACTCGCGCGTGTAAGTGGCCGCGCACCCCTGAAATACACGTACATAGGCCAAGCGCGTGTACGCGTACTTTTGTCCAATTACACGCGATGACACTCTGACGTGCAGTCTTTCCACGTGTGCTCCGTCATCACGTGCTATGAGGGAAACACCCGTGCGGGTCACGTCACAGACGCACTTACGCGCTGAGGGCCTTTGGTCCAATAGAATCGCGTATGCGTGCTGACGCGCTTACGCGCTAAGGGCCTTTCCTCGAATTTCACGCTGATGTGCAGGCCACGCGAAAACACACGGAAGACCACGCTCCTGGCCAGAAGGCCGAATTACTGCCCCCCAGTGCCCCGAGCAGCCTCCCATGTGCCATCTGCTGCTGCTGCCTGCCTGCCTGCTGCCACCGTGCCCTCCCATTTGGTGCCTGCACATCAGCCATCTGCAGGGGTCCAGTTGCTGTGTCCACCCCTGCTGGAACAGAAGACTCCCGACTGCGATAACATCGCTCCACAGCCCAGCCCCAGGACCCAGTTGCCCACCCACTCCTGCCTCTGGGGTTGCCATGTCGGGCACTTCCACACCTGGCACCAGTGGCAACCCCAGGCCAGAGGGGCAGAGGGGCACCAGCTTCACTGCCACCGAAGTTGGTGTCCTGGTGGAGCATGTCCTGGGGCATTATGATGCCCTCTTTGGATCGTCCCGCGCCAGCAAGGAAGGATGGGAGAGGATCTGGGCCGACTGTGTGGTTGCCATCAACGCGGAGGTGGTGGCAACCCGCGACGTCCAGAAGATCAAGAAGCGCTTGGAGGACTTGAGGTCCAGGACCCTCGTGAAGGCCCGGCGCCTCGTGGAGGGGGGCCGGGGCCGCAAGAGTTCCATCCAGATGAGGGTCCTGGAACGCGTACGCCCAGCGCTCCACGCCCAGATCCTTGAGAGGGAGACCCGTCTGGAGTTGAGCGGTAAGTGTCCAAGCATTGCTGTGTGAGACAGGGCATGTTGCGGTGTGCTGGTTGTCTGATACTTGCCTGTATGTGTGACATAGGCCATGTATGCATGTATGTGTGCAGGGACATCATGGTAATGCATGTGCGACCAGTGATGTGTGAACCACATGGTTGTTGCATGTGTTTAAATGCCACATGGGGAGCCCTATGCAGATTTTACACATGAGAGCATGCCAGTCTCTGTTCCTGGACATGGGTGGGGGTGAGGGATGGGTGCTGATGCCAGGTACATATATGGTAGCCATGTCTGTGTGCCTGACCTGCGTGTCTGTGACTTGTGAATGCCATGGATGCATGACACATGTGTGACAATGCACAGATTCACTGATGCAGCCTAGTTACCCTTGTATCCGCTGTGTTTGGGGTGTATGAGGCCAGATGGATGTGACTGAGGTGAAGTGTGTACATGTGATAGGCATGACCCATGATGCATGTGAGTTCCATATCATTGTATGTTTCAAGAGTCCATTGGACATGTATGGAAATGTCCATGGCATGCACCATGCCTGTTACTGTGTGTGTTTTGCCTGGACTGACCCATGTGTTGTGGAGGGACGTGATGGAAGTGTACTTTGACAGTGGTACTCATCTGCTACTGCTTTCTGTCTAGGGGACCATTGAACAGTACCCTGATGCTTGTGTTCTATGTCTCCCTCTACGCAGCGGCTAGTGAAGAAAAGGGCGGAGACGGCGCTGTGGAGCAAGGCGGCGGGGATGCCCCCACGGCTGCAGCGGAAGGGGTGGGTGAGCCCCCACAGGGGCCTGCTACGGCGGAAGACGGTGAGGAGCCATCCAGGTTGGTGGTTTCCACAGAGGAGGAGGAGGCCGCCACTGAGGCACACATGGGGCCTGGTGGGGGCATCCCTGCTGGTGCAAGTGGTGCAGTCCAGGGGCAGGGGCAGGAGGCAGCACAGGTCACCGTGGAGGGGCCTGTGCATGTCGCTGTCCCTGACCCTGTGAGTGCACCACCATGCACCAGCAGGGATGCCCCGTCCCAGGCCCGTCCGCAGGTAGAGGGGATGTCCATGTCACCTGACTCCCCTCCACCTGCGGACGAGGGGACCCGTGTCCGTATGGAGAAGGTCCTGATTGGGGTCGCGATGCGCACGGGTGCAATTTGTGATGACGTGCGTGCTTCCCGGGAGGAGCACGCACATCACGAAGAGCACCGTGCCGACGTGGCCCAATTGGGATCTTCCATGTTCGGGGGTTTCCTGCATGTGTCGGCCAATCTGGCGGCCCTCTCCTCCTCTGTGGAGGCTATATGCCGGTCGTTCTCCTTGCCGTCTTCCGGCCCAGATGCCACCAGGGCCCCCTGTGGACCTGCCCTGACCAATGCAGCCAGCTCGGTGGGGATCCCATCCCTGCCACAGTCGGGAGTCGGAGGTCCAGCAGGGGCGGACACCACAGCAACTGTACCCCAGCAGATGGAGGATGTGCCGGCATCATCAGGCAGGGCACGTGCACGACGGCGGATTCCATCAGCCTGGATGCCGTTGTGCTGGCAGAGGCAGTTGCGTCGGAGGCAGCAGCAGAGTCAACGTGGGAGGCATCATGGCTCGGGGCCATCAACATCGGAGGGGCAGGCATCGGCCGGAGGACCCAGGACAGGAAGTGTCTTCTGTGTGGCTGCGGTTGGGCCAGCAGATAGGTGCGGAGCGGCGGCGGGCGGAAGAGGCGCGGCTCACGATGGTCAGGGCGGAGAACTCCATGCGGAGGGCCCTGAGGCGGGCCGAGTGCCTCGAGGCAATCCGCAGGGGGTTGGAGGAGCAGATGGCGTCGTCCCTGCGGACCCTCGGGGCCATGGAACAGGACCGCCTCCGGGACATAGACGAGGAGTTTGATGATGCCCTGGCCCGGAACACCACTGAGTGAGCCGCTGGACTTGCCCGCCGCCTTTGTATATAGTTCTTTAGTTTTAGGTTTCCTTTGTTTCTTCTTATGATTTGGAGTCGACGGACACTGCTCCACTTTTTGTATATAGTTGGATTTTAGTTAGGGTTTTTTGTAGGTTTCCTTTGTTCAGTTGTGCTCATGGACCCTTGGATGTTTTGTACATAGTTCTTCATTGGATTGTTTTATTTTTTTATTTTTGATTTATTCTTCATGGAGCAATGGTCTTTGCATTTATTTTTCTCTCTCGGATTGATTTTATTTTTAATGTGACTTTGAACAACATTTTTTTGGATTTGGATTTGTAGTTTTGATTTTTTTGGACGGACATGCAGCTTATCTTTTTTTCATTGCCATTGTAGTTTGTTTCATTTCATTTGCATTCAATTTTTTTTAATACAATTTTGTTTTCATACTTCACTGTGTGGGATCATCTCATTGGTTTCATGCATGTCATGTTGGGTGTTTTCCCATTCATTTGCAACCATTGTGTGTGACGGACATGGGTTCATTTGCTTTATGAACATTGGGGGTGTAACATGTAATTTCCATTTCCATGTGGGTGAATGGGTTACTTGGTAGGGCCTTTTGGCTGTGGAGGCTGACCATAACGCACATGATTGGGGATTGTGAGGACCTGGGTGCAGGGGGACATGAGTGGGGGCCTGGTGGAGGGTGCCCCTGGATGCTGGGGGGTGGGGGTGGGTGGGAGACATGAGTGGGGGCCTGGTGGGGGATGCCCATGGTGGCTGGGGGGTGGGGGTGGTGGGAGACATGAGTGGGGGCCTGGTGGGGGCTGCCCATGGTGGCTGGGGGGGTGGGGGTGGTGGGAGACATGAGTTGGACATGAGTGGGGGCCTGGTGGTGCTGCCCCTGCACTGCTGGGGGGTGGGGGTGGTGGGAGACATGAGTGGGGGCCTGGTGGGGGCTGCCCATGGTGGCTGGGGGGTTGGGGGTGGTGGGAGACATGAGTTGGACATGAGTGGGGGCCTGGTGGTGCTGCCCCTGCACTGCTGGGGGGTGGGGGTGGTGGGAGACATGGGTGGTGGCCTGGTGGAGGGTGCCCCACACTGCTGGGGGGTGTGGGTGGTGGGAGACATGAGTGGGGGCCTGGTGGTGCTGCCCCTGCACTGCTGGGGGGTGGGGGTGGTGGGAGACATGAGTGGGGGCCTGGTGGGGGATGTCCATGGTGGCTGGGGGCGTGGGGGTGGTGGGAGACATGGGTGGTGGACTGGTGGAGGGTGCCCCACACTGCTGGGGGGGTGGGGGTGGTGGGAGACATGAGTGGGGGCCTGGTGGTGCTGCCCCTGCACTGCTGGGGGGTGGGGGTGGTGGGAGACATGAGTGGGGGCCTGGTGGTGCTGCCCCTGCACTGCTGGGGGGGTGGGGGGGGTGGGAGACATGAGTGGGGGCCTGGTGGAGGGTGCCCATGGTGGCTGAGGGGGTGGGGGTGGTGGGAGTCATGGGTGGTGGCCTGGTGGAGGGTGCCCCACACTGCTGGGGGGGTGGGGGTGGTGGTAGACATGAGTGGGGGCCTGGTGGTGCTGCCCCTGCACTGCTGGGGGGTGGGGGTGGTGGGAGACATGAGTGGGGGCCTGGTGGTGCTGCCCCTGCACTGCTGGGGGGTGGGGGGGGTGGGAGACATGAGTGGGGGCCTGGTGGGGGATGCCCATGGTGGCTGGGGGGTGGGGGTGGTGGGAGACATGAGTGGGGGCCTGGTGGAGGGTGCCCATGGTGGCTGGGGGTGGGGGTGGTGGGAGACATGGGTGGTGGCCTGGTGGGGGATGCCCATGGTGGCTGGGGGGTGCGGGTGGTGGGAGACATGAGTGGGGGCCTGGTGGGGGCTGCCCATGGTGGCTGGGGGGGTGGGGGTGGTGGGAGACATGGGTGGTGGCCTGGTGGGGGATGCCCATGGTGGCTGGGGGGTGGGGGTGGTGGGAGACATGTGTGGGGGCCTGGTGGGGGCTGCCCCTGGATGCTGGGGGGTGGGGGTGGTGGGAGACATGAGTTGGACATGAGTGGGGGCCTGGTGGTGCTGCCCCTGCACTGCTGGGGGGTGGGGGTGGTGGGAGACATGGGTGATGGCCTGGTGGAGTTTGCCCCTGGATGCTTGTGGGGGTGGGGGTGGTGGGAGACATGAGTTGGACATGAGTGGGGGCCTGGTGGTGCTGCCCCTGCACTGCTGGGGGGTGGGGGTGGTGGGAGACATGAGTGGGGGCCTGGTGGGGGCTGCCCATGGTGGCTGGGGGGGTGGGGTTGGTGGGAGACATGGGTGGTGGCCTGGTGGAGGGTGCCCCACACTGCTGGGGGGTGGGGGTGGTGGGAGACATGAGTGGGGGCCTGGTGGGGCCTGGTGGGGGATGCCCATGGTGGCTGGGGGGGTGGGGGTTGTGGGAGACATGGGTCGTGGCCTGGTGGAGGGTGCCCCACACTGCTGGGGGGGTGGGGTGGTGGGAGACATGAGTGGGGGCCTGGTGGGGGCTGCCCATGGTGGCTGGGGGGTGGGGGTGGGTTGGAGACATGAGTGGGGGCCTGGTGGGGGATGCCCATGGTGGCTGGGGGGTGGGGGTGGTGGGAGACATGAGTGGGGGCCTGGTGGGGGGATGCCCATGGTGGCTGGGGGTGGTGGGAGACATGAGTGGGGGCCTGGTGGAGGGTGCCCCTGGATGCTGGGGGGGTGGGGGTGGTGGGAGACATGAGTGGGGGCCTGGTGGGGGCTGCCAATGGTGGCTGGGGGGGTGGGGGTGGTGGGAGACAAGAGTGGGGGCCTGGTGGGGGATGCCCATGGTGTCTGGGGGGTGGGGGTGGTGGGAGACAAGAGTGGGGGCCTGGTGGGGGATGCCCATGGTGGCTGGGGGTGGTGGGAGACATGAGTGGGGGCCTGGTGGTGCTGCCCCTGCACTGCTGGGGGGTGCGGGTGGTGGGAGACATGGGTGGTGGCCTGGTGGAGGGTGCCCCACACTGCTGGGTGGGTGGGGGTGGTGGGAGACATGAGTGGGGGCCTGGTGGGGGTTGCCCATGGTGGCTGGGGGGTGGGGGTGGGTGGGAGACATGAGTGGGGTCCTGGTGGGGGATGCCCATGGTGGCTGGGGGTTGGGGGTAGTGGGAGACATGAGTGGGGGCCTGGTGGGGGATGCCCATGGTGGCTGGGGGGTGGGGGTGGTGGGAGACATGGGTGGGGGCCTGGTGGAGGCTGCCCCTGGATGCTGGGGGGTGGGGGTGCTGGGTGACATGAGCAGGTGTGCAGGGTAGTCCCCTGTGGTGTCGGCTGCCTGCAGGGGCCGTGGAGGGTGTACAGGGAATACCTGGGTGCACACAGCCAAATCGCGTGTAGAATTTCCCGCGTACCCCTGAAATACACGTACCCAGCCAAATCGCGTGTGCAAATTCCCGTGCACGTACCCGGCCAAATCGCATGTGGAACTTCCCGCGCACCCCTGAAATCCACGTACCCTGCCAAATCGTGTGTGAGAATTCCCGTGCACCCCTGAGATCCACGTACCCAGCCAAATCGCGTGTGTGAATTCCTGCGCACGTACCCGGCCAAATCGCGTGTGGAACTTCCTGCGCATCCCTGAAATACACGTACCCTGCCAAATCGCGTGTGAGACTTCCCGCGCACCCCTGAGATCCACGTACCCAGCCAAGTCGCGTGTGTAAATTCCCGCGCACGTACCCGGCCAAATAGCGTGTGGAACTTCCCGCGCACCCCTGAAATCCACGTACCCTGCCAAATCGCGTGTGAGACTTCCCGCGCACCCCTGAGATCCCGCGCACGTCCCCGGCCAAATCGCGTGTGGAACTTCCCGTGCAACCCTGAAATCCACGTACCCTGCCAAATCGCGTGTGGGACTTCCCGCGCACCCCTGAGATCCACATACCCAGCCAAATCGTGCGTGGGACTTCCCACGCACCCCTGAGATACACGTACCCAACCAAATTGCGTGTGAAAGGTCCTGCGCACCCCGGAATACACGCACACGTTATTTTTCAGTCAGGGGGTGTCCGTGTTTGTGGGTACCCCTTTGCACGTCATTTGTCCTGGAGGGCCACAGTATAGGACATTCATCATGGCTGTATATAGGTGCTATTTGTTGGCACAACTTTTGGCGCACATTTATTACAGGCGCTGAGACGCTACCGCCTGCTTTCTTGTGGCGGTCGTGTTTGTGCCTGTGCGCTGGTTTGACCGTGCGCTTTTTTGCCCTATTCGATTCCATGAATACGTGTTGTATGCGAGCGTGTGGCCGTTCCACGCACTTGCACCCTGTACTTCCCCCGTGACGCCCACATTTTGGCAAGTTGTTCCCCATTCCGAGTGTTACGCCCCGTGTTACGCCTACTTTTGTTGTGTGCGCCGCGCTATGTGCGATTTTCGCTGTGGCCTGTGCGATTTTCGCTGTGACCTGGCGCACGCCGTTAGATGGCCTGTGCGCCAACGTGCGCAGCGCACTTTTTTAGCGCACATCGATGGTTTTCTCGCGCATGGCCTTCCATGAATCGATGTGCGCTGCTTTTCGTGCGATTTTCGCACTTGCACTGCGATTTTCGCTATTCCACTGCGAATCACACGTTTTTGGCCACTTGCGCCGCGCTAATTATTCCATGAATCGGCCTGTAAGTGTCAACAGTAGCCCCTGCTAGAGGAAGAAGGCGGGGATTGCTCTTGAGCCACCTAAAACTTTGGAGGCGGGAACAGACATTTTTGTTGATTCTTAAAGCACAGAAAGTATATTTTTAAGAAAGACTGACACAGGACTGTGCGAATTTGTGAAAATTGTAAAATTACAGTATTGTTCATGTGAATTTTTGGTGCACAGTTTAAATGGACTCAGAACTCTGTGCGATGCTCTGGGAAGGAGTAGTGAAAAATCAGGTTTTGTAGCAATTGTATTGATGTCAGAAGCATGAAACTTCATATGATAATGCCCAAATATCATGCACACATATGTATAAAATTAAGGACAAATCCGATATTGGGTCCCGGAGCAAAAGTGCGAAAAGTTGCCAAATCCAGACCCAACCTCTCACAGCAACAGGGCTTGGATGAATACTTGCTCCACAAAATATGGGATCTAGATATGCTATTGAGATAAAGTTTGTAAAATTGTAAATATGTATTATATGAAAAGTAGATTTCATGTGCAAAAACAAAGGGGAGGGCCCTCATTACGACCCAGGCGGTAAGTTACCGCCTGGGCCGTGACTTTACCACCATGGCGTAAACTACGTTTACGCCATGGTGGTTGGCGGACTTACCGCCCCATTCCGACCTTGGCGGGGCGGTAAGTCCCCAATCCCCATTTACCCTTCCCCATTCCCATTTTTGCCCCATAGGGCATAATGGGAGTGGGGAAGGCGTTAATTACGCCACCGTAAATTACGGTGGCGTAATTAACTCCATGGTCCCTTAGCGCCATGGATTTTAACACCTGCTAAAAGCAGGTGTTAAATCCGCCATGGCGCTAAGGGACCTCGTACTCAGGCGGTAAGGGTCGGCGCTGTTTACGCTGCCGTAAAACCCTTACAGCCTGGGTCGTAATGAGGCCCGAGGTTTTTTTCCTGCATCATAAACCACATCGTCATGAAACCAGAACCAGAGCCCGAGAGATCCAGTCCAGTCCCACCGTGCGGTGTCCAGAGCGCCTTGCTGATTGCAGACCAGAGCGCCTTGAGTCCAGTCCGATGTGCCTAGCAGAATTCCTGTCCGGAAATCTTGACTGACCTGAATCCCTGACGGTTCTGTCCAAACATTGGTAGTGAGTATCCATAGTATAGGACTGTCATTAGCATATTTATTGTCCATAAATCATCCCTATCCAAACCCATCCTCTCTTATATCCAGACTGCATTGTTATCCAATTATTTTTGTCTTGCCTGAACTCTTTCTCTTCTCCTATAGTCCTTTTGTAATAGTAGTGTTAAAATCATCTCTGCGCTGATAAATATTTTTTGAAGAAAGACGAGCGAAACCAACCAGAGATATCCTGGGCTGCTGGCTGTGCTGTCGTGTAGTTTGCACCTTCATAGTCTATCCCGAGTGTAAGGAAACCTTGTTTGTAATTTTAAAAGCGCATTCTTGTTTTGCAAATTTGCCTCTTTCTGAAAAAAATAACCACCACAAAAACCTCCATAACTTCTCAATAGAGACAATATTTAAGTGTCTACTTGAAGCTAACATCCTAAGCATTCCAATGAACCATCTCATTATAGTTGTTCCACTATCGCACTTACCGCGCGCGGAAAAGTTTGCCGCACATTTTTCGTTTGGCTCAAATCTATAACGTGTGAAATAGCTGTTCATTGCACCCGACCTCAAAATTAAATCTTCAACTTGCTTATCACTCTTAAATCATTGCTAGTGTTTGTCTGATACCATACCAAGTGGATCCCAATAGTATTGAAACAATTTCAGTGAATTAAATCCATTTCAGTGTTTTTACCATTCATGCAAAGCCAACTTTAAACCATTTTTGACAAGTTTGCCAATCATTCCTGTTTCTCTCTGTGTTTGCTGGGCGGGAAATTGGGATTGATATTATTTTGTTGAATTCTGTATTCCTGAAAACTGTTTTCTCTCCTTCCATCTTTATATTGCATATTGGGGGGATTGAGTAGTGTGTAGGGGGAAAGAGTATTCACATTGCATTTTGATTGAACCCACACAAAAGTATTATCTTTGAGCTGAATTATTTTTCCTATCATAACTCCTTGAGATTAAAGAGATTGTTAGTGTGGCATCACCCCATTGGTGATCATCGTATAACCATTAAATAAGATCCAAGGAACTGGAGACACATTCGGAAAGGAATGGGAAGGGATATTGCAATACCTGCAGTCAGACTTTATGGGTCAATGGTGCCCTCATAATGTTAAGGTTTCAGACATCTTCAATGCATAAGTGGAACAATGGACTTTAAGATTTCATCCGACCAGAGGGGAGGGAGGGGGTGGGAGGAGGGAAAGTTCTAATGTTAAATGTAATTATACCTGCCTTATTTCAGTAAAACCAATAAACACAGTTTTAAAAAAAAAATAGTGTGATATATATTGTGAAATACATAAAATAAATATTTTAACTTTGCAAACCAGCCTGCTTCCTGGTTCAGTGTGACCAGGCAGGGGGGGGATTCAAAGAGAGGGGGTGATATAAGTGGTACATCATTCAGAAATAAAAACTTATAGACATAAATAAATAATTAAGGGTTTCAGCTGTGCATCACACGCTAGGCATTGACTTAGGTGGAGTGCTGGGTTGAAATCACTTACATCACTCCTACATCCAATCTTCTATCCCTCCAATGTCTTACTTCTTCCACCATTTTATGGCACTCCTCCCTCCTCCACACTATTACTCTCTCCTCCTACCTGCTACTAGTCAGACACCTTCCTACAACCAAGTAGCATAAACTTCACAATAACTCCACAATAAATGTCCTAACCACACTTGCAAAGCAGTACCACTTTCACTTGCTAGCTAACAACTCTCCTCCAAAAATCACCTGCACACTTTGCTGATACTTCCTCTTTCCTCTTTTCTGTTGGTCTCGTGGTCATCCTCGCCCTCCACCACTGAGCTCACCTGAGCAACCCACAGCTTCTACTTCCTGCAGCTTCCTTTCATCCCCCAACCCTCTCTCCTGTCATTGGTCTTCTGAGCCTGGCCAATCTGGCCCCGTATTCCCCACACAGGGTGTGTCAGAAATGCTGAAGTTCACAACTAGCGGGCCCACTTTTTCAACATAGAGTTGCAGCGGCAAAACAACAGCAGCAGAAGTCACTCACCATAGTGACTATGGTACTCCTAGTCCATAATCCCCTCTCCTCCATACTTTTGGGACATTTTGTCTTTTGTGATGGGACAGAGCACTTTTGAAGCATCAGAAATGTTATTGTCCTTTTATTTTTATGTGGGGCCATCACACGTGGCTGTAGCCCGCCTTCATGAGCCTTGCCCAGTGCAACGCATCACCCTTCAGACCTTTTCTATTGCCAAAGTCAAAGGACAATTTAGCAAAAGAGAGGAAACTTTTTAGAGGGACAGGCAGGCAGGCATACGGAGGAAAGGGGTCTATGGACTAGGAGTATGATAGTCACTATGTTGAGTAACTTTGTTAAACTCCTACATCCTGTCCCCTTTGCTCCATACTTTTGGAAGATTCAAAAGTACTGATCTAAGAAATGGGTGGATGGAAACTCCCTTACTGGAAAATGTTTTTAAGCACAGGCTGGCCAAACTGGGCATCTGCCCAGAAGCTGAGATACCGACAATAGTGCAAGTCCCATGTGGCAGCCTTGGCAATGGTTTCCCATGGAACATATTTTTGGAAAGCTACAGTCTCAGCTTTCACCCGCACTAAATGTGCATGGATGCACTTTGGGGCATGAAGGCCTTGTACTGAATAAGCTTCCAAAATGCACAAACCAATCCAACGTGAAATGGAAACTTTGGAGGCTTGGGCTCCTTTAGGATTTCCAAAGGTTACAAAAAGTTGTGAAGATCTTCTGAAGTCATTTGTTCTTTGAAGATGAGCACCTTTGTGACATCTAGATTGTGTAGGACTCTTTCTACGTCCGACACCTGGTTTTGAAAGAAAACCGGCAAGTAAATAGTCTGGTTAATGTGAAAATCTGATGCAATCTTTGGAAGAAAAGATGGGTGCATGCACAGCACCACTTTATCCTTATGAAAAGTCAGACAGGCGTGCTCGATAGACAGTGCCTGTAACTCACATATTCTTCTGGTCGATGTAATTGCCACCAAAAAGGCCACTTTCCATGAAAGGAACTTCAGCTCTGTAGTCGTCATGGGCTAAAGGGTTTGTGACAGAGAGCGATGAGGACTACATTGAGATCCCATTTACGGTTAGATGACTTGAGAGGAAAAAGATGAAGTAGGCCAGCGAAATGTTGCTTTATTACTGGATTTGTTAGTGTAAAGGAAAAAGCATATGTGTTAAGGTAAGCACCTATGGCAGAAAAACTGTACACAAGAAGATGTGGATGCCAGTGGCTTCAAGATCGGAAATCAATGATAGGATCTAGTCAATAGAAGCTTTACGAGAATCAAGCTGCTTGGCAAGGCACCAGTGACAGAAACAAAGCCGCTTGCTTTTGTATTGCGCTCATGTTGAAGGTTTGCGTGCCGCTTGGATGATACACATATTGTCCTCTGAAAGACTGAACTGAGCTGGGCAGTTGAACTTGGGAACCACGCTGCTGAGCTAAAGGATTGTGGGGAGGGACGTTACACCTATTTGCTCTGGTGCAGAAGATTGGGAATCTGTAGCAACCTGAACGGAGGGTGTATCGATAGATGCAGAAGCTCAGAGAACCAAAACCTGGCTGGCCACCACAGAGGCTATAAAGAGCAGAGTGTAATTGTTGCCCCCCCCTGAGTTTCAATATCGCCCGATGAATGAAAGGCAGTGGAGGGAAGGCAAACGGCTACAAGTTGTCCCATGAAATCACGAGAGCATCCCCCAAAGAGTGTGGACCAAGCCCCTCGCTGGAAGCATACTGTGGAAGCTTTTTCTTTTACCGATGTTGCAAACAGGTCCACCGTCAGAGTGCCCCACTGTGAAAAAAGCCAGAGAACAACAGTTGCGTTCATCTCCCACTCGTGGTTTGCTACCGACCGGCTGCTGAGAGAATCCGCTGCAATATTGTTCCAACCCGGAATATGTACTGTTTGTAGCCAGATATTGTTCTGAACAGCCCATTCCCAAATCTGAATGGCTAGGTTTAATAGTGGCATAGCCCTCGTACCTCCCTGCTTGTTCATATAGAACAGCCACCAAATTGTCTGTGCGCAATTGAACTAGTTTGCCGAAGACACAAGGTAGAAAGGCTTTCAACGCCTGAAAGTTGCCAAGAGTTCCAGGTAATTGATATGACATGTCCTGTCCTGGGACGACCACAGATTGAAAACCGCTAGGTGTTCCAACGTTGCACCCCAGCCCAGAAGGAAGGAGTCTGTCATAATTGTAACTTGTGGTGAATGTTCCACGCCAACCTGTGGGATGAATTGAGGAGCAGGAGGCACGTTGCCAATAAATCAGTCACCCTGTCTTCAGTCAGAAAAACCTTGGCCATGATGGTATTCCAGCGAAAACCTAAGAAAATCAGGTCCTCAGAAACCCACTTGTGTACCTCAGAAACTGTCAACAATGATTTTCGCCAGTTCACCGACAGTGCAACCCGGAACAACAGTTCTAGAAGGAACTGAAGGTGGTTGGCTGCAGTTTGCCGACACTGACTCTGAAGTAGCCAGTCTAAATATGGATAGATGTGGACTCCTCAGAGTTTGAGGAACACTGCTATTACTGCCATCATTTTCATAAACACACGTGGGACTGAACTGAGACCAAAGGGGAGGACTTGATATTGGAAATGTTCATTTACAGTGTTGGGTCCATCTTGGAATATGCATGTATGCATCTTGGAGATCCACCACGCAAAGCCAATCGTCTTTCAGGATGGAGGACCTGATCTGTTATGACATGATTACATTGAATTTTTCTTTAGGAAGATGCAGGTTGAACTTAGATAGATCAAGGCTAATGCGCAGCCCCGCATGGCTTTGGGAACTGTGAACAGACAGGAATAATATCTGTCCCCCTCTTCCGCTGGAGGAACATGTTCCACTGCTTTGAGGCTCAAGAGCTTTTGCACCTCAGCCTGGAGTGAGGGTGACCCCGCCTGTTGTAAGGGGGATGAAAGGGTATCAGGAAGGGGAAGCCAACATCCCGTATGGGCGACAGACAAAACCCACCGGTCATCGGTAATGGTCTTCCACTCCAAGCCCAAAAAAGATCTCTCTTGATCGGCAGTCCATTTTCTGCAGGTAGGACAACTTGGAAGGAGTAGGCTTTGCCAAAACTGACAATGACTTGGCAATTAGCATACTGGCCTTTGTTTTATTTAGTTCCTCATCAGTTGAGGAATGGAAAAGATACTTGCCTTCAAAAGATAGGCCAAGAACCTTTTCTTGGACCTCCCTTGAAAATTTGGTAGCATGGAGCCACACCTGCCGTGAAACATCAATCTCAAGCATGAGGCCACGAGCCGAAGTATCCACAAGATGGGCTGCTGCCTCCAACAAGTCTTGAGCTAAAACCCTAGCATCAGAGAGACCACATTTGAAGTCCTCCAGCTTGTCTTGAGGAATTCAGACAACTCTCTCCATAACTGGAGGTTAGCAGCCGCAAGGATCAACTCTGCGTTTGCCTGACATAGCTGAAGCCCCGTGTTGGCAAATACTTTTTTCATCACACCTTTAAGGATTTTGTCTACCTGAGACAAAACCTGTGCCGCAGCAGTGGAGGAAGAGGAAGAAGGTTTACACTGAAGCTTTGTGCCTGCCACTACCGTAGACAAAGGGAGCGGGCAGGAAACCAAAGGAATCTCTTTGGATGAATGTAGTTTGTAATGGGAATCCATTTTCCTGTTAATGTGAGGTCCCCTATGGGGTTTATGCCAAATTTTGCAGGCCTCGGCCAGCACATCATTTTGTAGAAAAAGACCTGAATGCTCCTAGGAGCAAAGAAAGCAGGAATATAAAATTATTATTTTCCTTCTGCTCAGCCTCGCAATCCGGGCACTTTTTTTGTTTCCCTTTTGTATTTTTTAAATATGATTCAAGTTTTTTTTATGAATTGGTCACTCTAAACCACCAACCAATAGCCAGAAGAGGGTCAGTCTCTTTTCCTATCCACTCACCCTAGATAGGCGGCTCACCACCTCTACCTAGTGAGAGTATGCCAACACAGGGAGAGCTAGCACCAGTTGGAGGGTCAGACAAGGCTATTAACTAACAGTACTTGGAATAATCTAAACTGAAAGATTGACCTGTACTTCTTATGTGTGACAATACTTGGGCATGGGTACAGGGTCTAGAAACCATGATTGGTTCCCCCCCCTGTGTGTTTTGAGGCCTTCTCTGCCAGCCTGTTCATGGCCTTGGCATGTCATCTCGATGTCTAGGTGTACTAAGGAAGTGGCAGGTGAACTATCTAATTAGGCCTGGAATAACTGACCATTGTTTCGATCACGTGGTAAGGGACCACTGTTCAGAATTCATTTTAGTCTATTTATTGTCTTTTCTGCTGTCCTATCTTGTGTGTGCTTCCCTTCAGCTGCCACTTTGGGCACTTTGTATTAATTCATTATGGGATCAATTGGCATGGTAGCTACTTGCACCTGGCAATCAACGATATATCTATTTCTCACAGCTACCAATTGAAACAAATTAGCTTTAATAATTGCATGCTGTGTGCCCTGGGAAACGTTATGTGGTGTGGCTTCAGCTTCTAAGCAAAACTCCCCTTGGCACACTGACCTTGGTGCTTGGGCTACTGTCAGAGCATCGTGAGGCCTGGAACCTTGTGTTAAGTTGCAATATTTCAGAATTGAGGCAGGGGTCAGTCTAAAAAATGGCAGTACTTCTGTTTTTTTCTCCGCCATGTTAGTGTTCCCTGTGTCTTGCATGCTGCCATTCATGATTCCCTTCCAGTGTATCCTACAACCTCTCCCTTCCTGCCCATCTCAATACTACTTGTGTAACCCTGTGTGGGATTCTGCAACCATTCCCTGCTCCTATGAATGCACACAACTTCTCACCCTATGTGTGTCACACAACCTAATCTACTCTTCATGGCGGTGTGCATGATCATTCGTTTTTTTAGTGACTGTTTATAGACCAGTTCTCAGGTTGTATTTTCATCATGCTCAGGAATGGGTAGGGCCATGTGCAGACCCGATGCAGCTCTTATCTGCATCATCACACTCCCCACAGTGCTCAGTGACCATGTAGTCGCTGTCGTGTTTAGTGTGCAAGTAATATTCTTCACTTATTTTGCATGTTTGTCCCTTTTTGTGTTTATGGCATTCATTATTATTGTTTGGTCCTGTGCTGAAGGGCCCTTGTTGTGGCTCAACATGCCAAGCTGAGCTCCAAGACATTTAAAAAGAAAACATTTTTACTGTGCAGCTTGTGTCCTGCGTGGAAGCGCTGGAAAAGCCATGAGATGCTAGGCAATGCTTAGAACATGCTTCATCGGAAGGTGAATGCATGCCTGTCACTACCT
This sequence comes from Ambystoma mexicanum, assembly GCF_040938575.1. Lineage (NCBI taxonomy): Eukaryota > Metazoa > Chordata > Amphibia > Caudata > Ambystomatidae > Ambystoma > Ambystoma mexicanum. The sequence continues at coordinate 1,229,916,356 of NC_090932.1, read as the reverse complement.
GCATCATCAAGGGTGTTAGGCAATTGAACAGCAACATCCAACAACAATAGTGGGTTTTCGGTGCAATTATGCATCACATGCATGGTTCATGTGATTAGTACTTAGCATGCTGAGTCCCACACATGTGCAGGCCGCATGGAGACAAAACAATATGCACCATTTCACACACCTCGTTTTGATCAGGCAATGGTGAATCTCTAAAGTCACAACAGGCAGCAGGTAGAAGGCAATATTCAGTTTGGGTGAGCTCTGTAGTGCAGCCTCTTTGCCCCATCATCCAGCTACATAAAAGTTGGGTGTGTGTGGTTTGTGCTAGTGTGCGAATGTTGCAGCACCAGCGGCTGTGAAGCTGTTTGCCAATTTGTAGTAATACTATAACAAAGTGCAAAGAGTTATGGCCTGCAATGCTCTGCATCCACTTCCATTCCAGCCATTGATCAACTGATGAGGTTGTATTTTCATAACATGAACATTCTCTTCTGCTAGATCGTAAGAACTCATCTGCAATCACAAATCATGCTATGCAACATATTCCATATTTACATATCATAAATACATTACTGATTCATAGTCCATCAAAATTGTTTGCAAGGTGAAAGAAACATTGTCCAACACATGTTAATGATGAGGTATGAATGCTTGGGTAAACAAGAGAGTTTTCAGCAGATTAATTAATTTTCATAGGATCATTTAATTTCTAATGGGTTGGTGAAGGTTATTCCAGCTTGGAGGCCCAACATGAAATGTGGGCCATGCAGTTTGTTTTTGGAGGCGCAACCACATGGATATGCATCATAGGAATCTTGTAGAGAAGCAGTGTTTAAGGTAGTTCCACACACAGATGAAATATTTGAGCCACTCAGATTCATTTGCGTAATCTTATGTTCTATATTGAATAGAGAGTCAATTTAGGGATTTCAATGTTTTGGCGATGTGTATGTAGAGTCTCAGATCAAGACTCATACATGCTGCTCTGTTTTGCATGGCTTGGAGCTCTTTTGGCAATTTATGAGCAGATATGCATGATGGCCTTTGCCAACACCATATTTGCAAAGCACTGAGACATGTATTTGGTCAATCCTATGATTCAGTTTATGCACCTGGAGATGTTTTCTGCACATATGGAGTAGGAAGTGAATTCTTTTGTTATGTTATGACAGCCTGGGCCCTTTTCCTCTGCCTTTTCTCTGTGAAAGATCTAGGTTTCAAGATCATGGCATCTCTGTCCATGTGTGAACAGGCGTCATCTACCTGTCAAAAGGGACATTCCACACTGAAGACCCTACGGAAGGTCCTTCTCTATATTCCTTCAAAATATCATGCTCCGGTGGTGTCTTCCCTGGTAATCAGCGGAATTGATTACTGTAATGTACTGTATCTGCCCTCTCACAATATTTGCTTTGCCGTCTACAGCTGCTGCAGTATATGGCAGCAAGAGTGGTGCTCCACCCCCTGTAAGGTGCCCATATGACACCGCTCCTCCTACAGAATTTGAGGTTTACGTCTCTATGCCTGGTGCACAGAGCCTTTTACAAAATAGGGGCATAATATCTTCAGGTAAAGTTTTGCCCATACGTTCCCCTGAGATCACTACGCTAGCAATCCTCTATGACCATTGAACTCCCTAGTATTAAACTCTCTCGGGTTGGATGTCGTGCTTTCATAGTGGCTGCCGGTAGGGCATGGAACTCTCTTCCTCTTTGCCTACATGCCCCCTTGCACATAGTTTTACACAAACCACCATAAATGTTTGGTGAGTCTGCAAACTCAGTCAGTGCATGACAGGACGGATCTCCTTAATGGCCCTAAACAGTGATAGAGCTGTGCCCAGAAATGTTGTGGAACTGTGGCTCTGGTAGGGGACACAGTAAGCAGGATGGAGAAAGGTGCAACATATGTTTCAATGGGTTGTGGATCGGCCAGGTTGATAGCCAAGTAGCTGAAACAGGAAAAAGAAGGAGGTCTTCTGTAATGTTTTTTTTTATACTTTCACTCAGTTGGTCAGACAGCTGGAACATTTATATATGGCCTTTGTAAAATCAAATCTCCTCTAATCACTGATCTCAACTTTGCTGGAACCTATACTTAACACCTACCTGAACAGCAGCTGCTTCAACAGGGGCCTGTCACTAGAAGAATGTGTGATGTCATGAATAGAATTTGGTAATTTATTACAAAGCCTGGATCCCAACACTGGAAATCTTTATCATCTCTGGTCTCCGACATAGTCCGAAGGGAGAGCATTACAGTAGTCCAAGGGAGTAGTCGAAAAGGCTTCCAATACAACTACACACTTGCCCAGTGGCATGAAGGGACAAATCCAATGCAGCCACCCTATGTTACAATAAAATCCAGTGGAAATGTCGTGTACCTTTATCAACTAACATATAATCATTTGACCCGAGATAACAACTTGACAAGTTTTCCAAAATTCAGGCGCTGATGGGGGTTGCGAGAGATAATTCCTTAGTGTTAGCAGAACCTCTTCCAGCTTCTGATAGTTAGGATGAAGCTGGGTAGGTTCATCCAAACTGAGATGTCATTCCGGCTTTGTGAATTGTGAAGTGTCAGAAATGTGAGGCGGATAACTTTTAGATGATTTCTCAAAATATCCCATTTTATTAAATCATATGTTTCAGTAATCTCCTCGTTATCTCTACCCTAACGAGGATTTCCCTTCCTATAATAAACTAAAGGAAGAACACTAACAAAGGATATCTGGCCCTCACACTTATACATAAAATACACAAGAATATATATGGCAATTCAAAACAACCAACGACAATTGCATTTATAATGTTTTCACAGTCTCTCGTTATATCCTGCATGAATTCCCCTTCCCCAGGTTTTCAGATAGATTCAGTTCCAATGTTCAACAAAAAGAAAAAAGGAAATCCAGGATTGAAACAAAGTTCCCACACATGTTCTGTTAAACCAATGTTTAACAGAAAGAACGATTCTTGTTCCTTGAGTAATAATTTTTGCTTCATCAAAGAGCACCAATGATACCCTTGGCCAAGATGCTTTATCACAATTTATGAATGTCAAAGAAAACCCAAATCTTTGTCAGATATTTAAAGAAACAGATTTTTATATGGGTTAAAGAAACACAGCTTCTTGTAAGCTCTTCTCAGATCTCTTTTTATAGCACCATAAATCACAGTGTACATCTTTGTCAGGATAATTTCACAGCACCGTTAATTCTACCTGGTTAATTCTCATACCAGGTTCTTGTCTACAAGTATCCACCATGCAGATTTACTTACCTGCCCAATAGTGTTCCTCACTCACTGGTGCTCCTGAAGGTTGTTTTTAAATCTACTGACAACCAAAGGTTTTACCACAGCTTCCGCAGTTTGTAACTTTGTGACTTTCGACAATTTTTCAGAAAAGACAATATTCACATGAGTGCCTCTCAACACCTTCATGTAGGCAAGGCACTCTTCTTCTGAATATTCCTCTTCCAGAAGGGCAGCCACTCTTGCCACTCTTGACTTTCTGCAACACCAACCACAAGAAATGCCTTTAAGGATCTGGATCTATCTTTCTGCCTTTTTGGCTTTGGCAATGTGAGATTTTATACCAGCTTTTAGTGAACAATCATAATCAACAAGCTTCACCCTTTTACAACCTTGCATTTGCCCCTTCTCTTCCTGCCAACCAGAGCGGCTTAATTGTATGCCTTTTTGTCAATCTTTTTGCTTTAGACAATGCTTGTACAACTCTTTGGACTTTGGCAATACTTGCACCCCTTCTTGGCTCTGGGCAATATTTGTATTATTCTTGGCTTTGGGCAATGCTGGTTCCCTAGAACTAACAATTATCAAAGTTCTGTCACTTAAATTCAGTGCTTCATTATTTTCAACTATTTCATAGATGACTCTTTAGTTGACCTCCACCTCAGAATTATTTTTAAGCACACACAACCAGTCTTTCATCTGGTTTCTTCAGTTTAGTATTCAATTGCTGTGATTCAAAACGTTGTACTCATTCATGAGTGTTATTAAATCAGTTTACTCGTACCCGAGTGCTACTTTTGTGGCATTCAATTGTCTGACAAATACTGGTTGGTTTAATAACGCTTTCACTCGCACGTGATTCTCCCTGCTACAGTTGTTTGCCTTTGTTCGTGCAAGGGATCAGAATGCTTGGTAACACTCACAGGCTTCTATCTTCACTCCCTTTGCGTGCTGTAGGACTTCAACTGCTTCTGCCTTCTTTTGAACATGCACACTTCCTCACTGATGGCGTCTTCATTCCCGCCATAAGGTTGTGAAGCTTGTCTAGCTGCTGAGCCCATCGGCTGCACACCAACTTCCAGCCACGGGCTCCGGCACGCTTCCAGCTGTGCAGTCTCTGCAATCAGGTTCATATGCAGACAGCTGTGTTCCTTCAGGCTTCCCACTTCGCAACCTCTACACAACAGATTCAGCAGGAAAAGGACTCTCTTAGGACCAACATCTGAAATCTGCTTCACAGTGATCCCGTTGCCCTCTCTTTCAACCAACTTCTATTTGATCTGCCAACATGTTCTCCTTCTCCTACCCCTGCCCTTTCTCCACCTCCATCTCCATCTAATGGCCTGAAACTGAAGGGGCCTTTTAAGCCTTTCTGCCTCCATCAGGTATAGGTCATTGGCCTTAACAAGCTGACTACTCCTGCAAGATTGCTCTTGGGCGCTCTTCCTTGCCCCAGTACTTAGGGAATTATGGAACTTGTAGTCCCTAACAACAGACTCAGGCTTTTTATTCAGCTTTCTATTTTTAAATGCAGTGTTACTTCTCTTAAATGTATTTAAGGAAACATCACAAGCGTTCATTTGGAAAGGAGAAGTATGTTCAATTAAGCTATTATTTACAGGTTTCCTTTCACTGTACCTCTGGGAATTAGGATCGTGTCTAACTTTATAAGACTCAGACGGGTTTTCCTTTTTTTTGGTGTTTAGGGATTTCATATTAACTTTACCCACATCAGGAGGTTCAATGTGTGGTTTAAACAACGCCAATAAGCCATTAGATGCCTTTCCCTGGCCACCTCATAGGAGACTTTAGGCAGGCTTACTGAAGAATCCGCAGGATTCATCACAGAATGTACAGCGACACAGATTTCATTTTACCTGTAACTGCCATAGGGTGGTAAAAAGAAGAGGTATGCTTTAACTTAAAAACGAACAGTTCCAAATGACAAAAATGGTTGTGAAAAGTAATGGAATTGTTAAACACAAAATATAAGTAGGGGTACTCCGCTCCCGATAGCTCCCACTAACTTTAAACTCTGTCCCTAACATACCACATTGTGAGTATATTTCTAGCCAAGGACATATCTGTTGCAAAGCCCGCTCCTGCTGGGAATTGTCAAAAACCTATTCATAGTGTAGTTTGCTCAAAATGTTAGACATTTCGAATGCTAGAAATACTATTTGATATTTCTGGCACTTGCACCGAGCCGTAAGGGAAACTTTTCAAAAATATTTCCAGCGAAGGACATTTCTACTGTGTGAAGTCTGCCTGTAATAAAAATATGTGTATACAAAGTTTCAGGTACAGCCAGACCTCATGCGTCTTTGATAAACGTAGTGTGTATATCATTACTGTAGCCAGTAAAATAGCAGAACAAGTTAAGCACTTGTGGAAGATATCTGTGTTCAAACTGCAGGAAACAGATTTGGAATCTGCCAGGGCTGCCTCCTACATTCATCCTCCCGCGTGCGATAAGCGGAATACCATTACATTGGAAAAAATAATACTTGTTACAGTGTTGCATTGCTATATAAATTGCTATATAAAAATAAGAAATCATTATTTCTGGCACAACAACCATATTATACATATGTGGTCTATTGTAGTATTCTATTTTTATATTCTATTATTCAAATATATATATATATATATATATATATATACACATATATATATTATTATTAGATAATATTTCTTCTATTTCTGGGGTTCAGCTAGATACATGATCCCAACACAAATTTGTGGTGGGATTTGGGAACCCAAAGTGATCCATAGATTCACAGATTAGCCCCATTTTGCGTGGAGTTACCCACACATTTATATATCACTTTCTGTAACATGTATGTGGGACTAGACATCAGTGACATACACACAGGATGTGGTATTTCACTGGCTGGCTCGTTAAATCAACTTTCAATGAAGCATGCAACCTTCATATTGAGATATAACATCATGCAGGGTCTTTTATTTTGGGAGCCAATCCCTTTCTCTAAACAGATGTGTGCATAAATTAATCGGACATTTTTTCTTTTATAGCTTGCACCTCAGGCGTGTGCCAAACACAATTACTTTTTGGAGTCTTCTAATTACTTCACAAGAGGAAGCACAGGGTGGTTTATTCTTTTTAATAGCCTTTGCTGATGTAACCCAAGAGTGCTACAATATATTTACGCCCTATGAATTTTAAGAGACGCTTACTGCTAAATTATCATGTGTTTATCCAGCTCAGCTAAGCATTTCACCTCAAAGGATTTTGGAAGTTTATTAGAGCTATTTAGACTTTCCTAGAGAGTTGCAACGTTTTAGTGAAATACATTACTAGCATACGTAATAGTGGAAAGGCAAAGCAGTGTCTGAGAATGAATGGCTGGAAAAAAGGACACTATCACTGAAATAAAGTTATGGACTGAGAAGAACATAGAATGCATATGAGTGTAAAGAAAGGCAGGCCAGGTGATGAAATAATAGAATGCTGCAAAGTAAAGGCATTGTAAAGGGAGAAGACGCTAAAGACCTCAATTTCCCAGAGCATGGCGGCTCCAGCACAGACATCTTGACTGCATCCACATCCATGAGCAAGGTGTGTTCTGCTGGATTCTCCTGATCTGATGGAGTTGATGAAAGCGTGGAAATCCGGAGGATCTCCAGATTCCCTTTTGGCATCAGCTCAATGTGAATAATCTGACTAGTTCACTGCTTTGCTTGAGTGCACCACATTGATCAGTAATGGGAGGCACCCTGTTTAAACATAGTAGTTGCAATTACAGTGGATCCCTACGGATTCCGACTGCTCTTTTCAAACACAAAAGAGCAGTCAGAATCTGCTAGGATCCATCCCTCTCTGGCCACAGCAAAACTGTAATTCACAAATGTATCTACCCATATTCCATGCACTGGATGGGGAATTGGATAAATTGGCTTTCCAATTTATCATTCCGTACCATGAAGAAAATTATTCCCAAACGGGCACTTACGTGGAAAAAATGCAATAAAGATGTCTTTTTTCCTGCAATTGTGAATTTTCGAAATGCTTCCAAATGAGGCTGTTGGCAATACATTGGAGGAAAGAGTAAAGACTGAAGCGAAGTGCAGGTGACACGAAAAGGAAAGGAGATCACCTAGCCATGGCACAACACAAAATGTGGGCCCGCGTGCTTGCAAAATATTGCTGATGGGATTCCTAATAATCACACTTCTTATAGTTCTTGGGCTACTCTGGGGACCATTGTAGAGTGGAGGCCAACCTTAGCAGCAGAGAGGGCTTGGGTATGTTAAGACCACCCTTGGAGTGCAACTGCTAGATAGAGAAAAATATAGGCACTGGGAAAGGAGAAGAGACTGAAGTAAACTTTGAAAAGCAAGAGAAAAGAATGCCTACAATTGTCAGCACCTTGGAATGCCGATATTAGAAAGGCAGGAACATGCAGGAAATGGAAAGGTAGGAGACTGCAATAAATTGCAGCAAAACCGCAAGGGAATGCACAAGATAGACAGAAAACTGCAGGTTGGTTGAAATGGGCGGACAGTAGGAAACTGCAGTCGACCTACAGGAAATGAAAAAGTGAAAAAGCTAGAAAAGCAAGAGATTGCCACAATGGGAGGGTAGGCCAAGACGGTAGACTCAGGAAAATGCACCAACTGGGAAAGGAGAGTCTATAACCCTTGGTTCATCACAGATTTTTTGTGAAGACCTAAAGCATGTCTGAAAAGTAAAAATGCACTCTGCCCAATATAGCAAAATTCTCACAACAAAGCCAAAAGATCACCACAAAAATGGGACCACCAGCATGATAATCCACCAACACTTCATTGCATCACTGATGAAAGGGTGACCAACATACCTAAATACCATACACTGATATTTCCAACTCAATAGTGACCAAACTTGGTCTTATAGTTATCACCCTTCTCTGGACCAGTCTAACATACTTCGCGGTGAGGCACAGCGGTACCATAAAAACTCAAATTTCCAGTTAACACTGCTATGATAATGTCATACTTAATATTAACACGTTTTTATATTTTACTTAATGCCAGATTCCTTCGACTTCTACATGCCTCAGCAATAAGTGTCATTAGCATCCTTAGGAGTATTGACTACACATTGGCAAATCAGAACGATCAGAATACAATCTAGAACTCCTTCTCAGTACTCTCTGTCGCCGGAATGATGGTGCCCATCTCCAATCCCTACCAACTCCAACCCCTGCACTCATACCTACCTCTCATACCCAGTCATGATGACACACTCATTGGATCCTATCCTCTATATAAATTCTTCACAGCCTCACACACATTCAATAGTTGAGCCTTGGATCCGTGACTGCTGAGCAGCATTTGCTAAGTGGCCATCTTAGGCTGGGCTGTTTTATTGCAGTTGTTGTCGGGCACCATTTGCACTCTTGGGGACTCGAATACGAGCAACTTTGAGAAAAACAACCAGAAGAGGACTCATTCAAGACAGCAGAGACTGAAAACAGACTTGAGGAAAAATAATATTGTGGAGATCTAGAGACCAGTTGTTGTAAGTCATGAAAAGAAATGTTCTTTTAAAAAAAATCTTTTTGCAATTGATTTGGTCTCCAACTTGTTCCTTACTCTGATTGTCACATAAATTATACCATGATGATGACCTCACCTCTCCACCAATAAGGCTTCATTATCACCCAATTTAATGGTACTCAATTTGTCAACACTGCAAAAATAAAGTGCTGAGTCAGCAATTCTGGTATTAAAACCATTACAGGTTGAGCAAAGATGTCTGGGTGGAGCACTTAAGTTGCTAAACTTTAGCCATTCCAAACCCATCGATTGACTGCCATGTCTAGTTTCCCATTACTTCATGTGTTTCCAACAATGTTGAAATGAACAATCTACTAAGTGAATTCCAATATGTGTTGGGTCGACAGTCAGAAATTTGGGCAATCTATGCACCCTGATACTATCGATCTCTTTTGCATTCAGACATCCTTATGCAGCATCTTAACTATCCAATGGTGATTGACAGCACTAGCCTACATTCGTTTTCAGTCTGTAAATGTGCGCCCAAGATCACACAATCAGTCAAAGAATACTAAATGATGGAGGACTCAGGTGCATGTCAAAACCCAGCGTTATTCAAACAATGAATCATACCTGTGACAGAATACAAGCATCTCGTTCTCGTAGCTTAACATTTTCAGTGATAGCAAACTAATTTTGTACCAAAACTGCATCATTAATAATGTCACATTAACCCATCAGTTTACAAAAACTACGGGGAAGTTGGGTTGACTACATAGAGGATAAATATGGGTTAGTTACTTAATTCGTCATTACCTATAAGATGGCTCCGCCTGGACCCATCCTTCTATTGGTACCACTTCTAATGCATCATTACAGCGATAGCTAATTGGTTGGCTTTATCATTCATAGGCGGTGTGGCAAGGGGACTTTGTATTGGTTGGTCCCTAGCTTACCAACCTTGGACATGAGAGGTCAAGATACAAGCGAGACATAAGTTGGGGAAGAGAATTCTGCAGTCAGCCATCATTCCAAACTGATCATCCGGAGGTGATAAGGCCTCCTTTTTCTTTGTAGTTCGCCTTTCATGCTGTCTGGAGTCTGCGTGTGTACTGAGCGAGTTCTGCATGTGTATTATCTGTGTTTGGTTCAAGTGAACAGCCAGTGTTTCTCATCTCTGGATCATGTATTAGGGTATCACGTTTGAGAGTGGATATCCTTCTATTTATCAAGGTTTTAGCTAATTCCAGCATGCACATTCAGTTCTTTATGGCCACTTGGGACACTAGTCGGTTACTTTTTTATAACCTTTCTTGGCTTACTGATTGTGTGCACCTGGACACTAATTATTGTTTGTGCTCTTATTAAAATTCGTTAACTTGGGAGTTTACTGATTCTTATCCTGCGAACTGTTATCGTGGGCCCATGTTCCATTTATCTATTACTCCCTTCCTACTTCCTGACCTTGGTGCTGGCTGTGAGCTACTGTCTGGGCTATGGACACATTTCTAAAATGCATGTGTTGTTGGGTTCTGAGGACTTGCTAATTCTGAGACCTGCTGCAGCCCCTGCATCAGGAAAATGGCTGCACTTCTGTCTTCCAAATTGTCGACTTATAGCAGCGACCCTGCATCTTGTAAGTCTTCCGTATGATGGTGTCACTGCCCGTGAATTCAGCATCTTATCTAACTATAATCCAACTGCCCTCGCAGTGTAGTGAGACCTACTCTTGGTACCCAGGAAGCTCCTGTGCTCTTATACGGTGTTGCAATATTTATACAGCACACTATTTGTGCATTCTACATACTACTTTTAGTCCTTACTTGTGTTGCGCCCCCTAAATAATCTTATATGGCAGATTGCATATACATTGCCTCTGGTTAAGCATACTGTTTCATGGTGCTCAGTTTAACTCATTATGAACCATCCCTAGGTAAATAGGGGATAAGGCTGACTCAGTTTGAAATGTTTCTCGCCCTTGCAATACTGGACCTAGGTCTGACCAGCAGGTAGTAATGATGTATTCATCTGCGTCATCATAACTCCTTCTGCCTGATAGCACTAACCAGGTAAAAAGGATTCTGTTCTTTAGCGGCAAACGCATATCACCTATGTTGTCCTGCATGCATCAGCCCCATCTCTGACTTATTTACATGACACCTCTAGTGCTCATTTACTGCTATTATAACTGTTACCACATGTATGCTGATGACACTCCGCTGCACTTTAATGTCTTGGAAGTCTGGGGTGGGGGGACACTAACAAGCTGAAGCATAACACAGCTGCCTCTTTCTTCCAACAAGACGGAAGTTCCACTGATGGAACCCATTCCCCCTTAACTCTACCTTTCTCATTTACTTCCTGCATATACACTCCCCTGATCTCTAACGTCTGTTCCATAATCTGGAGTCATTTTCGATGCAGCTTATGCCCTTCCAAGTGCCTGTTCAAATCACTGCAGACATTTCACTGGATTCGGCGGTGGGCCAGTTTACCACATTTTTGGCTGCATTTATAGGGTGTATGGGTAGTTTTCATAGGATTGTGGATTAAGGTTGTGGATGGCTGGGGATGGGGGGTGCAGAATGGGGATATGGAGGCTTTCCCCTCATAAACGTGCCACAATAAAATGCAGTGAGATGGCCTATGCACTGAGTTGCCCCTGACCCGTGCTTTCTGCCTCAAATTAACTCCACCTTAAAGCCAGCTTTTTTTAACCTGTGAATCACGAGGGGCATTGTCCCACTGAAACTTCTACCACAATGAAATCCACAAATGCTTGCAGTGGTAATATTGTGGGTCAGCCATCTATAATCGGTTACATGTGATTTCAACAAATCAAAAAATTGTGAATGAGATAGCGGAACACAAATATCAATTTTATTTCATTGGGAGGCTGCTCCCAAAGCACCCCTACTTCCCCATGCTTTTAACCCCACCCGAACCACCACCCACACTTTATAATCCCTTAGCTCCTACCCTCAATTCTTTTTAATCATTTTTTTCGGTATTATTTTATTTGTTTTTCTTTTTTATATATAATCACTGCATACTCTATATTCGTATATCTGTCAGGTTACAAGCACAATCTACTTACAATGCAAAGGGCCCTCAATCACGCAGCATGTCTCATCTTGTGATAAATTGATTTCTGCACTGCAGGAGAAGAAGGATGAGTAGAAGCTTAAGCACCTACTCAGCCCTCATACTTCTACAAACCAAGAGCCAAATCAATCATAGAAGGTGAAACAGGCATATTTAAGGGGTATACCTCAATCTTGCGTGGTAACGTCGGCCGAGGGAAGGATATACTCTCAAGAGGGGTGTGAATGTGGTCAGTAGCAACTCAAACAGCAAAGTACAACAGTCCACAATAAAAATATAGATACTTTAATTAAACACACAATGTACAATAATCATTAACTAGAAAAACACTACACAAAGCACACCCCTGAGGAAAGAACACAGAATCAGCAAAGCGAGCAAGACGGAGCACTCAGAGTAATGAATCAGGGGTTTAAGGTAAATTGTAACCACAATGTTCTTTACAACACAATGTTCTTGGGTAAAAAAGGGATCAAAGTGACCTAACCCATCTCTTGTCCAGCCAATAGTACCTTTTTGCAGTTTGTGGTGGTCTGGTAGCACCAAACCAGACTTCTTGGTGCAGTGTGAGCAATTCAAAGATTGGGAGAGTTGAAAAGGCAGCAACTGAGGATCCTGGCAGTTCACAGCCATTTGGCGAAAAACACTATGATCCTGGCTGTCTTGGCTCTCAGGGTGCTGTGAGTCTCAGTCCATGGGCTCAGGGACAAGAGGATTCCTTTTCTTGTGCTCCCATATAGGTGGGAGGCTGGCACACAACTGCAAGGGTTCTGCAACATGGTGAGGTCCTGGGTACCGCTGTGGCCGGCAGACAGTTAAGTCTTGCCCCAGTAGCAGTCACTTATGTTGCTGCGAGTCCCACTCCAGGGGCTCAGGAACAATATGGGTTCTTGTTCTCATGCTCCCAACCATGAGAGAGGCTGGCACAAAAGTACAGGGGTGCTTCAAGACTGGTCCTGGTTACCGCTGTGGTTGGCAGAGAGGCAGGACTTGTTCCAGAAGCAGGTTCACCCTGTATGGTCCCTGTGGATGCTTAGGGGGCAGAGATCCCCTCTGTCCTGGAGCGTCCTGGAGCGCCTGCATTCACCTCACAACTGGAGTACTCTGGAAATGACTGCTTTCCTAGCAGGGTCCAAATTGAATCTTCATGGGTTGTAGTCCAAAAGATGAGATGAGAAGTGGTGTGAGGCCCCTTCTTTTAAAGATAAAGGTGTACGGGTGATTGGACTAAAGTCCCCCTTCTTTAGGCGTCTAATCCCTGTTCTTGAAAGAAGTGGACTTTGCCCTTCTGACAGCACACCTAAAATGCTGTGGGCTAGAGGAAGTGGAGGGAAAAGGAAGGACACAGAGGCAGAGAGAAACAAGATGGTGGAACCCACCTGTACAGATCTGTCACTGTCTACACTACCCCTGCCCCCTTCCCCTCTCAATAGGATCAAAGGCCTTTAGATATGCAGCACCCTGGTGTGAGGCCAAGCCTTTTATGAATGGTGTGCCCTTGATTCCTGCTACCAGGCCAGCTTCCTGTAGAGTGGCTGTCCATGTGAAAGTGTTGTACCTGCCCTGACAAAGGAACACAAAGGTAATCCCCTCCCAAGCTACATTCCTGCCAGTATGGAAGTGTCAAGCCTGTCAGGGGAGAATACATAATTCTTACACAGCTGAACTGGGCCTACATGACTTGAACATCTATGGTAGCAATTCGATGTGGCTCAGATAACTATGAGAGATGCTGAACACCATTCCCTAAACTCGAGCTTGCTACTAGGACAACATCCTTATATTTATGAAGATTTTGGAACAGGGGTACAACTTTAAATGCAGCCCCTATGCTGAAGACACATGGCTGTCAATGCAGCTATGAAGAGGTCATCTGTGTCGTTTGAATCTGCTCTGTGCCACTGGTATAGCAGGAGCTGCAGATCAGGATACTGATACTGATGCAGCAGGGCACATGTGCACACTATGCTTTCGGCATGGAATTTATTAAAAGGGAATCTGATCAGCAGATTTCTCTTTCTTTCAGAGATGGAAATACCTCCATCATTTTATTAAAGAATACATATCAAAACAGACAGGGCTTTGTGAGATAGGCATGGTATCAAGAGAGATGACACAGACAACAGAACTTATGTTTCAAAGAATAATGTATTCACGTGTCAGGATGGTGTAAGGCCTAGCTTGCCCTTTAACTAAGGTAGGGATGTATCCTGCCTAATGAAAACTAAGGGAATTGTGTGTCTTTAAGTCCAAATCAGAAAGTCTGTCTGTGTCAAAAACTATTGCCTCATATCTAGAAAAAAAACATGGTGTAGTGTTTTTCAGAGCCAACCAAATAGTGTTCAAAGGTAAAGTCTCAACTGCTCTCAGCTTAAGTTCTACTTGGGTTCCCTATCCCAAGTTCAACATAGTTCCAATAGCTGCTCGTTTCACCAATGTTCCGCCAGGTCTTGATATTCCCTTCCCCAAGTTTAATCTAGCACAGTTCACACAAAAAGGAGGTCTTGAGGTTCCCTTCTCCATGACAGGGTTTCGCAGTTCTTCCAGCTTCTCAAGGTTCCCTTCCCCAAGATGTCACTGTAGCACTGATACTGCTTTCACTTGCTTAATGTTTACTACAAAAAAACAATAGGTCCACTTGACCTGCCTTCTAGCTTGCTTTATCATTCCTTTCATGATTTTCTGTGACATGCTCATAATGTGCTTTGTTTGTCACCATTTAGGTCTCCTTGGTCTGGGGGCAGTTGTGGGACCACACGGTCTATCCATCACAGTTTGCGCAACCAGGAACCTTATGCTTCTCCTTGGCTTAATTTGTGTTGTCTGTGATCGTCACAGTAGGGAACTCCTTAGTCTAGGCGCAGTTGTCGGACCACATAGTCCATCCATTACAGGTCGTACAACCATAAATTCCCTTTGGCCTTGTTTGACCCCTCACAGGCTTTTCTGCGTTGGGCTTCTGACTTCTACACTTGTATTTTCTTTGGTTAGTATACCACTCTTCTGCATCAGTCTTCTGCCTTGCCACAGACTTATGATTCTTTTATCACATTGGTAGTTGGCATATTCAAGTGATTGTTCAATGTTCGATATGCTTTGGTTCTGCTCACAATGTTGTTCACATAGTCTGACATTCATTGTGTCAGTTTAACTTCAAATGTTCGTTCTGTATTCAGTATGATGCGTTCTTACTCAAATAGCGCTTTACATTCAGTTTGGTATCCAGTATAAAGTAATTTCTTTGAAACAGCAATTTCCATTTAGTTCGGTATTAAATATAGTTCCTATTCAGTTGTATTCATGGACCATTACTTGCCTGCGGTCACCTGGGAGTGCTCCGGTCTTCCAGTGTCCTCAGACACTCATTGGCTCTTCATGTCTCCCCAACGGTGGTTCCCGCTGCTCCCGCTCACCTTCTCCATAGCTGGGAAGCAGACCACCTGGACTCTGCTCACTGGCCAGACACGTCACCACATGCACTAGTGTCCTTATTGCTGCATTGGACACAGACTGCGTCCCCTCTGTGCCCCGAAAGGTGTCATCTCTGCTCCTCAGCTGTTTGGCAGCTCCAGCTGTCTGCCTTCCAATTCGAAGGTTCCCGGTCCTGCAGTCATCAAATGACCCGCTCACTCTGGTTCCTGTAGGTACTCTGGGATCGTTGCTGGCGTTCAGATATCCTAGTCTCATTCCACCACAACAGCCCTCCTCCTCACACTTGCTTGGCTCTTCTCCCTTTATACACCTGATCCCTATTAAGGGGCTTGGGTGTGAGTCGTTGGCTTTCCTGACCATAGTGAACCCAATCAATGGGACATGCCTGACCTTCAGTAGTGCATGCCTTCAGACCCCTCTTATTCATCCCAGTACTAGAGTGGTGTTTTTCATAGGAAGTTTGCACTACTACCAATTGCTTCTTCCTCTTCTCAGTACTTGGTAAGCCTTTACAAGGAAAAATAGGGCATGAGTGGAAGTAGCGCATGAAGGGGGAGGGAAAGGAGGGTTAGTCATTGTTAGGGAAGAGGGGATACCATGTCTCACCATTCGGCACACTCTCCCCAATCCCCAAGGACCCTCCATCCAGGTGTACCATCTTCGCTTGTCCGCCCCCAGGGTCGAGATCCAAAAGCAATGGCCCTTCCCTGGCCACCTGAGCAGAAGGTTCCTGGGGCGTGGATGTGAAAGTACCTTCGGTTTCTCATAGCTTTTACACCCTGGCCTGATGGCAATTCCTCACAGATCTTCAGTCTCAAATAGTCAGACCATATCTGACCAGCCATGATGTCTTTACACAGGCTCTCATTAAATCACTCAATCAAATTCAAGTCTCTCTCAGTTGCACAAATGCATTCAGATCTAGAGTATTCCTCCTGAATGCTTTCTAATTATGTGGGGACCAGATCCTTGGAAGGCCTTCCAAAACTGATTCATAGTAATAATGGCAGTCTAGTGCTTGAAGCCTCCAGCTTTCTAACCATGGTAATTACAGTTATTATCCCATTGTTTATATTATTTGTTTTTTCTACCTGCATAGGATAAAAGGCTAAGTGGGCCCCACTGTGGAATTTGAACTTGAAAAGTAAAGACTGCCATCATGTCAGAGACAAACGCTATTCTCATGTAGCTATCCACCCTGTTTTGCTATTTCCAACCCAGAATGATGAGTTTTGGGGAACAAGCACTTCATTGCCAAAGCTATGCTCTTTGAAACTCCTTGCCAGTTTATCTCCATCTGGTAGCTGACGTTGTGCAAGTCGCAAGAACTGAAAGCTCAGCTCCTCTGCTCCATGTATGGACAGTACGAGAGGAACTATGCCTCCACATCAGCACCCAGTCCGTGTGAGTGTCCCCTTCGAATTGAGAACATTACCAAACAGCAAATGCTTCTTTACATTTAACAAATAATAATTGATTACAGGTACAAGATAGTCCATACATTGCAGGAAATTGCAGAGATGAAAGATGACTGCAGCCAAAAGCAGGGAGAACACTTCCTAATTGCGAGTGATGAATTGCAAGAAACTGTAGTTAAGTGCAAAGAGGGAGTGGCTGTGATTACAGCGCTGTACATTGCAGACCTACTGAACTGCCAGGGGTAGAAGATAGGAGTTTACTGCAAAGTGCAGGTTCTATAAATGTAGTGCAGGTTCTATAAATGTAGGAGGCGACAGGGGAGACACTGCAGAAAAAATGATGGGGCACTGGAAGTAAAGATAACATGAAGAACCTGTTGAGCATGAAAAAATGGAGGGTCTGATTCATGGAATTATTAGCACGGTGCAAAGTGGCATTGCACTGCCAACAAACACCCTGATTCACTGTGCAGTACAAAGTGTATTTTTGAAGTGCAAAGTGACCTTGCACCACTTCCTCACTTCTTTATCAGATATATCCTCCTCCCAGGTGGTCAAGGAAAGGGCGTCACTATCGGATGCTGACACTGGGGGTGGTTATGCAAGGGAGGACTACCTGGGTGGAGAAGACTTGGGAAGTGGAGATGAGGCACACTTGGGTGAGACATGGTATACTCCATTTCCTTTTCACCATGAGTCCACTCTCCCTCAAGCCTTTATATGCTATTGTCAATCCCTTCCCTACTTTTCCCCTAAATCGTTACCCAAGGAACACCATTTAAGTACTCGGACAAGCAAGAGACCCACAAGAGAAATACATCCTCTCTTTATTGCCACACAGACATACACACACCAGTTATGTACTGTGGCAAGGAGGAGGCGAGCAAGAGCAATGCAGAACTTCATAGTCGGCAATGAGCTGTCTAGTCCTTTTCGGACCAATCACGATGGCAGGAAGTCTAAAAGCAGCAAAACTGGTGAAAATGAAATCAGCTCTGGAAGCAGGTCTACGGACTGCTGGAGGAGCGCAGACCTCTCCTGGAAAGCGGCGTGGCAGACAGAGTGCTCGAGAGCCCCAGAACGATGCAACGTGAACCAGCATGAACAGGTGAAACTCTAGAGTAAGGCCCGCGCAGAAAGAGAAGCATTGGTGGCAGGAGCAAAGGCACGTAAAGCCGCTGTGGAGCATCACGAGAGCGAGCTTGTGGCAGCCGGGGACCTGACTGGAATGCAGTACACACTGACCAGTAAGTCAGCATAGGAAAGGGGACACCAGGGCGGCAGGTGCATGTTACATTTAAGCAACTTTAATGAATGCCGAACCGGAGGAAAGAAAACCCTTTTGAATACCGAATTGAATGAAAAGCAAGTACTGTTAAATACTCAGCTGACTGAAAGCAGTTTTGTGGAATTCCAAATTGTAAGGGACCTGTGTAATTTGAGAAACTAAGGATTGGCAAGAGCAATAAGAATATATTTGAAAATATAACAAGTGAATAGAGGCAAAGCAAGCAAATGGTAAAGAATCGTGAGGATGCAAAATGAGAATTAACTAAGTAGCACTGTAGAGTTGGCACAGTGGCAAAGTGCCTACAAGGAAAAAGAGGCAAGATAGGTGTCTCGGTTGCGTGACCTGTAATGGAGGGACCGCGTGGTCCAACAACTGAGCCTAGACTAAGGACACCTACCTATGAAAAGGCCTCTCACAATAGCCATAATGACGATTGTGTTCGAATTTAAAGGAAACTTGGTGTGAATTGAAATTAAGGAACTGTACTTTGTGAACTTGGCGAAAAGAAAACCAAACCAGAAGAGCTGAAAAGCATTACCAAGAACTGTGTTGTGGAAAATGTGAAAGACTTAAAAGCTTGGAGAAGGGAACCCCTTTTACACAGTTAACTGCTTGAACTTTGGGTAAGGGAAATCCTCAACAAACCTAGAGCTGGAAGAAGCTCTGAACTTGTATTTGAACATTTCTCATTTTGATGCTGACATCCCTGCAAATTGTACACAAATAGATGTGAGGCAAGTATAGGTTTTGGATACAGACAGACTTTTACTTTGGACTTCTTAACACAAACTATCCTTAGTTTATTTAGGTAGGGAAATCCCACCATAGCATAGGGCAAGATAGGCCTTTTTCCAACCCTTTTTCTATTAATAAAAGTTTCTAAGTTAAACTTTGAATTCAGTTGTCTTGTCTACTTTCTTATACCTTCACAGTTGGCAATGCAAAGTGACTTTGCAGCGCGCTATACATTCCATGAATCAGGCCGTGAGACTTCGAAAGTCTAAAACTGAATCTCCTTAAACAAATGCTCAGTTTCCAAGCATGGTAGTGATGAGGGTTCTTGTACACACAAATGTTGTACTTCTCCTTTTTTAGTTTTGGCTATTAATTGATGCTGTTAGCACTGCCTACAAGTCCAAACTATTGGCATGGAAAATAAAGATAGGAGAGAGATGGGACATGAGCACGGTCAAATCCTTTGGGCCATGTTTGGGTTTTTGCCCACCCATTGACTGCCCATGGCCTTGCTAGTCCTATGGTCATTCCCACCCACTACCTGCCACTCCCTGCCAAAATACAGGCAAAGCTGGGATATCTTAGTTAACTCTGATTTTAAGAGGATATCAGTATTATTACTAAGCAGCTTTCTGAAAATGCCTTAAACAACGGTTGCTTCAGCCAATTGAATTATAATTGGTATGTGTGTCATTGCATTTGTTCTTTACATTGAATTCCTTTTAAAAACAAGCAACAGCAAAGTCAACAGTTTAGACTTGTATGCAGGTATTAGATAGGTATTAGTGTCTGTTCCTGCCATATTGTGTCAAGGTAGTAACACCATGGATCAGCTTTAGTCATCTTATTGACAGGTAATACCATTATGGCAGGGCCTGTAAAAGGAATGTCCCAAGCCTACAGAAAAGTCAAAAGTGTTGGTGTGTTCAATGCGTGTTAATAAAAATGCATTGGACAAGTTGTTTGTCTAACGTTGCTCAGTCAAAGTGTGATTGAGGTCAGACTCACCAGATGGTGGTTGGGAGACAAGGATCTATGGGCCTCATTGGGAACAAGCAATGGCACAGTCAACAATCTGTGCTTTGGTGTAGGTATGGAAAAAGAATTTGCTTAGCACTGCTATGTTATGTTATGTTATTTGGCATTTATATAGCGCCTTGGTTATCATTGGTATGATCTCAAAGCACTGGTAGGTTGAACGCCCTTGTGAACCGTATTTCAAGTCAGTAGAGACAGAGAGAGTCATAGGGTGCGTGGGTGTACCCGATATGTGTGCAGCCGGTGTGGCAGTTGCATGATAGCTGCTTCTTAGCAGTAGGTGTGTTGTTGGGGTGGTCAGTTGTATGTGTTCAATTCTGGAGGGTGGGCACCCAGATTGATTTCTGGCTGCGTTATGCCTTAGGAGACGCATAAGCTAGCGGTGTGTGCTGTGTTTCATTAGGATGATGAGGAGTATTGATGAGGAGTATGTGGCGGGTGTTAGTATGAGAACAGCTATACCGAATGTGTCATAGTATCTCTGTGTTCTAGTTGAGTGGTGGTGTATAGGAGAGAGTAAGTGTGGTGGTGTGAATGGTTCATCCATTTTGTCTGTTACATCCACTCGGCCCGACATCTATATGGTCTATTTCATCCATTCCGCAGACCCATTTCGTCCTTCTCATCCGTTTAGTGTGTTCTATCCATTCTATCCTTTGTGTTCATTCGATCTGTTCTATCCGAATCTATCCTTCCTATTCATTCGCTCAGTTCTGTGTGTTCCATCCGCTCCATCCGTTTGATCGACTCGTTGTGTTCAGTCCACTCTGTCTGTTCCATCCACGCCACCTGTCGCATCCACTCCACCTGTCCTACCCACTCCACCTGTCCCATCCACTCCATCTGTTTTAACTTCCTTTGTTTCATCAACTCCATCTTTTCCGTCCCGTCTACTATATCCGTTTCATCCACTGCATCCGTTCCATCCACTCGGTTCATTCCATCTATTCCTTCTTTTTCATTTGTTCCATTCGTTAAGTCTATTCATGCTTTCCATTTGTGCAATCGGCTCGTTTGCCTCATCCGTTCAATCTACTCATCCGTTCTATCCGTTCGATCCCTACCATATACTCTGTGTTTCTTCCACTCTGTCAGTTTCATCCTCTCCATCTGTTCCATCTAGTCCATCTGTTATATCACTCGTCCACTTCATCTGTTCCATCCATTCCATCCGTTCCATCCAGTTATCCACTCAATCTGTTCTATCTAGTCCATCTGTTCACTCCACTCATGCATATTATCCACTCATCTACTCTACCCGTTCCATCCACTCCATCTGTTCTGTCCATTTGTTCAGTCCATTCGCTCTGTTCCATCCACTTGCTCCGTTCCATCCACTCCGTCGGTTCCATCCATTCCATACATCGCATCCGTTCCATACACTCACTCGGTTCCATACAGTCCCTCGGTTCCATACTTTCCATCCGTTCCATACACGATCGATCTGTTGGATCACGTCTGTCTGTTCCATCCTTTCTATCCACTCTGTCCATTCCGTCCACTCCATCTGTTCGATTACTCCATCTGTTCCATCCCCACCCCATCCGTTCCATCCCCACCCCATCCGTTCCGTCCCCACCCCATCTGTTCTGTCCCCCCCTGATCCGTTCCACCCCCCGATCCGTTCCGTCCCCACCCCATCCGTCCCGTCCCTGTTACATCGGTTCAATCCATTCAGTCCCCTTTACATTTGTTCATCCTCGTTACATCTGCTCCCTCCCCTCCATCTGTTACATCCACTCCATCCGTTACATCCACTCCATCTGTTCCATCCACATTACGTGTTTCATCCGTTACATCCATTTTAACTACTGTATACATTCCATCTACTGCGTTCATTCCATCACTTCATCCATTCCATCCACTTCATCTGTTTCATCTGTTTCATCCACTTCATCCACTTTTCTCCCTTCCCATCTGCTCCATCTGTTTCAACTTCCATTCGTTCCATCTATACCATCCGTTCCATTAATTCCAACCAATACGTCCGCTCTGTTCCATCTGCTCCATTCTTTCATTCTGACCAGTAGACCCGGTCCAACCAGCTCTATAATCGTACTGCATGGCAATACGATACCAACAAGTGGAACATTGTGTAATTACTTGAACATGTAATAACAGTGCTTGGCAATACTTGTAATAACTATAAAATACCCAAAACTGTTGGATTAGACAATGCTTGTTTTCAACATGAAGTCAGTGCAAGGAATGGATCTAAATCAAGTGGCTGAAGGAACACTTGGTAAAGACATTTGTTATTACACCAGTAGTCCACTTACAGCATCAATTAAGCCATCAGCTCTCAGCAGACTGCTTAGAAAAAAAATGCAAGCCAAAGTTTGATGTTACTGCTTCACAGAATTAGCTCAAACAGATCGCAGGAGGATATATTTTGGGTTGGGTAGTGAGTGGGAACCGCCAGAGGGGACAGAATACCCATGTGCTATCAATGGGCGGGTAAATAACCAAACACCCAGAACCTAAATCCCACTCGTCAAGTCGCTTGCCACTGAGCTATAATACAATGCAATAGCTTACTGGAATACATTTCTGATGAAGATTATTAAATATGATGTTAACAGTTTGAATATTTTCAAATGCTCTTGTTTTACTTGCCAAATATTAAATCGTGCACCCGATTGTAACTGTTCTTGCCGCTTTTTTCATTTTAGTGTTTTATTAAAAATCTGGTTCTAGTGTATTTGAGCTGAAGATAACTGCTCATTAAAATGACTAAATAATGCTATCGGGTTAAGTAGCAGGCCCCTGTCTGGCCCCACTCACGTGACATGACACAAGGCATCAACAGTGCCCATATGACGTTGTTAAGAATGATATGGGCATGTGTTTTTAAACCATGAACGATCTCCGTGGTGCTGGGCATGGGCGCCAGGGTTACGAGTGGAAAGTTCCCTGCACGCACTAATTGAACAGGCTGATCACATCTCTCCGCCTGCTGCACAATAACCCGACCGCTGTTGCATGCATGGACGCTGAACAGTGAACACACGTGAACTGCCCGCGAGAGTTCTGTTATGTGACAGTTTATTTTCAGCATCTGTGACACAGAGGAAAGTTCACAAATTCTGGGGCATCTGGACGCACCAATTTATCGGAAATGGATCTGCGGCAGCAAACTGGCTTCCTGCAGACCCGAAAACAGAAGAAATCTGTAATAAAATGATCACTCATTTCCTAGTGCAGGAAGCGCCCATTCTCAGTGAAGCATCTGTGCAAGCAAGTGGGGTCACAGAGGGCCTGCTATCCGCTTCCGAAGAGAGGGTGCTTTGTCTGAGTAGCAAATGAGGCATCACTAGAACCTGGCAGCGCGCATATATCCTCCAGGTGCCAGGCTTACTTGTGACCCGTGTTTGGCACCAGTGAAAGTTGATACTGAAGTGGCACAGACAAACCACATTTTATTTTTGTACAGGGACACTGTCGGTGCAGGTCAGTAGCCAGGAGCATATGTTTGTGGAGGGCATGACTCCCAATAACGACACTAGAAGATGGGCAGGCCCCCCTACCTCGAATTGCCATCGTTGCATTTTAGAAGACATTTTCCAACCGAATCGGCCAAACGTTTTTGGTTTCGGAGACAGTGCTAAGGTTACATCTTTAAAGCCATCCACCCCATTATTAACCGAATAAAAACTGTGCAAGTTCACTTAAATAAAATAAAAAATACATATATACATAACATATGAATTATTATGCCCAAGTACAGCTAAGTGAAACCACTTTCTAAATATATCAGAACATGCACTTGTGTTATTCTGTTACAAAATTAACGTACACCACCGAAAGACTAACCCTCCATCTATTACTCTATCTCCAGTTGTCTGTGCATCTGTCACTCTGATAGATAATTCCAAAGCCTGTCTGCGCATCACGAGGATTGACTACCAGCTAGTGTGTCGCGGGATGAACGGCCACGTGCTACGCAACATAATCAAGCAGTCCGCTCATCGGTTAATGTGCCACGAAACAGCGCCCTAATGACCCAGACTCCCACTAATAGGACAACTGTCTGAATCCCTTGCTGTCACTCACACCACAGAGTGCAATCTAATTGATCATATGCAAGACTCTCGCTTATCCACACATTCTCACTCAATAATTGATAGTCTCATCTCTCACCTAACAGTTCTACCCAAGGGAGTTCGTCTCACACTGTGAAGCACAGTCTTTCTGACTGTGACCCGCGTACCTGGGAGTGCATTCTTACTTCTTCAGTATGGGTCGCATTACAGAGATGACGGCCTGAGCTATCGTGCCTCAAAATGTTGCTTTGTACATAGCACCTTGCCAGGACTGTATGCTCGCCTACCAGTTATTGTACCAAGGAGGACCTGGACATCTTTACTGTTGCACACAATCCATGTCTACGAGTTAGTGGCACTCAACACCGGGCGAGCAACACACCTGCACACGGTATCTGCCAACATATTATGCTACAAAATGTATCCTTAGTTACAATAAACATAAACCCTGCCCTCCAGGCATCATCAACTGAACGTCTGCCCATCAGTTAGGACACAAAAGACTTGTTAATCGCTCACTATACCACAAAGGGCATGGCAGTTATTGTGCAATAAAAGGCACCACGATGCATTGCCATGTATGCCTGTCTGCCAGTGGGTGTGTTCATATTGACAGGCCATCAGATGCAGGTACCTGGCATGTAATGCTTTCCACAACGGATACCGTTCAACAAAATACCTCGTCAAAGGTTTCTTCGCACTTGTTCTGTACCCACGGGTTACTATCCCCTCAATTCCTGCTCCTCAGTTACTGGAACAGGCTTCCTTTCATAGATGTGTGCCATAGGATGCCATCCCATCACTCACAATGCACAGTCACATCATTCAGTTACTGTACCACAAATGGCCTGCCCTTCCGTTAATGTACTATCCATCAGCTGGTATGTACATATTGTCTAATCATCATTGTCCCTCACTGAACATAGGAACAATTTCAGTTTCAAAGATCTTCAAGAAATATAAACTTTAAGACAAAAAACATTTATCAATAGATACAGTGCAACCCTCGAACTGCAACCGGCTGTACCACTGACTGTTGTCACGCTGCAGTCACTAAAGCCGTCCGAGATGCCTCGACCATCGTTCCCGATCCGCCAACCAGCACAGAGATGATTCTTGGCCAAGAGCCGATGTGTAGGCCAGCCTGCAGCGTCCGTCCAGCTTTGCTTGCCGAACTGCCTGCTGCTTGATACCTGCAGCTGTCTCCCGTCTTGAACTCTGTCACAGGAGCTGCAAAGCGTCCTGGAACAGACTCCATGCTGTCGAGCATCAAGATCATCTCAAGCACCGGGTACATTGTGGTTCTGTCCCCCTGGTTCTTCTCCGAAGGCCCCTAGTGACGTGTACAACTCCTTGCTCCCTTGGTTCTGAAACCAAATAACCCTGATCAGTTAAGACTGATCGCTTTACTGATTACCCTCCTGTCAGTATCTAGAGTGCATCCCTTTCCTCCGTGAAACTGTCTGTCCTCTGTATTCCTTACTGTCCTCTGTTTTCCTTAACAGGGTGGGTTGCAGTGCTTTAAGTGGGCCGGGGCCTGCCGGGGCCGGGCCCCGCCAGTCTCCAAAAAGTGGGTCTGAGCCGGGGCCCTGCCGGGACCCCCTGGTCCCACCACGCCATGGCAGGACGCATTATCCCGCCACGGCCGCAGCCGCGACGGGAGATGCGCCCGCCAGTGTAACGTTAGGCAAGTGGACAGAAGTGCCAGCCAGCCACAGCGTCGCTGAGGCTGGCTGGCACTTCTGTCAGTCACTGTAACTTCCCTGATGACCCCCCCATCTGAGGGGTCATCAGGGAAGTTACAGTTCCTTTGTTTGCCCTCGCCAGGTCACTGACCCTCCGTGAACCTGCAGGCTCCATGATCTAATATGTAGATTAGATCACGGAGCCCCCGGGTTCCCAGAGGGTGAAAGACGCCTTGGGCTCTGTGATCTCTGCTCAGAGCAGCGATCACTGAGCCCGAGGTGCCTGTCTCCTTTGGCAAATCTTTATAAAAGATGCCTTGAAATGTGTACGTTTCAAGCCATCTTTTATAAACGTAGAAATATTTCTAGGTTTATAAAAGACCGCTTGAAACGTGCACAGTTCAAGGCATCTTTTATAAAGCTTTGTCGACAGACAAAACCACCTTGGGTTTTGTCCGTCCTCAACGCTTTATAAAAGATGGCTTGTAC
This sequence comes from Ambystoma mexicanum, assembly GCF_040938575.1. Lineage (NCBI taxonomy): Eukaryota > Metazoa > Chordata > Amphibia > Caudata > Ambystomatidae > Ambystoma > Ambystoma mexicanum. The sequence goes on along the minus strand of NC_090932.1, from coordinate 1,229,890,379 downwards.
GTTTCAAGCCATCTTTTATGAACATAGAAATATGTTACAAATGTCTATGTTTATAAAGGTGGCTTGAAAAGTACACAAACCATAGTACGGTAAGCACACAAGTGTGCGTAACTTACTATGGTTTGTACACTTTCAAGCCACCTTTTATAAACATAGAAATATGTAACATTGCTATGTTTATAAAAGAAGGCTTGAAAAATACACAAACCATACTAGTATGCATACAAATATATAAATGCTCTACTACATTTATATATTTGTTTGCGCACCCTACTATGATTTGTGCACTTTTAGGCCACGCCCACAGCGGATGCCACGCCCCTAAATGAGGGCCCCCCTTCAATTTCTTACCCCACTTAAAGCACTGGTGGGTTGTATTTTGTAGTGTGCAAGAACTGTCTGTTGTAATAATAATAAAGTAAATATTTGTATACAACCTTAACTCGACAGTCCCTTTTAACATTGGATAATAATTGTATTTTCGCTGTGTTGCAACTAACCAACGATCCACGACCTTGCGGATATAAGACTGCCGTTCCATCCACGCTACCAAAATTGGACAAGGAGCTCTATAATTTACTTGTGTTTCCAATCTGTTCGGATTCCGTCTGGTGTACTGAAGGTGTGGTGCTGTTTGATTGTTAAGAACCCGATATTCACCTCTGGACTACTGTTGCCCTGGAAGTTGATTCAGTCCTCCCCTTTTTTGGACATCAACAGCACAGTGGTAAGATTTAGACCATTCCTTTACTGCCTCTTATAGGGACCGTTTCAGTTTAAGGATATTGTAATATAATATAATATAATATATAATATAATATAATATAATAGGTTTTTCCCCTTGTTCCCTTAGTACATTGATTAGAACAGATGAACATATTTGGACTATGTCCACACATCGTTAACAAGACCAGAGCATTTCTAGAGGTTTTAACCTATAAGGTGATTAATGAAGCTTAAGGTGACTTTGATACTACACAAAAAGACTTGTATCGCAAGGATGAGGATTACAAGCGCTTATATTGACACTGTTTTTTGTTAAATTACAGTATGCTTCGCAGAATAGTACCCCTGATGAAAAGCAAAGCAGCTCAAAAACACATTGGGTTTCCATTAAAATAGCATCTGTGAAATATCGGGGGCGATGCAGCCCGAGAACGAGTCTAAGCTACCTCAGCATTACTAGACAACGTGCGTTTATTTACTTTTTAAACCACAAAAATCCACTGGCAGGCGGAAGAGCCGGCGGCCATATCAAGGCCATTATAAGGCCTCTAGCCCTGTTTGCCCCTGTTCGCACTGGGAGCACCCACTATCGTTACACCCTAGAATTGACTTGCTTCACCCATGGAGAACTACTCTCTACCTGCAGAACATTACACATACGCCGCAAGTCTGGCTATGCTGCTAAATATGTGAGTACAACTAATAGCTTCACCTTTGCCATTACTGTTTGCGTGTTCTTTGAGGGAATGCACACTACTTGCCAACAGCCTACTGCTCCTCCAAAGTAAATGCGCCTATCGCGCAGCAGTGCATTTACTCGCTCTAGCCCACTGCTCACCACTAAATATCTTGTGCCTATGCTCCCAAACACTTTTGACCTGCCTATCACGCCTTGATTGGTTCTAGCCCACTGCTCACTACTGATTGTTGACTGTGCTACTAGCTCACTCATTATCGATTGTGCCTGTAGCCTGCTGCTCATTAGTGATTGGTTAGTGCCCTACGCTCCTAAAATCACTGTAACTACATGTCATGGCTAAGTACATTGTATCTGCACAACCTTTTGCACACTATTGATTATGCTCACTTCTGAACGTACTACCTGTTTTCAAATGTTTTGACCTACCGCAGCTTTTTCACCCCCTAGCAACTGTGCCTGTCAATTACCTATGTACATGGCAGCCCTCTGCAGGCCCACTCTAACTCTAACTCTAGCCACATTACTACTTCTACTCCTCACGGACTCATTCTCCTACCTCCCAACCAAAAGTCTCCTACCTCCGCTATCTCACCTATCCCTCATACCGACCATGACCTTGGGCCATGAAAACCTGAATCGGGCATCCTTGCTCAACCAGCCCCTCAGCCCACTAGAATGGATCTACCATTTTGCAGCACCACCCACACCATGGAACCCTTGCCCAGTGAAGGACAGAAACCAGAGACTTGGTTCCCGACTCCTTCCCCTCTGGACTTCCAACAAAAACACCCCCATCACTCCTATCCTAATCATCCACATGCCATCCCTAAGCATATCTTGGACAACTCACCTAAAACACCCAGCAGCATAGCTGAACATCTACTGATCAGAGGTGCGCTCATCAATGCTCGGTCTCTAGTCACCCACATGCTCGACATTGCAGACCTTATCTCTGCTAACATTCACTTCCTGGCTATCACAGAAACCTGGCTTCATCAGGCAGCAGGACCAGCTCTGTCCCTTGCCATCTCAGAAGCTACTCAATATTAAGGAACGACAGGGACTCAGGTAAAGGAGGTGGAGTTGCCTTTATCGCTAAAACATCCATAGGCCTTAGAGCCTTCCTACCGTCCAGCTTCTGAACCACTGAACTCCTATCAGTTAAGTTCCAACTCTCCGCAGTGCAAACTATCCTCTAGCACCTCATTTATAGACCTCCAGGCTCTATCTCCTCATTTGAGGAAGAAATATTCAACCTCCTCACTAACAATACTAAAACAGGATCTCAAATCTTCCTACTTGGGGGACTTAAACCTAGGCCTCGGCGATCCCAACGACGCTAATGCGCATTTGCTGGAAAATACTATCTCCCAACTAGGGTTCAAGCCCAGGATCACAGCCCCAACACATAACAAAGGCAGAACCCTGAATTAGTTGGCAGACCACCTCCATCCTTAAGAATGAACCAATTGCCTGGTCGGACCACCACGTCATTTCATTCTCCATCCAAGGGAAGGTTCGGTCGAACACCATACCGGCGAGCCTCGCGCAAACCCTTTCTAGGAATAACCGCAACACCACGATGCACAGCCTTTGCCCTGTAATCCACAATATCTTGGCCCCCGCAAACTACTCCAACTTAGATGTGGATCAACTTACTGACCTCTATAACAAAACTCTTGAATCAGCAGTTGATATCATCACCCCCATCAAACTTATCAAAGCCAAACCAGCAGCCCACTTGAACAAATGGTTCATTCCGGAGGTAAAAATCCTCTGAAATGCCCAACGGGCGGCATAATCCGCCTGGAGAAAAACACCTACCCTGGCCAATGAAGACCTATTCACGGTTGCGGCTTCCACTTACAAATCAGCAATCCTCTTAGCCAAAAAAGAGACTTATGACAAGAGAATCGACAATGCCAAATCAAAAACTATGGAGCTCTTCATTATCCTCAGGGAACTTGAGTCTCCCTCCACACCTACAGAAACTTGCGTGAAAGATGCAGACTGGTGTGAGAGAATCCATAAAGAATTGGCAGACAAAATGACCATGCTACAATCTAGAATCGGACAAAAAAAGACCAGTCTAGCAAAAAAAGCAAATTCTACATCACCATCCTCCCCTAAAACTCCCCCTGCCCTCCCTTCTCTTTCCCCCTGTCTCAACAAAAGAAGTGGAAAGCATCATCAAAGGCCTTAAGCCTTCCAGATGTCAAGGCGACTCCTTCCCAGCCTCCATCATTCAGGAAGGCGCCAACGATCTTGCCCCATTCATAACGGCCCTTATCATCTCCTCCTTTAAAACAAGCTCAGTCCCTAGCAGCCTCAAGAAAGCCTGGTGTCATGGTGCATATTCCCAAACCCCTGAAACTGGTGAGCCCATCCCAGACATTGGCACCCTTAAGGGTTCATCAAGCACCAAAGGAGTACCCTAGAATCCCCTGGACTCAGTCCTGGTGCCATTGGCGCCAGGCTCATGGTATGTGTTGAACTTCATGGGACTATATTCTCAGCTTAGTGAGGCTGAGCCTTTCTGTACAGGGTGTTGCTGTGGAACTACTTTACCTGAAGTGGCAGGGTACGGCTAAGGGACTACTTGCTTGGAACTACTTGCAAGGCTATTTAAACTGCACCCTGCAAACAGAACATGCTTTGCGTTATTCTGCACTCCTGCAGCGTAACGCTCACCGTGTCTGCTCAGCTCTTGAACTTCTTCAGCCACGCCCGTCCCGAGTTTTCAATCCATCGTCACCTGTAAAAGGAAAAGAGGAGAACAGGAGTTATTAAAGCAACAAAGGCCTTACCTGCAGTCTAACATTCTGGCCTTGCCTTAAGCTTGTTCCCGGACCGCCGCATCTGCAGAGAAGCAGAGAAGAAGTTACCCACACAGGCATCTTACACTCACCCAGAGGTCGGCATCCTCCAGGAACTTCATTGAGCGGTTCTTCCATCATCTTCCTGGAATCGCGCCGCACCTGCAGAATAGAAATGACAGAGCAGGTTAGTCGCGCACAGAAAAGAAAGCTATTCACACATTCAGCGCGTCTCGCATAGCTCTATCCTCACCTGCAAGAAACCTGCTCAACATCGTAAGGAGAGTCAATCCTTCATCCAAAAACCGCTCGACACCGCGCCTGAAAGAAAAAGACAAACACTAGTTAAAACTTGGGCGACAAAGACTTCAAGCATCTATTCCAAGCAGCCATTGGTATAGAGACTTACCTGCTTACTTCGGCTCTTGCAAAATCAGCAACCCCATATGATTAGTGAAGTAACTTGAACTTGGGAAAGACTGTGCATACCGCGCCCCTTTTGCAGGACGGAGAGCCCACCTCAAAAACCCAAGGTGAGCCAGAGGAAGAGAAAGGAATCAGAAGGTGGTGAAGCCAATCCGGCTCCATTCAGTTGGCTAATATCTTGTTTCGACATTGCAGGCAAATGCCTCCTGAGGCGAGAACGAAGGGCAGACGCGGGCTAGCACCATCATTTAAGCAGCGCAACGCCAATGCAGACATCATCCTTCGGCCACGAGCTATGCCCCCGTGGAGACAGACCAAACCTTCAACCCAACAACCCTACTAATTATAGGTCCATCACCCCAGTCCCCTACATCCTAAAGATCTTAGACAGAGTGGCCTCCCTGCAAATCCAGAAGCATCTGGAAGAGCACAACCTTTTGGGCCTCAGACAATATGGCTTCAGGCCAATGCATGGAACCGAGACAGCCCTTCTGGACCTAAAAATTCAGATGGACAAGACGAAGGACAAGGGTAACCTAGCCATTCTCTTGCTGCTCGACCTCTCGGCTGCCTTTGACCTCGTTGACCACCAGATCCTAACGGAACATCTGGTGGCGTCAGCTGCTTTCTCCAGTCAGGCGACTGCATGGGCCCAATCCTTCCTTGCCAACCAAACCACCCGGGTCTTCTCATCAGGGGATTCAGCCCATCCCATCCCCATCCTTTGTGGCATCGCCCAAGGTTTGTGCGTTTCGCCAACCTTATACAATATCTTCACAAAGCTACTGTTCGACCGACTAGATAACCTGGGTGTCATTTACACAAATTATGCTGCCGACACCCAGGTTCTCATCACCCTCTCAGATTGCTATGAAGAGGACTCCACATGGATTAACAACCTCTACCTGGAGATCCAAGCCTGGATGGCAGAAAACGGCTTATGCCTTAATGACGAGAAAACGGAACTACTTCTCGTTGGATCACAACCACGGCTAAACAAACTGGATCCCTGTTACGCTTATATCAACATATATGGTAACCTAATCACAGTGGCCAAAGAAATGAAAACCCTAGGGTTTTATTTGGACTCCACAGTCTCTCTCAAAAAACAATTAAATGCCACAGCTTCCTCCACAGCCTGCACAAACAAACTCATTAATGCCTGTAAGGCTTTCCTCTCGCCGTCTATTTGCATTACCCTAGCCAGAGCGCTAGTACTTTGAAAAAATCGATTACTGCAGTACTCTCTTCCTTGGCACCTCAGAATGCAAGTTGAACAAATTGCAGGTGCTACAGAATAATGCCCTTAGAGCGGTGCTGAATATCCCGCGGCACGATCACATTTCCAGCTATAGACAAGATGCCCATTGGCTCCCAATACGAGACAGAATCACACTCAGATCACTCGTCATCGTCCACAAATGCCTCTCTAATGACGCCCCCAAGTACTTGGCATATAAGTTTAGCAAACACACTTCAGCCAGACCTACGAGAATGCTGTACTCTCACTGCCCATCCATCCCCAAATTCTCCCTAAAAAAAAGCAGGCGGCTCCAGCTATCCGGTCCTAGCAGCAAACTATGGAACGCTATACCTGTGAAACTCAGAGCAGAACCATCCTTTTGGTCCTTCAGAGCCACAACTAAATCCTGGCTAGCCAACAAGAACACTTCCACTGCCTTACTTCATCTTTTGCCGCATCACTGCATCTTCCTATGTTTGCCTTCTGACCACCATGTAACCCGGTCACACGCACTTATTGTCATTTTCATGTATGTATGTCTATAACCTGTTGTAACCTGATCTAGGTCTCTGGCGCCCAGATACCTCAGGGTTTGGTGCATGGTACAAATAAAGAAACTAAACTAAACTAAGAGAAAAGGAACTTGTTTGAATTTTTTCTTTCTTGATCAATGTTTTTTGTCTTAAAGTTTATATTTCTTGAAGATCTTTGAAACTGAAATTGTTCTTAAGTACACATTCATCGACCATTTCAGATAACATTTTGGTGGAATTTTGGCCCTTGAGAGTGTGCAAGGGACGGGAGTTCCCACATCTTGGGAACTTTTGGTTGATATTTTACATATATAGGGCCCATATGCCAGGACCATTTATTCTCCCCTGCACCTTAAGCTTTATACTTAATTGACAAGAACTATACACCACATTTATGTAACATTTAAGTTTAGGACAGGTGTGCGTTCATTATATCAGTCCTCACTGAAGATAGCCCAGCTCTCGGAGGCAGACAGTGTTGTGGAGTAAAAGGGGATTGTTTCTAAAGTTAGTGAGCTGCAATACACTCCATGTATCAAGGCAGCCATCCAGCAATGGAATAGCTCATGTTCTTAAACAAGTATCTTGTTAGGCTCTCTCCAGCTCCTTTGTTACTTGTTCACTTCCTTCTTGCTCTCAGCCTTGGAGATGCTAGAACGTGCAAGAATTATTTGGGGGATCCCAAATATACGAGAATCATCTCACAACTCGGCAAGTCCCACTTACAAAAGGATGGGCCCATTGGGTGCATGTTTCACACAAAGGAGTAGAGTAAGACGCATTAGTAGCGAGTTTCACACGTCATAGGTCTCATTGTGAGCCTCACAAGATTGTGTTGAACTAACGCTTACACTCAGAATAGTGGTGCCCAATATGCTGGAAACCAGTTTCGTGATAGGGAGGTAAGGGAAAGGAATTATAATAAGCTTTAGATTAGTAAACTGTTAGTACGTTTTTATCGTAGGGCTGTTGACCAAAGAAGCTCTTTAATATAAACTCTGAACCAGCACAGATTTTTTACTCACAAATAGGTTTAATCTATAAGACGCAGTTTGGGAGGGAAACCAATGATAAAACAGGTACATGATGGTAACAACATGAAATTACAAAGTATGGCTTAAGGTAAGGGAGTATACAAAACAGAACGGGCTGTTTTGGGATTGCCAACTGTGAGTTGCCCAATATCGTAGTCACACAGGAAAAACACACGGCTTATCGAGTGAAAACAGGTTACAAAGAGCCAGCGTCTCTGGATGGGCTTTCAAACTCTTTTATGATGCACTGTGACGTGCTAAAAGGCACATGCTAGACCACCTCAGTCTAAACATGTGTCTGCTGCCTTGCAGATGAAAGACATTCTATTCTTTAATAGGTTTTCTCTGTATTGGCAGGTGCAGGTTTTACTAAAAACAAAGAAGACATCATTCTACAATAGGTTTCCTTCTGATAACCAGATTGTGCCTTAAGCGCTGTTTGCTGAACGCGCCATGCGTTGCAGCTAGAATTTGCAAGTATACTACCAGACAGGATCAGAGCAAGTGATCCCGTCTGTACATTCGCTCTCTTTGTGCGTATCTGTGCTCTGCGAGCCATGTTTTGATAAAGGATCCCTACACCACTTCTTCTCCGGGTCTGAAGAGATGGCGCCATGGCAACTACAAACAGAGTGGTCTTGCGAGCCGCGGCATAGAGAACCCTCGTGCACGGCCCGCAAGACGGCACTGACTCTCGCAGAAGGTAAGCCCACGCACTGGACCCTGCGCGCGACTTGTCACTTCCCCTCAAGCAGTGTTGAGAGACACGCGCTCGGGTACAGCAAGAGAGCGAATGTACAGATGGGATCACTTGCTCTGATCCTGTCTGGTAGTATACTTGCAAATTTTAGCTGCAACGCATGGCGCGTTCAGCAAACAGCGCTTAAGGCACAATCTGGTTAGAGTTAATCTTAAATGCACGCAATTGCTTGCTTTCCTGACTTGTTGCATCTGTGAAATTATCATTGCAGTAAAAACTGTTTTTGGCTCCTAGGTCTCAGGCCGCCTCACCCCCCATGTAGAGAGCCAACACACCACTCGGAGAGGGTAAGCCTTTCCCTCCCTATTGTCATAGTGATTTGACAATGCAGTGTTTTCATAATATGCCAACCTTAGAGGTTGCAAAATGGAAATGTATCCCCTATCCCATCTCTCTCCCCCCCTCCCTCCTGTCACCCCTACAGGTAAAGGAGTAGAACTACTGCAGACTACGCTGCTTGTTCAACCTAGAAGGCGCAAATGGTGGTGCCCTTATTTTAGCCCTGAGGAATGTGGCCTACCAACATAGCACCAAAGAAACCATTTGACTGTAGAACAATCTGACTTAGTGCTCAATTCTATTCGCACAGTCTCAGCTTGTTCCTGGAGAGGATCCCCATAGTAACATACCAGGGGTCCCATATCAGAAGGAAACCTCATGAGAGGAACCTATTGAAGAACTCTGTCTTTGTTTTTAGTAAAACCTGCACCTGCCAATACAGAGAAAACCTATTAAAGAATACAATGTCTTTCATCTGCAAGGCAGCAAACACATGTGTAGACTGAGGTGGTCTAGCATGTGCCTTTTAGCACGTCACAATGCATCATAGACAAGTTTGAAAGCCCAGCCAGAGACGCTGGCTCTTTGTAACCTGTTTTCACTCGATAAGCTGTGTGCTTAAGGTAAGGGAGACCAGCCACGGATATTATTGGTACATAAAAGTTCCCTCCTGTTAATGCTTACATATCACATCCGATGCTATTTATGCTAATTAATCAACATATTGACTATGTTCTATGTTTTATTTAGTAGGACAGATTCAAGAAAAATATATGACAAGATTGACTATAGCTTCTACTGGACTAGTAGCAAATACAAATACTGTTCTATTCATTCAAACAAATAAAATGGTGAGTGAGATACTACATTCTTAAGTCTATAGGGGTAATTAGGTGAAGCATATTATGTGCTTCCAAATGGCATACCTTCTACATAGCTATTAACAAAATATTGCAATGGAGTTGAAGGGAAACAGATCCTTCACATATCCAATTATCGATGCAACAATGGATTAATCATCAAATACATGTAGGCTGCAGCTTAGCTAGTACCAATGGCAACAATATTTGAAAGACAAACATAGCCTTTTCTTTAAACAGCAAATCATGACCTCTCCACTTGAGTGCAAAAATAATATTTAGTTTACAGTCTGAATTGAAAGTACATGACTTATTTTAATGCTTGTTCTAACACATTTTATTTTATGTTATTCTTTTATTTTTTATTTTTGAATGTTCAATTGATTATATAGATTTGCTCATGGTGCTGCGTTTTAATGTAGCATGTATATGTATAAACAACACGTGTTGATATGTTCTAAAGTAATATATATCAGGAGAAGACAAATTGAAGTATTGATTTATACTTTTAAATATGTACAGTTGTTATTCACCATTTACTAACATCATTCATCTAACTTGCCCTGAACAAGAGCAATGCTCAAAAAGCATAGCCACGGACAGAGGAGAACTACGTGTCTTGAACAATGAAAGCATTCTGAAATACTACTACTACTATTGGACGTGATATTAAATATTTTTTCAGAACCATAAGAACATTTAATCTGAGACTATAATGTATTATTGAACTGACAACCCTAGTTATGAACATTTGAGACTAGGCGCAGTTTTAGGAGTAAAATTATGTTTTTGTTGGTGCTTGGGTGTAAGTGTCACACTACACAATCCTGGCCATTTGGCATATATTTAGGGCACGGTCTGATTCCCTGATTGAGAGTCTCACTTCTGGAAGTACAGTATAATTTGATGCAAATTAATCAAAATTCTGAGCAGTTTTTCTTTTTACAATTAGATGTGTCTATTGTCTGGGAGCAGTCTTTCAATGAGTGTGAACCTCACTCCTGGGACAACGGACTCCTTCACTGGTTGTGAGTCGCTTTCCTAGAAGTAAAGCCTCACTCGCTAGGTAAACGTCTTGTACTCTACAGAGCAGTCCCATCTTTCAGGCTAGAGTCTCAATTTATTCAACACAGGCTCACTACTTGAGCAAGAGTGTCACAGTTTCCAACAGAATCTTCATCATTAGGCATATGCTGCACCATAGCAGTCTCACTGCCTCGGTGGGTGGCACTATCACTTCTGGGAGCACTTTGCAAGTCATTGAGTGTGTGTCTCAGTATAGAGAGAACTGTCTGTAGTGTAAAGACTTGCACTCAATAATAGAGTTTCACTCGGTGAGTATGGCAAACACTAGAGAGAACACACACTCCTTCATGTTACTTTAACTTCTCATAGAACTATATGAAACATTTTGTGTGAGTCTTACACTGAAGTGCAGTGTAACTACAGTGGATTGCATTGTATAAGAGTGTCATCTGCAAGTGCACTCTCACCTTGTGACAGTCATTGTGAATGAGTGAGACTCACACCTGCGAACACGTTCTCACTTCTTTGCTATGGGTCTCTCTATGGAGAGAACTATTTGAATCATTCTATGTGAGTCCTAAATATTGACGGAGAGTCTCATTTATTGGGTGGAATCTCACACTTATTAGCATGATCTCAACCTTTGAGTGAGTGGTACACCTGGCACAGTCTCAATCCTTATGCTGGAGTCTCTTTTCTTGAAGCACTGCCTCACTTACTAGGTGTACGTCACACACCTGAGTTCACCTGTGTGTGTAAGTTGAGCACCACACACTGGCTATTCCTCTCACACTTTGGAGCAGTGTCACATCTGATAGAACAGTCTCACTGACTGGGTGTGGAATTCCAAATGTGGCATACTTTCTCACTCGCAGGTAACCTCTCACATATTGAGTGTTAATTAGGCTACTCATTGGTCTCATTTGTTTGTGAGCCCGTTACCTTGGAGCACAGTTTCATTAATTGAGTAGCAAACTCACCGCAGAGTAAAGTTTCACCTACGGTGAGTTTCATTGATCCCATTTACGTTGACAGTTTCATACCTGTGAAGCATCATTTTTTTCTCAATATATTAATCTTTTGCTCAAACACACTGAAATGTCACACCAGCAGATTGTTTGACCGTAGGCTGTCTACCCTCGTCAGTGACAGACTTTTAAAAGAGATTCAAGGCGTTCCGATGACGTGTGGCCACAAATTAAATATAGCAGACTAATAGTAACATTCTGGTAATGTCCCATTAAAGGAAAAGACACCTGCATTTTAGTAGCGGTACTGTAACAGGGTACAACAGCCCTGCGAAACAAGTGTGGCTACTGTCTCATTCAAGTATCAAAGCCCTTGTGTAGAGTATCGCATGTCCCTTTTAAAGAATAGCCGCCATGCTAAAAATTGCATGTACTGTCCTTTCGAAAGTAAATTAGCCTGAGAGGAAGCTTTAGCTGTATCACGGTCCTGGTTGTATCACTCACTTCACACCAGTTTGTATTATGCCTGCCTAGGAATGTAATGGGTCAAATGAGACTGCCTTCTCATTCTATCTTTCCCATTCCTGCTGACACTACAAACAATTAGCAGCCCTCACTTTACATACATAATTAAACAAAAAAAGATGCACAGAACAAATGTGCATCATGCACATCGTTTTCACAGCTGAGCTTGATTTTGTGTTCATAATATTTAGCCATAGCATTGGATGCTGATTTATCAAACAGTTCTCCTCTTGCTTTCTTACCCTTCCCTTTTCAGTCAATGAAGGCTTCCTGCCCTCTGTGCCTCTGCCTATATTTTGCTCACTCTCCCTTTCTCCCAATTTATTCACCCATTTGCCTCTCAGCCTCTTTCCCTCACTTTTGCACATGTGTCTTCATTTTCTGTACCCTCTACTCCCTTCGTCTCCCACGGTATTTGCTAAAATCTATTTGAGTCATTTGTTTCTGTGTACATATTGATCGCTGTGCTCGTTTTCCTCATTGTGCTTCATTTTCATCTCAGTCTCTCTCTATCTCCCTGCTCACTGTTTCGGGGCTTTGCACAACCGCGCATGCACGCAAAGTTGGCTTGTCCTTCCCAGCAACCGGAGGGTCGCCCAGGCAACAAGCCTTCAGCTGAGAATCTGTTGCGCCTACGCAGCGTACCACAATGGCTTTCCGCAAAGCGTGATGTCGTTCCAGTGAGTTGGACAGAAAAACACAGGCACATCTCGTCAGCTTGTGCATGGAAAAAGAAGTAGGACTTAGTTGGAAGGTCTACATAACTGAGAAGAGCTTCAGAGACATCGTGATAGCACCCATGCACACAACAGAAGTTGTACATAAGGAAGTAAAGTGAATTAGGTCAAGCAGTAATCTAAAACTCGGCCCAGTGCAAATCTGAGAATAATTTAAATGCAAAAAAAAAAAAGGGTGGAGTTGGCAAGTTCAAGGAATAGGTGAAGTGCTGGATTGGTCAGGGAATGTGCTTCTTCCTCCCTGTTAAAGCACAAGTCATGTGTAAACCACAACATAACACAGTGTGAAAGACACAAGTGCCAGAGACATATAACCAGTACAAAAGCAGAGCATATAACTAAAGGAAAATAAAAGAAGAACAAGGCCACACACCATGCAAAACCTTGCTCCTCCCTGTTCCTTTCTTGCCACTCCGGAAGAACTCCCAATTCCCTGGGAACAATGGTCAGACTCATTCCAAGTGTACCTACGGACTATTGGTGGGAAGAAATTCAGTGACCATCTCATAGAGTCCTCTCTCTTGGATTCCCTGGGAAGTAAAGTCCTGCACACCTTTCGCACGCTACCTGATATAATGACACAAGAGGGTTCGGGTGATGCAGCTACTACATCTTCCAAGAAATATGGGTTAGCCATAGCAAAACTGAGGTGGCACTTTGGCAATTAGAGCAATGTTTTATAGAGTTACTATTTCTTTATGTGGAACAAAACAGACAAGTCAGTAGACAACTATATCGCAGCATTGAGAGGGCTGATCACAACTTGCAAATTCACTGTGATAGCAGATAGGCATTAGAGACCAGTTAGTGCTACACAAGGCAGACTCACACACTCAACAACGCCTATGGTAAGCAAAGGATCCCACTCTTGAGCAAGCAATAGATATTGCTAGAACAATAGAGTTAGGGAATAAAGCTATTGGAGTGATTCAACAGAATGAACACAATTCCTCAAAAGAGAAAGTACAGTCAGTTTTGGAGACTGAGGAAGGAGTGACTGCTGTTGCATTGATTAGAAAGGGTCCAAACCCATAAGGACAAAGCCAAATTGGCCACAAAACATAAATGGAGCAAATAGCCATCCTGGATCCAGATGCAATCATTGTGGTCATTTCGGAAATGCTGAAAGAGTGAAAGAGGGCCCAGGACTGTGGAGGGTTTCAAATGTGGTTTAATAGGGCATTATGGAAGAGTTTGTAGAGACCCACGTGGAAGAGACAATAAGAAAAGTGCTGTCAAAGCTCTTGAAGAAATTGTTGGCCCGAGCCAACGTCTCCCTGTTGTACAAAAAGAAGAGGACCCCACATTAATTTTGCCGATCAACAACACCACGGAAATAGGCCCATATAAATGGCCACGCTTTAGAAATGATGATCGACACTGTGCCTCCCTACACCATGACAGACTGTGATACCTACACCAATACCCTGTGTTGAGATGTAGAGGAACTACGACCTACAAAAATCTGAGCTGTCGGTAAGGGCAAAAGTCTGATTTGCTTTGTTGCTACAAGTGGGTCCATCTGAAGTTCAGAGATTGGGACACATTGTAAATTATATGTGGCAAAAAACTGATCCTCTATTGTAGGGTTGGAAGAACAAGCTATATTACGCATCAGGGTACATCTGGGAGAAGACCAACCCATTTTGAGCATTACTGAAGATGTACTCTATCACGAGATATCTTATTGAAGACGTTTGCAGAAATATTCACCAACACTTTATGGGAAGTCAATGGTTTGCTACATCACGTATTTGTCAAAAGAAGTGCAAAGGCCATTGTGCACAAATTACACAATATGCCAGTCAGAATGAAAAATGCTTCACAGGATGAACTGAAGAGATTGTGCACTGACCAAATTACCGAACCCATTGAGTCATCTGAATGGTTGGCCACCATCGCTATTGTTTGGAAACCAGACAACAGCCTCAGGATGTGTGTGGACTTAAGGGACCTCAATGCCAATATATGGGTTGACAGACATCCCCTTCCTAACATTAATGAAATGCTGTTGACGATGAAACCAGCTAGGATATTCATGACTCTTGACTTGTCGTTGGCATATCATCAAATCGTGTTGGAAGAAGGATCAAGAGATCTCACGTCCTTCGTGACTTCTTTTGGAGCTTTCAGATTCAGGTGCAATCCATTCGGATTAGCATCAGCAGCAGCTGTTTTTCAGAGGTTGATGCATCCGTAGTTTGGAGGTTTAGAATGGGTATATTACTTCTAAGATGCTATATTGTTCACAGCAGTGTCAGACAAAGAACACAACGCAAAATTGTTAGCGGTGCTGCAAACCATTAACAGAGGACTCACCATGAACTTGGAAAAGTGTAAGATTAAAGTAACAGAAGTGACATATTTAGGCCACGTCATCACACCAGATGGGATAAAGCCCAAGGCCAAACTGGTAAAAACAATATCAAAAATACCCCACCAGCAAATCAAGTTCAGCTGCAACCATTTTTGGCCATGGCAGAATATATTTTGAAGTTTGTCCCGAATTTTGCAAGCAAGACAGAAAATATGAGAGCCCTAATGAAGAAGCATGCATTATTTCAGTTGGTCTGAACAATGCCAAGAGGAGTTCAATGAGATTAAGGAAAGGGTGAGAGGAACTCCCACACTCAAGATGTATTTCCCGTCTGCAACCAACATACTCACTGTTGATGCGAGTGGCATTGGTATGGGATGCATACTGAAGCAGATTCAAGATGGGAATTATGTAACCATAGAATTTGCCTCACCTGTCTAAAACCAAGCAGAACGGAATTACTCCACGATTGAAAAAAAAGCTTTAGGAATTCATTTGGCTCTTCGATACTTCAAGACACTATTATGGGGTTTGCCAGTGACAATCAAGATAGACCACAAACCCCTTGTTCATAGTATATGTTCACCGAAGTCCTGCTCAATCTCACCAAGAATCAACAGGTGGTTAATAGATATAATGTAATACAATGTTAAAGTGGGATATGTTCCTACCCATGAAAATGTAGTGGCAGACTTGATCAAGATTACCATGGGATGACACTGACAAGGAAAAGCAAAGTGATGAGGCGGAAGAATGTGTCATGGCAGATATTCAACCAGCCATCTCTTAAGAAGAATGGGAAGAGGCCATGAAAGAAGATGAAGAGAAGACATGGCTGGAATATATGCTCCAAGAAGGGTGAAAGGACAGGGAACACACACTCCAAGGATACACTCATGTGAACAATGAGATAAGTGTAAACCGTGGTTACTTACTCAGAGGAGAATGACTTATTCTCCCACAATGCCTCCATGAGAAAATATTACAGCTAGCACACAAAGGCCACTAATGGAAGAACCTTGCTAAGAGATGCCTAAGGGAGAAATACTGATGGCCAAGCATGATGAGAGCTAGCTATTAAGGGTCACAAGTAGTTTTTAAGTTAGAAAACAGATTCAATTTATTCTTAAATTTGGACACATATATATAAAAATTACAAAGGAGAAAACACAAGAAAAAACAACTTGGAAGTGTCACATAGGAGCCTCATTCGGCTTACAATGGAAGATGAAACAAGTGAAAAACTGTTCTTAGCATCCAAGTTGATTTAAGTGATGGTTAGTAGCATACGTGTATCGTATTTATTTCAAATACTACTGTTGGATTTAGTAGTATGATATTACATTCACACATATTTTATGCAGGTGTTTCTGGTTCGGGGAATAGTCAGCCTTAACAGGGTTGAGAATGTTCACAGATGAAGGGTCCGAACTGTCATCAGGACGTAGTTTTTGGGGGCTGGTGAACGCCTATAGAGACAGGTGACACATAAGGAAGTGGGTGTTTTATTAGAAAAAGGAAATGACCATACAGAGTATGTTCTGTATCAGGACTGCATTCTAAACACATACCTATTTTCTATTGGCGGTTGAGCGCGGACTGGTTATCAGAAAAGCACCTCAGTTGGTGCGGACGTCTGTAGCAGGATATCTACAGGGGAGGGGTTACAGTTAGTTACCGGGATAATATGACAAATCATATATAGCTAATAAAGAGTGGTGTTAGGCATACATTAAATAGCAGGAATACAGTCCAGAGATGGTGCTGGAACTTTTACACAGGCAGGAATTGCCGTGAGAGTTGGGCCTTGATCAGGCGAGAAAGATAGCCATGATCGCTGTTCAAGGAATTAGTGGAGAAAGTCAGATAATAGTCCAACTCTTGGAAAGTA
Organism: Ambystoma mexicanum; assembly: GCF_040938575.1. NCBI lineage: Eukaryota > Metazoa > Chordata > Amphibia > Caudata > Ambystomatidae > Ambystoma > Ambystoma mexicanum. Next base: position 1,229,873,538 of record NC_090932.1, on the reverse strand, counting down.
ATTAACATTACTGTGCCTGTCGAATTTTTCGAAACATAGTGGGAGCTAAATATTGTGCTGCCAAAAGTGGTTTCTAAATCAGTGCTGGAGGCCTTACAAGTGCCTAAAGTTTAGTTGACTAGGAAAGTGATCATTTAACAAAAGCACCCATCCATGGAATGGTAATGGTAGCACATACCAGTGTGGATGTATACCAACGGTCGTGTGTTAATTTTTGTGCAAGTGTCTCAGTAACGTGATGGTTGGGTGTACCACAGATTGCCGTATTTGTGCGCTGGAGATAGATGTGATCAGCGTATTATTAAGAAAAAAAAAAGCAAAAAACATCTAGCAGAGCGTTCGAGGACGTTTAAGCAAAAGCGTTTAGAAAGGTGGCACGATGGTTTCTAAAAACCGTGCAGTGACGTAGCGATCACTTGGCTATGTTGCTTACCTGGTAGAGTTGAATATATGTTCTTTCTGAGAATGGTTTCAGTACGGCAATGAGCTGTGGAGGGCGCCGGAAAGCATTTACTAATATGGGTCGCTCATGCGTGGAAGGGTTGTTGCTGAAGGCACTTACTTTGCGCGCAGATGCGCATTGAAATCATTAGACGCCGGGAAGCGTTTACTGATAAAGCTTACGCATGCGTGGAAGGGTAATGACTAAAGACACTTGCTGTGCGCGCGGCTGCGTATTGATGCACGTGCCATAATTTGGGTGATGTAATGGATAGCTTCTGTGCGGAGCAAACATCGGGGCACGAAAAAGGCCCTAAAAGATGGGCGGAGCGGTTGGTACACATATGTAACATGTTAGTTAACAAAACCAAGAGAAATATTTTGGCAAGCAGTACGGAGTAAATACATGTTAGAGAAGGGTTTTAACAAGTATTTAGACCTTGGTTGAATTTGACACAGTGCAGATAAATTGCGTGCCTAAGACATGATGACACAAGAGAATCTACATGTTATTTTTCACAACCGATGGTATATTTACACGTTTAAATGAAAAAACACAAAACACGATTCAGTACATTATGTGTGGCATACTAGGGGTGCTATGTGGATAGATCTCAGGAAACTGTAAATACTCTGGGGTTCAAAACTAGAGGTCTGGGATCAGAATGATCAGACGGGCCAATGGACAACAGTTCCATGGAAAGATTTCATTAAAAGAAGAATGAAAAATGTTTGAAAAAGATGTTGGACCAACACAGGTAACTGTTGGTGAAAGTAGTCAAAGATGGATTTATTTGAAAAATAGATTCCATTTGATTGCCACTTTTAGGCCTTGCTTAACTGAATTCAATCGGAATATCCATTGGTGCTCTAGCTTGTGAAGTGAGAGGTCCCTATTGCCGCCTCTAAAAGGGTTTTTGACTGTTTGTAAGACAAACCAGAACATGTCGATGTGGGTGTGGTGTTTCTCTTGAAAATGAGATACCATGGGCTTATCAGGGACGCCATTCTTAATGCACGAGCGATGTTCGCATATTCGCTGTCTTACTTCCCTTTTACATTTTCCGATGTATAATAGTTTGCAAGGGCATTGGATTCCGTACACAGTCCATTTACCTTTGCAGTTTGTGAAAGATTCGAAATTCCAGTTCATTCTGTTGAGATCAATGGATTTCATGTTTTTACAACACACTGAGCAAGATCCACATTTGTAGTGACCCTTGACAGGGGGTAGATTCCACAGGGTGTTTTGTTGTTCTGGTGGCTTGGTAGGTTCTGTGTACATATTGACTAGCCGGTCTTTAAGGTTCCTACTTTTTTGGAAAGCAAAGCAGGGTTTGGTAGGTTCAAAAGATTTGGTGTGGAGGATACTACGCAAGTTCTTCCGGACTATCAGACTTAAATTCTTCTTCAATGATAAACCAGAAAAAGACCCTCCGGAATCTACAGGTTTGAGACCACCCTCTAACTTCACACCACTCTCCCATATGGTGAGCCCAGAAATCCTGGCTTTTGAAAATCGTATCCTCCTTGTACCAACAAATCTTTTGATAAAAACATCAAGTATCCAGATAACCTTAACAAGAATGAACCCTTGGCTTTAAAGAACCTCGAGAATAATCAACATTTCTTGTTTAAACCTGCCGACAAAGGTGGTGGCATCGTTTTGTGGGCAAAGACTCTATACAATACAGAAATATCTTGCCAACAAAGTTTTATCGACAAATACCCATCCATCCCACCACTAGACTCCTCAACGAAATAGAAAGCCTGATGTACCATGTACTACAAGAAGGTTGGATAGGCGATGATGAAAAACTCTTCCTGACAAACTGCCATCCTATCCTTCTTGCGTTATATTTACTACCCAAGATCCATAAAGACGCAAACAACCCACCTGGCCGCCCCATTGTAGCAGGTGTAGGATCTGTTCTAGAACCCTTAACAATTTACATCGACTTTTTTCTACGCCCGTTCATTAGTAAAATGAGGTCCTACGTACAGGATACAACATCAACCATTAACAAACTAGACACTCTCTCCGTAAGTGAAGAAGATCTCTTGGTCACCCTCGACGTCGAATCCCTTATTACGAGCATCCCTCAACGCGAATGCATAGACGTCCTTGCCACCTACCTAGACAAAAGAACCATCATGGAACCTCCAACAGCTTTCCTACTTGAATGCATTAGGATCGCACTCACGGAAAATTATTTCATTTTCAAAACATCGTTCTATCAACAATGCCATGGCACTTCTATGGGGTCAACTTTTGCACCAGACATAGCCAACCTTTTCATGGACCAATTTGAAGCCAAATCCGTTTATGATACCAACAACCCCTACAAAGGACAGATAGGTTTCTGGATTGGATACATAGGCGACGTCCTCATGACATGGAAAGGTAATGAAGCTGAACTACAAGATTTTTTCACCTGCCTCAACAACAAAGATGCCTGCATCAAGTTGACTATCCAATCGGACAAACATTCCATTCCTTTCTTAGACCTTACTATCTACAAAACCACGACCTATACTTTGGCTACTACTATTTATCGTAAACCTACTGCAAAAAATACTCTTTTGGATTTTCACAGCTTTCATCCAGCAGCTCTGAAGGAAAACCTACCTTTTGGCCAATTCTTACACCTAAGACGAAATTTCACTACCCGAGAAGATTTTGATACAACTAGCAAAGACCTTTCAAGAAGACTGAAAGAAAGAGGCTACCCCAGCCACATCATTCGCCGAGCCCAAAAACGAGCTAAAAACAAGAGCAGGGAATCATGCCTCTCACCCACCCCACACGATTTCTGTGAAAATAAACTCACCTGTGTAACCACATTCTCACCACTAAGTAATCAAATAAGAAAGACCATCCTAAAACATTGGAGTATCCTCCACACCGAATCTTTTGAACCTACCAAACCCCGCTTTGCTTTCAAAAAAAGTAGGAACCTTAAAGACCGGCTAGTCAATACGTACACAGAACCTACTGTAGAGGAGACCCCAGACGTGGCCTGCACCCCTGCCCCTCGCTACGAGGTGCCAGTAAAGTACTCGTCAAGGTATATGACGTACGAGGAGCAGCTGAACCAACAAAGGGCTGCAATGGGCCTCTGCCCTGTGTACATTAGAAGATCAATACCTGTTCAAATGCCCATAACCAGACTGTCAGGGACTCGCATGTAATAGGGGCCAGTGGTTCTCAAACTAAACAAAGCTCAATGTTAAACTATCTTGTGTATCTAAGAAAGCACAAGAAATGCCTATATTATAGAACCCTGCTTTGTGTTATGTGCAGGAAGAACTTATTGAGGTGCATGCCCCTCTGGGGGCACAAGGACGCCAAAAGACTACATTACCCAGGAGGCTCGTGTGGTCACGAGCCTCCAGAACCCAATGGGACGTCGAATCAGCCTTTGCGCATGCGCATTGTGCATCAGACAATGCCCCAGCTTCCGCGCATGCGCGCAACAAATCCGGAAAGCTTCGCTTGCACTCATGGACGCCGGAGAAGTCAGACGCACGTCCCGGAGGCTCCTGCAGGCTGCGAAACGCGGGACCATACCCCGCCTGCCTATCTTGCAGGCCCCGCGCAACGCATGATATAAGTGCTAACTTTGTTTATAACTGCAGTACTTGACTGCGGACCTTTGGGAAGGGGATTTGCATAGTTACTTGAGGTCCGGAGAGTGAACATAGACTAACGCATACTCGTTCGACTCCCCAAACTTCATGGGCGTGTCTCGAGCGCTGAAAAGCTCACGTACAGGGGGTCCTTGTCTGGGGGCTTGGGGCTTGAGGCCCATCTGAGTACTGAGTGTGTGTGTGTCGGGGCTCTGGCACAGATTTACCCACAAGCAGTGGGAACTGGAAGCACGGTCAAAACAAGTGTGCAGGCTAAAAACTCATGCATGCTTTTATTCTTTTGTAGCAGCGCTCCCGTTTCATAGCGAATCGTGGAAAACGAAAGGCCTGTAGCGGAAATCGCCGCATCTGCAGCAACATTCAGAGATAAGTGAAGCTAAACTGCAAAACATGATATTTAAATTTATTATTAATGTGTTATAGCTTAGTATAAGCTTTTCACATGACATAGAAAATTACATTTACAAGCAGTTAATCATTAAAAACAGATAAATAAAGAAATTAGTAGAGTAAAAAGAAGGAGTGGATAGATAAGAAAAGAAAAAAAGAAAAATGAGAATAAGAAAAAAAGCGAGAAAAATACAAATTCAAAATTAAGAGTGTTTATGTCAAGAAAATATGTGCATAAGTCCTTAAAACCACCAATAGACGAGTGTTAGTTCTTTTACGAATCAGAACTTCAAGCCCAGAAAGCGATTGCTGATGGTAAATTAGTAAACTATTTTTTCCTAAAAATAACATTCCCATGGAAAATATCCCTGAATTGGCAGTTTGCTATATGTTTATGCCCAATGATTTCTCAACATTCGTCCAGACATTATACATTGCAATGTATAATTACATTCCTTTTCACTTTGCATTAACGGCTCTTTGCCAGAATTCGTTACTGCCAACATATTCCAAGTTATGGACATAATCTGCGTAGAATATTGTATAGACCTTTATCATAGCAACACATCTAGTAAGGACATGTTTGCCCGTTTCAGATTCCATTCTGTCCTTGCACAACCTGCAGTAACGTTCAGGTAGGGGGAGATTATTCTTAATCCCACTTATGGCCAGTACAGGTAGCTGATCAATCCTTAGCAGAAGAATGAATCGTCGTAGACATGATATGCATGGTTGTGACTTCAAAACAATCATTGTGAAAGTGTAACTATTTATTGAGGGGCACTGTTAGAGTGATGTAAACTCAGAGGTGTTTGTGTAATGGGAATCAGACAAGTTATAGGTTCATATCCCTAAGCAAGAGAAAGTGTAATCTACTTGAGAGCAAAGTAGATGAGTGCAAGAGAGAGTGGGCGGAGGTCTACATTGCAGGCACCCAGGAGGGGGCCTTACCATGATTCATCCCTACCTTCCCTACCTATTCAATCCCTACCCTACCCATCCAATACCTTACCCTAATTCAACCCGGTCACCCTAATTCCCCTTACCTATCCAATCCAGCAGACCCTAACCCTCTTTCCCCGGCGGGTCGCGGAGGCCTGTGGTGGTAATAATCCAGGCACCAAGACCCAACGGGGAGGCAGGTGTACGTGCTACCTCCGCGCAAGACCAGGATACTTGACACAGGCAGCCCTGGGCAGCACAGTACCCAATCAGACAACCATACCAGCCGTTGATACGGAACGAGGAGAAATTCCTACACACGGTCCATGAAGAGACTCCAAAAGCCATAATGGAAGGCCAGTGAAGATGAAACAAGGACCAGAGCAGCTCCGAGAGCGAACTGAAGGAGTACTGAAACATGCATGCCAGTACTGACAACTGCGAGGATAATTGTAAAGAACAAAGGGGAGAGACACTGTGAAAAACGTATGAGAATGGTGCCATGAGACAAGATGGAAGCAACCGCCTTATTGAACCTGTGTAAATAAGCTTGAAACGCAAGATGCTAAGTAATCGATTCTGCTTGCAATGCTTAGTAGAAGTTAGAGCGGCAAGCGCCGACTGTATACATCTACCTCAATACAGCACAATGAACACGTGCGACTCCATTTTGTAGAAGTGCTCCCAGGCGGCCAAGGCCTGACTGGCCAAGTTTCATATCCAGGCCCAAGCTGAGGAAAGGAGTGGGATCGAAACTTAACAAAGGATGGCTCATGCTGGGGAAATCGAGGTCAACCAGAGAAGGGGAGGTGAGCATGAGCTTACGAGGCTCCAACTTCAGAGCATGCCAGTCCGCCCGTGAAGGTCAAGATAAGAGAGGCCCATGCAGGTTGGCTAAACGCATACAGAATTAAATGCACAAAAGGTTGGAAACTGAGCAGATTCACGGTGGACCAACATGTGACCAGACACGCGCGAAGATGTACCACCGCCTGATTTCATCCAGAACCAGAGGGTGCCATAACTTTTCCTTGGTAAGAGACTACAGATCCGAGGCCATACCCAGCCAACTAATTGACACATAGCCCTAAACCACTGATTGATGGAAGGGAGGCTGGGTAAATCTTGGGACACTTGGCACCTGGGTGTCTATTCTGCATGCTGCTAATTAAAAAGGAGATTTATGTTTAGGGGTGTAACTTGCCCAATAACAAGGGACCATGTAATCTAGGGTCCTATAGACATTGTAACCAATGAGACGTCATACTTGTAGTGACGTCAATCACGTGTGGTGTAGAGGGAAGGTCGTAGACGCCCACCCGATAAGAGTTATCCAATCCACTTGTATTATTTCCATATACAGTTATAGCACCTATACTTAAGTTACCTTTCCCAACCAATTGTATTGCATGATGATTTTTTGTAGAATTAGACGTCAATGATGACGGATTTTGCCCATAAAAGAGGCTGTTGGACTAATGTTCAAGGAAGTCGGGGTGAGGCAGGTGTTTGTGATGCTGCTGATTTCCATAAGATGATGTGTGTATCATTAAACAGACTTCCCTTTGCCAATTTACTGAGTCCTGATTATTGATCCTTGCCGGATTATGTGAATCCTGCACTCTGTCCTCGCATGGTGCAGCTATCTTGTATTACTAGTTTTCGAGGGTGAGTGCTGACCAAGGGGCCCGTCTGTAATTACCTCTCCTCGTCGAGACTACCAAGCAACCAGAACAACAAAACACCCTGTGGAATCTACCCCCTGTCAAGGGTCACTACAAATGTGGATCATGCTCAGTGTGTTGTCTTACGAAAAACATGAAATCCATTGATCTCAACAGAATGAACTGGAATTTCGAATCTTTCACAAACTGGAAAAGTAAATGGACTGTGTACGGAATCCAATGCCCTTGCAAACTATTATACATTGGAAAATGTAAAAGAGAAGTAAGACAGCGAATATGCGAACATCGCTCGTGCATTAAGAATGGCGTCCCTGATAAGCCCATGGTATCTCATTTTCAAGAGAAACACCACACCCACAACGACATGTTCTGGTTTGTCTTACAAACAGCCAAAACCCTTTTAGATGCAGCAATAGGGACCTCTCACTTCGCAAGCTAGAGCAACAATGGATATTCCGATTGAATTCAGTTAAGCAAGGCCTAAATGTGGCAGTTAAGCAAGGCCTAAATGTGGCAATCGAATGGAATTTATTTTTCAAATAAATCCATCTTTGACTACGTTCACCTACAGTTACCTGTGTTGGTCCAACATCTTTTTCAAAAAATGTTCATCCTTTTTTTCATGAAATCTTTCCATAGAACTGTTGTCCATTGGCCCGTCTAATCATTCTGATCCCAGACATCTAGTTTTTAACCCCAGAGTATTTACGGTTTCTTGAGATTTATCCACATAGCACACCTACTATGCCACACATAATGTACTCAATCGTGTTTTGTGTTTTTTCATTTAAACGTGTAAATATACCATCAGTTGTGAAAAATAACATGTAGATTCTCTTGTGTCATCATGTCTTAGGCACGCAATTTATCTGCACTTTGTCAAATTCAACCAAGGTCTAAATACTTGTTAAAACACTTCTCTAACATGTATTTACTCCATACTGCTTGCCAAAATCCCTCTTGGTTTTGTTAACTAACATGTTACATATGTGTACCAACCGCTCCGCCTATCTTTTAGAGCCTTTTTCATGCCCCGATGTTTGCTCCACACAGAAGCTATCCATTACATCACACGAATTATGGCACGTGCATCAATACGCAGCCGCGCGCACAGCAAGTGTCTTTAGTCATTACCCTTCCACGCATGCGTAAGCTTTATCAGTAACCGCTTCCCGGCGTCTAATGATTTCAATGTGCATCTGCGCACGAAGTAAGTGCCTTCAGCAACAACCCTTCCACGCATGCGCGACCCATATTAGTAAGCGCTTCCCGGCGCTCTCCACTGCTCATTGCCGTACCAAAACCATTTGCGGAAAGAACATGTATTCAACTCTACCAAGTTAAGCAACATAGCCAAGTGATCATTACGTCACCGCATGGTTTTTAGAAACCATCGTGCCACCTTTCTAAACGGTTTTGCTTAAACGTCCTCGAACGCTCTGCTAGATGTTTTTTGCTTTGTTTTTTCTTAATAATATGCTGATCACATCTATCTCCAGCGCACAAATACAGCAATCTGTGGTACACCCTGCCATCACATTACTGAGGCACTAGCACAAAAATAAACACACGACCGTTGGTATACATCCACACTTGTATATGCTACCATTACCATTCCATGGATGCATGCTTTTGTTAAAAGCTCACTTTCCTAGTCATCTAAACTTTAGGCACTTGCAAGGCCTCCAGCACTGATTTAGAAACCACTTTTGGCAGGACAATATTTAGCTCCCACTATGTTTCGAAAAATTCGACAGGCACAGTAATGTTTTTAATTACTTTCCAAGAGTTGGACTATTAGCTGACTTTCTCCACTTATTCCTTGAACAGAGATCATGGCTATCTTTCTCACCTGATCAAGGCCCAACTCTCACAGCAATTCCTGCCCGTGTAAAAGTTCCAGCACCATCGCTGGACTGCATACCTGCTATTTAAGGTATGCCTAACACCACTATTTATTAGCTATATATGATTTGTCATATTAACGTGGTAACTGTTACCCCTCCCCTGTAGATATCCTGCTACAGACATCCGCAGCAACTGAGGTGCTTTTCTGATAACCAGTCCACGCTCAACCGCCAATAGAAAATAAGTATGTGTTTAGAATGCAGTCCTGATACAGAACACACTCTGTATGGTCATTTCCTTTTTCTGATAAAACACCCACTTCCTTATGTGTCACCTGTCTCCATAGGCGTTCACCAGCCCCCAAAAACTACGTCCTGATGACAGTTCGGACCCTTCATCTGAGAACATTCTCAACCCAGTGAAGGCTGACTATTCCCCGAACCAGAAACACCTGCATAAAATATGTGTTGACTGTAATATCATACTACTAAATCCAACAGTAGTATTTACGGTTGTATACGAATTGTTCGTTTTACCACTGTTCGAATTACAATTGACCTTTTCACAATTGACCGAATTGTGAAGGTCAAGTGTAACATATATGTGGGGGGGAAACTCCCCACAACCCCCTACCCAACGCCAAACCCCCCAAAACCCATATATATATATATATATATATATATATATATATATATATATATATATATATATATATATATATATATATATGGTCAATTGTGAAAAGGTCAATTGTGACCCTTTAAATACGGTCAATTGTTCATTTGAACAATTGTAAACAAACAATTTGGGTAATACCGAATTTACGATACACGTATGCTACTAACCCTCACTTAAATGAACTGTGATGCTAACAACAGTTTTTTTACTTGTTTCACCTTCCATTGTAAGCCGAATGGGGCTCATATGTGACACTTCCAAGTTGTTTTTTCTTGCGTTTTCTCCTTTGTAATTTTTATATATATGTGTCCAAATTTAAGAATAAATTGAATCTGTTTTCTAACTTAAAAACTACTTGTGACCCTTAATAGCTAGTTCTTGAACACTAGCTGCCTGCCTATCTAGACCTACCTATTCTACACGGTTGGCCTGGGATAGCTGCTTCTTATGCTAAAATGCCTTTTCTGAGTCAAGGCCCCATAAACAAAAAAGAAGGCTTTCCTCGCCTCTTTTTCTACCCAAGCATGATGAGGCAGTAGAACTGGTGAACACATGTCAACCATGTGCCAATAATGACAAGTGTAAGAAAAAACTCACGCCGCCTTTAATTCCAATAAACAATACCTGATCAAATTTGGTGCAAACTAGCAATGGGCATCAAAGGACCATTTGTCACCCTAGGGAGCCTTAAGGTTTTCATCATATGTCTAGTGGACTTCATGTGAAAATGGGTGGAATGGGGTGTTGTAGAGGACACCATCACCACTGGGAAGGTTATGATATGGTATGATATGATAGGTTATTTATAACGTGCTTACTACCCACAGGTATCTAAGCGCGGACCGGGGGATCGAACCTGTGGTGCTGCGTGTCTTCTTGCTTCCAAGGCAAGCATGTTGCCCCTGAGCTATCCTCCTGAGTCAAGGTTATCAAATGTTTAGAAGAAGTTTTCAATAGAGAAGGAGATCCAGAAGAAATAGTAACAGACCATGGAGTGCAGTTTGTCTCTGACAAAATGAAAACTTTCCTAAAGTTTAGGTGTATGAATCACGGACGTACATCACTTTTCCACCTTATTGAGAATGGTCTGGTTGAACATATGAACAGAGTTATCAAAAATACCATACAACTAGCTCCGGCAAACGCTTTGCCATGGAGGGAAGCGTTGAGGGAGACACTCAATGCTTACAGAATGACACCTCATTCCTCCACTGATGTTGAACCATTCCTAATGATGAGAGGAACGGCGTCAAGCAACAGATTGAATCCGTTCTGGGCAGTGAGAAATCATACTAAACGTGTAGGCATGGGAGAAGTACTCAAGAGTTCAGGAAAACCAATGCAAATACAAGGCATACTATGACAAAAAGAGAGCAATTCGTAATCCATCATTTCATGAAGGCGACTGGGTGCATGTCAGGAGCCCACAAAGAGGACTAAAAGGATTGTCAAGATACCAGGAATGTCAACAAGTAATAGATGTTGGACAAAAAAGTGTTAGACTGGAGCACAGTACGAAGTGATCGACCAATAATGTGGTTCCTGTCCTGAGACACACAGCTGTCACTCAGTCCTTACATGGTGCCAAGTAAACTGCCCTGGCTGTACATGAAGGATGGTGTGAGTGATTCAAGTGGTAGCATGCCTACATCTGCCAACAATGATGAAGGCTCATACAGAAGAGAGTGAGAAGAATAGTTCCTTGTCGAAGGAAGTACTATATTTGTTAAAGATAGCGTCACGAGGGTGCTGCGTACCTGTTCGTCCGGTTTGGGGTCTCGAAGATGATGCCAGACTGTCTGATGTTCCGTGGAGACGTAACTGATGGCGCGGGAAACCAGCCCGCTCCAGCCCGAATGGAACCGGATTGGAGGTGAACCAGCTCCCAACGCCACGGGTTCGCTCACCCCTGATTAGCGTGGTGTCGGGACAGTGCAAGCACTGACAGGGGGAGCCTCCTTGTCGATAGTTCTGGGTTCACAGAAGGCAATAGGTTCCAGATGAAGTATGACGAAGACCAGTAGGCTGAGGTTGAATAGTTCTTCCAAGTATCAGCAACAGGCAGCAAGTGACAGAGGCAGGCAGGCAAGGAGAACCAGAAGGAGCAGTTGAACCCAGGACCAAATGGGAAAAGGCTTGCAGGGGAACCACCCCAAACCCAGAGTGAGAGCCAGGGAGAACCAGAAACCCAACCCCAGGAAAAGGAGAAGGGAACAGGGAGGCAACAAAAAGGGAACCAGAAGGGAAAACAGACTGGAACAGGGCAAGGCAGAAGGACTCAGGAAACAGGTAAGTAGACAAGGAACCAGCGTAGACATGGTCCGAACCAAACCGCGTTGAGATGCGGTTTGGATAAGGGCCGGGGCTCCTTATATGTGGCCACCAACACCTGGGAGGCTTGCAACGCAAGCCGTGCTGTTTCCCAGGCATTGGTCAGCCCACAACGAGGCTTGGGCCGCAGGATTCCCTGAATCGAGCACTCTGCGCACAGCACATGCGCGGAGAGCGGCCGCCAGCGCATGCGCCGAGCAACCCGAAGACGGAAGCGCGGGTACAGCCTCCAGGACAGGGAGCGCCGTAACTGGTAAGGAAGCCCCAAGACGGGCGGCTTGACAATATTTACTATTGAACTGTTTCCATATTTATCTACTTTTCTCAACCCATCTCCCCCTTTCTTTTCCCCTGCATTACTCTTTATGTCCTCCACGCCTCCCCGCTTTGCTCTCGTCCATTCTATAGGGGGGAGATGTTGTATAAGTGAGTTCCAGAACTCCACCCTGTGGAGGCTCTGGAACTCGAGGATGAGACGAAGTGGTTGGCTTTGGAGAGACGGTGCAAAACCAGCTGTCTCTGCACTGCTGCTGTGTTCCCACGAATAAAACCACTTCAACTCATATTTGCTGGCATGTTATTTCTCAACACATCCGTCCTCCTGGAGGACCGAAACATGTCCAGCTTCTAATCTTTCTGATGGACAGTTGGGAGGTGAAGAATGCTAATTTTGGATACCTCTGCCTCTGTTAAAGTCCCAATATGATGTGATTTGGGTTGTGAAGATGGAAGTCGGGTGCTGGTGGCTGTGAAAGGGGCAGACACATGCTTTTAAGCCATGCAGCAGGCATAAATAGCAAAGAGAGATCTGGTATAGATTGCAGAACGTGAGATGGCTGTGGTTAATTCCTGTTTAAAATAAAGATTTCACTGATAGTAACGTTATATGGAAGAGCAAGCTCCTTAAGTGTACACTCCAGCTCCTTATGTGTACACTCCAGTTTGGCATAATTAGTATTTCATGATTTATGAATGAAGCATAAGCAAGTTGTAAAGTGTAAACAGTTAAGGCTAAACATCATATCTAGATCTAGCAGCATGATATTCGTCTTTCTGATCAGCTTAGCTACTGGCATTATATAGCATGCTATCCCCTTAGTCCTGATGTCCTAGAGTTGCCCTAAATTCAGTAAAGGATCCCCAAAGTATCTATGAAAATAACAATACCTTTCAAAGAGTGAGAGCTCAGTAGCCTTTTAGACTGATGGCTGCCAGTGAAGTCGATAGTGAAAAACCCAAGTGTACAAGTTGAATGGCATCTCCTTTAAAAAATGGTGGGGACCCACTTTAGAATATTTGTGATTTATACCTTGTAGTTCTTTAGACAAGTAGTTGGGTTATTCTTTTAGGGACTGTCCTTGTGAGGATCCTGTTCACAACCACAAAGGGGGAGATTGCACCACTTGTTGTGGGGGGCGGTCTGTGGGCACAAAGGCTGTCCTCGGCAGTGCAGGGAGCACCCAGCATAATCTTCCATCATCGTTGTTGCAGGCTGGCTCAAGGGCACGTGGGCCAACCCGATGGTTGCTAGGGACCCGAGCACACAATTACAGCGCCGCGGGCACACAGCGGACACCTGTTGCCGGGGGTTCCCAGGCTCACAACTGGGCTGTGATCACACAGCTGAGCAGTGATCTGGGGGCTCCTAGGTTACACATGCTGATCTGGGTCAAACGGCATCAGCCTGCAGGTAAGGTTAGCAGGGGCGTGATCACATGGCATCAGACCGAACGGCCAATAAATAACACAATTTAGAAGTGCCATTCATGGAGTTTTCCGCCGTTCTCCCGCAAGTGCCGACTGAGGCTCCTTTTATTGACAGTAAGTCATGAAACAGTCATGACACATATATTTAAAGGGGCAACACCACACCAATGTTACTGCAAAATCCTAGGTAGCCGACTAGGGTGCCAGCAGCTGAGGGGGTGAAGAGGCACCACGGGGCACAATATTGACCATACAAAATAAATGAGGCTCGAAGGGACAGAGGGGCACGTAAAGGGCACGTTGTCTAAACTGGTATAAATCCTTGTCAGATGGTACATAAGGTGGTTTCCACTCATGTAGCTGGATTACCCATCATATCCCATGTAGTCAAGTCCTCACAGTATGAAATGTCATTTCTAAAAGTTAATGGACTAGTAAAAGGTTCTTCAATATATTTACATGCACCCATCACCTTTGCCATGCTCGTAATTCACTCAGTGGGCCTCATTACACGGATGGCGGTAAGGGTTTACCGGTACCGGTATTTTACCGGTACCGGTAAATCCTTACTGTCTTACTACGAGGTCCCTTTGCGGGTTGGGGAATTTAACGCCTGCTTTTTGTACCGTAATTAGCGCCTTCCCCATTCCCATTATGCCCTATGGGGCAAAAATGGGAATGGGGAAGGGCAATGGTGGAAGGGGGAATTACCGCCCCGCCAACCTTGGAATGGGGCGGCAATTCCCCTTTCCGCCAAGGCGGTGCCGGTATTTTACCAGCATGAACCATGGCGCTAGTAGCGCCATGGTTCTACGCCATCCGTGTAATGAGGCCCAGTGAGTGGGATGATGAACTATCGCGTTCCATGCATTCTGTGTTTCTTTAGCATCACGCACACCCGTTCGCTTCATTTTGTTTCTTTAGGGAAGATGGGACAGACAAACCAATCTTTCCCATTAGTGTTCAGAACGTGTCTGATGACAACAGATGTGACCCCCTCCATGTGCAGGAGTAGGGCAGGGGCACTTCTGCTTGGATGGCGAGAATAAGAAAGTGCGTAGACTGTGCCAGTGAATGACAGGACTTTTCTGGAGGAAATATAACGGACAGGATAAATGTATGCAGAGCTCCCATGCCTCCTTTTTAGCTTGAGCTATTAGTCGAAACTATGGCATTGGAGTACAGATAGGGAGGAATGACATGAAGAGGGCCACAGGATATGCATGCGTTATTTGGTCATGTGCCCACCCATTGCCTGCCCCTGCTAATCCCTATGGCCATTCCCACCCATTCCTGCAACTCCCCGCACAAAACACCTCATCATGGGATCACTTTATGCTCACTTTAATCAAGACTTACCATTAGGCTTTGCATTCAAAGTGCCTGCCAGTATTTGTTCAAAGCAGTCTTCTGAGGGTTAATCACTTAATTGGTGTTGTAAACACACTACTGGTGTAATACAAATGGCATACCAGGCCTTACTTCAGCCACTCAATTTAAAAGACCTCTGCCTGTCCTTCACTTAAGTCGTGTTAAAAACAAGCATTGGCAAAACTAACATTTTTGGCTTGTGAACACGTTTCGAGCTGTTGCCAGGCACTGCTATTAGACACCCAGGAACTTGCACCATTTTGCATCTGCTACCAACAGTGGGTAGTTAATACCACTACCGCTGTGCCTGACAAGTGCCTTTCCCATGCCTCCACAAAGGACCAAACCGTTGGCATTGCTGCTGCTTGTTACAGAATGCAACGGTATGTTTCCAATCTGGGAGGCTTCACCCACCTTGACAAAAGCAGTGAAAGGAACTAATCAGTTTCTACAGTCATGCATACCAATAGATATTGTCTGCCAACCTTGTGAAACTGGCATGCTGCTGTACTGTGTGCCAAAACAGAAGGTGCTGCATAACCAGCACATGTGAAGGGCCTATTGTGTAAAGATGCACTGCAATTAACTTGATCATGAAACAAGTTTACCTACTTCAGTCTTGGGCTGCCCACCCCAGCATCCACGGTGTATCCTCCTTATGAATACAATAAAGTTTGCGTAACTTTGCTAATGTCAGCTTTTGTGCATACAGCGTGAGCAGTTTACCTAACATTCCAGCATAACTTCCATTAACTTGCAGTGCTAGAGGGGTACATATATGTCCCACTGTATCAGTTAGCAGACAGTGCCAACTGAAAGTGAGGACACTTGAGGCTAGATTACGGCCCGAGCGCAAACGGATTCTGGGCACCGGTAAGGACACCGGTGCCGGTAATCCCTTTGCGCCCTATTCCGAGGTCCCTTTGCGGGTCCTTCCTTAACGCCTGGTTTTAGCAAAAGGATACCGGGGTCAATAACGGTACGGTAATTTACGGTACCGTTATTGCCGCTTTCCCCCTTCCCATTGAGCCCTATGGGGGCTTGAATGGGAATGGGGAATGTCATTTCAAATGGGTATTTACCGGTCCCGCAAATGGCGGAATGGACCGGTAAGTCCCCATACCACCACGTCGGTGGCGGTACCGGTATTGGTGCTAGTCATGGCGCTAATAGCGCCATGACTAGCACCAACCTCGGAATGAGGGCCATATCGCAAAACAAGATTCCCATTAAAGTGACAAGGAACATTGTGTATAGGTGCATTATAAATACCCTATGAATAAAACAAAAAAAAAAATCACAAAGTATCTGAAATATAGGTAGTGAGTGATATTACATTTTACAACAAAATCAAATGGCTCTATTAGAATACAATGCATTAAAGGCAAGTAACGTATTTGAAAAAACGCATGCTTCTGGGGATTCTTTGCACTGTAAAGATTCAATGAGCAAATGCTACAAAGTTGCAAAGGAGGACCTCCTATATTCCAAGCTATAATAATAATAATAATAATAATAATAATAATAATAATAATAATAATAGCATAATATCCGAAGGTATAAGGATCAATCAATCTTCAAGACTATCTACTCAAGAAAAGGACACAAAAGCAATATATGTGTGTGAAAGTAAGCACTGATGACCAAAACTACTGTCTTACAATCTTCTGCAAAGTCAGAACCCTCTAAAACACTAATACCTGACCTTCATGTGGTGGAATCAGGAAGTATGATGCCACAGGTGAAGTGCAATTTTGCCCCAACCCTGCCCACTTGCAAATGGGTTAAATGTGGTGTTATGTGGACAATAGAGCCCCCTGGTGGCTTTAAGCTGGAGGGACCCTAAGTGACCGTCTGAACCTGCCATGCCCTAGAAACTGCTCCAATTGTAATGCCCTTTGTAAATGGAATATTTGCCTCATCATAACCAGCAACCATGGTACCCACTGCTCATTAAGATATTGTATGCTTGAACCAAGCCCTTCCTTTGGAGGACCCACTGTAAACGACAAACAACTGTATCTATGTGATATTCATCTGTCCTAGACTTGGATTGGCTCAACACCCTTTTCAGATCAAGCTTATCGAAACTTTCCTCTGCTTTCCGTGGGTTGGGATGTTGAACGAAGACTGGAAGTTAAATAGAGAAGATCATTTATCATGGCAGAATCCTTGAGTAAAGATTGAAAGGAAGTTTACAGCATGGGAACTTTAAAGAAAGCTTCAAAGAGCAACCATCATCAGCATGTTTAAGTGTGTTGCTGAGGGTTTTTCCTAAATACAAAAGGTTTGACTGCAGACTAGCACAGCATGAATGTATTGGGTTGTGTAGAAAATGAAAAAGTATGAAGATACTTTTGCAGATGCAATATCTCTATAAACTAGGCAGAACCTTTAAATTGGGCTCATATTGCAAATGTGTGCGACTGTAGCAGAAGATGTGTTCTTGTCCATTAGTGGAGGTTTCTGTAATCCTCCGCCACTTTCCCAATGTCCCTGCACATTATGTCCTAAAAGACACTAAACTCTTACACATAGCTTGCTTCCTCTGGTTACAAAACATGTTGGGGCGACTCAGAAAATAATTTTCCTGCAAGTAAAGGGATGTGCTTTTGAATCCTCTTAACCTGAGCAAGAAAAGCTGTTCCATATTCAAAAAGAATCAGACTATTTGCATCATAGATATACAAAACCAAACTTAAAGCCCATTTCCTCGCCTCTGAGTTAAACTATTAACCTACCGCTCATCTGCCTGCTAGCTGACATGTTTCCCCACCTCTAAGCTTCCTCTGTGCTTCCGTTCCTCTGCCTCCACTCAAGCGCTTCAACCATCATGGTACATCCCGAGCACAGCTGCATTTAAAAATGTCCAATGTTTGTTGTCCTTAATCGAAGCATGTCCACTTATGTATTGTCCCTGGTCAGAATGGCCCTCAAACTCACCACATTGTAAGAAGTTCATTGCTTCCCGTGAACTCTGATTTATCTATTGTACGTTCTTTTGTGATCAAAAGAACATTGTTTCTCCTGTAAATAAACATTCATGTGCCCTTTCCCCTTCACTCATGTGCACAACTGTGCAAGCTGAGGAGTGAAAGCTCAAGGGTGTAAGGAACAGTATCCAAGTATTTTAATATGCATGCCTTATGCACAAACAGTATGTGCATTTAAATGGCTGTAAAAGGGAAGTATTGCCTCGTGCATGATCCGAACTGGCAAATGATAATGCACAGCATCAGCTGCGTAATCTAATGCTGGCCCAAATTCCCTTCTATCACTTTCATGGCGATAACATGCCTTTTCCATGTATTTGACATTTCAGGATTATTTCTACCTAAGGCCTTTCATGGTGCAATGCACTTCCAGATCTCAAGTGGGTGCTGTGAACTTGTCATGCATTAGTGTCAGATGAAACTCCCGCATCCCTCCCCCCACACACATGTATGGTTGCTTCGGGGTGGCCAGCACATCATTGTCACTGATGCATCACCCCCAAGAAATGTACAGGGAGTCTTTGTGAACATGATTACCTTTTAATGTCCTAGAATCTGGCATCTCATAATGTGCCTTCTTGCTATTTTTGAATTGTGTAGATGTCTGATTTCGATTAAATGAGTCCTCTATGTTCCCCATGTACCAAGCTAAATTAATTTATGGTTGATCAAGACATACAGTGCGCATTTCAAATTTGCACATACAACTTTATAGCTAATTCACAAAACCTAAAAGTGGAGCAAATCTGGAGCTGCATTAATAATATCCAAGATGCATGTGATCAAATAATAGCGAATTGCATCTGCACAGGCGATAATCATGGGCCCCTCTTTATGCACTCCAGTGCACTTCTTTGTAAATCGTCCACTGCCTTTTCTCCTTAAATTACGAAGGTTCATTTTGGATACATTTTACACGGATGCTAGCTGGTAAATCTGAAGAGCAAATCAGGCTCTCCCATACCTAGATTGACATTTTTCCTAAATATTATACTGATGGTATGTAATTCTAATGCCATGTCATATTATATAAGGCATATTTCAAGATCTCGTGCATTTGTTGCAGGGAAAAAGACACTGCCTGTGAGGAGAAATGTGCAAGCCTGTACGTGACAAGGCTGTACCTGGCAAGGCTGATTAGCAAAGGTCTTTGAAGTACACATGGTGTCAGCCGTTTCCACTCTGTTCTAAGCCACATTGTGGCTTTAAATATGTTCTTCTTGGTTTGCTTCATCTTCGGTGTCCTTGTTCCCGTGGCTATCTTTCCCCATACACATTACAATTCTGAAAAGTAATCATATTGTGATGGTTGTTTAATGACCGCTCCAGCAGTCACCAGATGTTCATTATTCTTAATTGCCCAGTCCCATTTTCACCCCCTCTGTTTGTTCACTTCCCATACCCTTGGTGACACAGAGCTGCCCTTGAGGACATGTATAAATCTTGCCACCCCCAACTTTGCGGGATATTTCTCAATTACAATTCATTTCCGTGCAATGAAAACTGCCACCTCTATATTCCAATACTTGCACGGTGTCTGACTCTATGGTTGATTTAGCTGTGTGTTTGTTTGCTGAGAGCGGAGCTGCGGGCAGTCTAGAAGGAGTCTATTTAAGAGAGGCTTCCTTTCCTGTTTTTGCTGTGCCAACCTATGGAACTGTAAATCATATGTTGACAATGGTTAATTCACTTAAAGGTAGTTGTGGAATTTCAAAAACAAGTGTGTCTGAATATCAGTCCCATTATACAGGGAGTGATGTATGGTAGCAAGAGAAGCCAACCCATCCTCCAATCCCCCTCACCACCAACCAGCAGTTTATGTCAGGAAAAACCTTTGCACCTTACATATTTATTTCAATTGAAATCGGGTCACATGGAGCATTTTATGAACGTGTACCCCTGCCTATCCTTTGATTTCCCTTGGTTCTCATACTAGTCGCACATGGGTAAAACATTTGTCAGCATCAATTGACATAGTCCTGTTCATGCATAAGATTATGTGGGCTCTATTTGCTGGCTTAAATAGTTCCCTCGCTCTAATTAAAAATGATCTTTAGTTTCTCGTAATGTCAAGGGGTAACGAATGTGTAATAGTTATTAGATCCGTAAAATAGCCGACAGGGTATATCTTGAACAAAGGCTTATTTACATAAAATAGCTATACACAGGATATATCTATACAATTCACCTCGTGGTAGATGACATGATTCGGGATTGTATGTGAATGTTTTGCCTTATCATTGCACCATATTTTTCAGCAAAGTTTTACAGGCTAGCAATGTAGGCCATCCTCAAGATGGGGGATTCTCAATCTCAGACCAAGTAGCATTGTAAAAAAAAGATATTCTTCTACCTGTAAACTTGTCAAGTTTGCGTATGTCCACAGGCTGGCCCCATAACTAGCTATGGCCTTTCATCTAGCCCTATAAACTATTACGGCCATAGCAATCAGTTGTGCTTTAAACTCTTTATGAAACGTAAATATGCCATCTGTTGCTTGCATCATTTTTGAGTGCTGTTTTGTTATGTGTCGTTTACCTTTCAGGCTTGGATTAAAAATTACCCCCAGATAGTAATAAGACATACAAGTTTTAATAATCTCATCATTGGCCTTAAAGACTAGTAGATTGGGGAATTTCCTCATTACTTGGCACATCCTTACCACTTTTTTTAAGGCATTAACCAACAGATCTAGTTACCCCATGAAGTTAACATATGTTGAAATCAGACATTGGAGGGTCTTCGGGGGTCTAGCAATTAAAACAGTCCTCTGCATATGCCAGTACAGGGATGGATAAGATTCCAAATCATGGTACATCAGGAGTGCATTCAATCACTTGCTGTTGTAGGTCATTAATGTCAAACGTAAACAGCAAAGGCGCAAGAACACAGCCTTGCTGTACCCCTGAATAGACTGTAAACCAAGAAGTGCAGTGACATTGGAGACCTAGACCAACGTATGCCTTATTTCCAGAGTGCAATTGATATTGATATTTTGTTCATATCGCGCTCGTACACAAGTGTTTCAACGTGCGACAAGGCAAGAGAGGGGAACAAGGGAGAACAAAAGCAACGACCTTACTAGGCCCAGTGACATTGAGAACGCGCAAGTGCATGGGAGAGGGAACGGGGAAAGTGCATGGAAGGGGGGAGAAGTGGAAAGTGCAGAGCAAAGGAATAACAGATAAATAATAATTTTTAAAAAATAGATAATAAAGGCAACAAACAGTGGTAGTGCAGCCAGCAAGTGGCAAGTGCTAGGTTTAAGGCAACAGACATGGTATGTCTGATAAGTGCAGAAAGACAAAAAGGGGGGGGCTGTATGGGTACAGATACAAACCGCAGTGCATGGGGTGGCCCGGAGGCAATGCGGTTGGGTGGCAGGGTGAGCAGGTAGCTTGGCCAAGAAGACAGAGGGTAGGCCAGGTGCACGGTGTCGAGAGAGAACAGATCAGCAGGGGACAGGAGGGGTGAAGGAAGAAGCAAAGAGGAAGGTTGCAGATTTCCAAGAATTGGGCAGTTTAGCCGTTACTTCCAAAGTGTTGAATCCTATAGTCAGTAAGGGTACTCATATCTCCTCTAGAATTCTAAACAGATTAGCTGGCATTCCTCAACTATTGCATATAACCAGCAACATTTAAAACTGCATACCAATGAGAAATGATGCATTACAATTGTGATTTTCAGAATTAAAAAGCAGGCAGAGCTATGTTTAACAACAAAAAATCAACTCCCTCTCAACGGGACGAACAGCATCAAGTTCCGTGAAAATGTAGTGTCCAAAAATGCAAACAATATTCGCATTTCAAGGGAACTGTAAATCACGTAAATACATGAAATCAGGCAGATTTCCTCATCACTTACCCAGTTCTTAAATGCACCCTCTCAAATACACTATTCCACAGTCTTATAGGCCCTAATACAGGTTATTTAAGGAGTGAACTGTTCACTTTATTGATATGTACGAAATGTTGGGGGATCAGTGAGTCCCATACCTGCTCTTATGTTCATGTAATGGGCAGTGCAGTTTCTATTCCAATTGGTGCCCAGGGTGAATCATTAGAATGCACACCCCACATGCATGCGGCCAGCGTCTCCCAAACTACATCCCCCATGACATGGAACACATCCCAATGTAAATAAATCAATGCTATACAAGTGAAGATGGTTTTATTACATTGTGATTAAGAATGTTGCAGTAAATCCTCAGGTAAAGAAAAGTACACAAGCGTTATGTAGTAGGTTTGATGTTCAATGTTTCGTGTACATTTTGAGTCTTGTTCAGGGGCGCTCTCCTTGACTTTGATTACACAGCAGCATTACATGCTTTTGCAGCAGCAATTTTAAACAATTTCACTCTCAATTGAGAGTATTGCAAGAGCTGATAGCCTTTCTTCAGCCATTTGTGGATAAAACCCCTTCCTTTTAAATACAAATAGAAAGAAACATACAATCATTGAACAGCACAGAACAAAATGTATAATATTGTAAAATCAAGAATTTTGGAAAGATCCGTGGAACACTAAGAGTATCACGTACAAAACTGATACATATTCTATCACATGTACAATCTGAGAAGTGGCCTATGTGAAGGCATCATGAAGCAAGACACAGACAACAGATTAACTGTCTTAAAAAAAGGACTTCATTTCAAACGTCAGGTTAGATTAAGGCCTATCTTGCCCTAAGCCAAGGTGGGATTTCCCTACCTAAAGAAACTGAGGATAGTCTGTCAGCAAGTTCAACCTAAAAGTCTGTCTGTGTCCCAAACCTATGCTTGCCCTCAAAACTAAATATATACAATGTGTAGGGATAGTAGCACTAAAAGAAACAATGTTTCAGCCACCCCTTCCCCAAGATCAAATGGTTCCACAAAGAACGCCTTGGGGTTCCCTTCCCTTCCCCAAGAGTAACAAGGTTTCAAGATTACTCAGGGTTCCCTTCCACAAGATCAAACAGTTCCACAAAAACAGACTTGTGGTTCCCTTGCCCGTTACTGGTTTTCCACTGAGTCAACACATCGGGCAGCACCCCGCAGAAACTAGGTGTTCTCTTTGTTCCCCAGCTCCAGATGGGAACACGCAACACAGGCCAATGTTGGGGCTTTGGTCCTCTTGTGTGCTGCTCGGGTCGCAGCATCTTCTTCCTCCTCTGGACACCCACGGCGCCCTCTCTTGCCGGTCCTGCTCCAGCCTTCTCCTCGCTACAAGTAGGCCCCTTTTCTCTAGGCAGGTACCCCCTGCTTTGCTGTGTGGGCCTGCTTTTAAGCACCTGTAGCCTAACAGTAGGCTGCAGGTGTAGATCGTTTTCCTGACCCTCATAACAATTAGTAGGACATGTCTGATCCTTTATAGGCATCTTCCTTGTCCCAGTACTACAGTGGTGAAATTACTTACTAGTGTTCATGACAGGTCATGCAACCAGGACTTCCAGCTCTCCTTGAATACTTCTACGTTCAGCCAACAAGTGGTTTCTCAACCTTGATTCCAACTTTGCATACAGTAGTTTCAAATTTGCTTTCAGTTCATTGTTTAATATTAATAGTTGTGCTGTTTCATAAAACTTGATGTTCAAAATTAATAGTCTTTGCCTTTCCTTTCACTTGGATATTCAATAAGTGCAAGTTTTGCTTATTTCATTTAGTTGGGTATTCAATACAATAAAATGCAACTTTGAAGGTTGCATTCAATTCGGTGTTCAATAAGTGTGACTTTACTTGTTTCATTCAATTTTGTATTCAATAAAGGTAACTTTGCTTGTTTCATTCAATTCAGTGTTCAATGAATGCAACTTTGACAAAGTTACTCAACGTAGTGACTACCTTTCTCCTAGTCCGTAGTACCCTTTCGTCCATACTTTCGGGCCATTCCATCCATCTGGATGGGACCAGAGCAGTTTTTAAGCATAAAAAAATACAATTTTTTGTCCTTTTTTTTACGCGAGGCAACCGCACGTGACCGTAGCCCCGCCTTCCTGAGCTCTGGCCAGCGCATCACCCTTCAGTCCTTTTCTATCAGCAAGTCGAAGGACCATTTAGCAAAATAAAGGATAATTATTAGAGGGGACGGTGGGCGGGAGTGTTAGGCAAGATTGTATACAGTAATCCTGTGGAAGACTACACCAGTCTTGCCCTCTTGGTATTAGATAACCCACCTATTGGTATAGGTCTTTACTACACAAGTTGGCAGAGTGACTGAGCAGCCAGACTTATCTCAAGAGGGGTAAATGTGAGCTGTAGTGCTGGAGCATCAAAATCCACACATACAAGTATCCAAACAACACTTACACTCAAGGTTTTCTAGTAAAATAATTATTTAGTTATTTAACTGTGTTTTAAATAAGCATTATTTAAAAAGGGCAATGTGCAACAATAAAAATACACTTCATAACACATTCTCAGAATCAAGATAAACAAGTGAATGCTCTTTAGAGATGCTTCATACATACTTCCTACACCTGGAAATGACTTCAATTACTAGGACAGTATTGGCATTCATATATCACTTTTTGCACTTGGTAAAATTCTTAGGTTGTGGAAAAGGAAAAGGTTAGGAAAGGAAAAAGGTTAACAGGTTCTCAGAGCATGTGAGCACTTTTCAATCTCCCAATGAAGTCTATATAGAATCTTTCCCAGCAATATTAATTAAATGAATTTAAACCAATGTATCACCTATGAGGGACAGTTAGAATCAAAGTCAATGGGTCAGAAGAGTCTGCAGGGAGCCATGACAGCCAAAGTCAATTTGAACAATGTCTGTGGAGCTGAGTCATTTCTTAGATAGCACAAAAGCCTTGCACAAAGTTAGAGAGTTTGTGGGAAATCACTGATGGGCCACAAGCTGTTAGGCTTGTGAAAGTCAGAGCTGAGATCAACTCTTCTAAAAGCAGCTACTGCAAACCTCAAGTGAGATAATGCAAGCCACAGACAAAATAGGTCAGTACCCCTTAGTCAGCACAGTACCTTAAGTTAGAAGAAGAGGATCCAGCTGGCTTCTGTTCTGGTTGCAGTGTTGCAGATCATGGGTTCCTGGGCCTCAGTCATGGGGACCAGAGGTAGGACATCTGGAGGACTCCTGCACTGCAGTTTAAAGGTCGTCGACGACTACGCCTCTTTTCAGTTCAGCGGCACTTCACGGTTTCAGCTACTGGCAAATAGCGCCACCACGGATATTGTGCACTTGATGGGCTTCCTTCACTCCTTGAATCCAGCACTCTGGTGAGGTGACTCGAGCTTGGGTCATCTTGCTTTGGCAGGGTCCTCAGGATCTTCCTGGAGCTTCGGTCTGGCTTAAAGACGATGCACTCGACTACAGATTTCTCAACCCCTGGCACTCGGTTCCAGCAGCAGCAAAGTAGTAAAGCCAGTTGGGGAAGGTCTTCCAGCAAAGTACGTTGCAGGGTTAGTTGGTCTCACCAACCCAAGGGAAGAAGTTGTCCTTTCCGAGGCTTCTCTAGTCGATCCGGAAAAGCAGTTTCAGCACAGCAGCAGGGCTTCATCGGGCAGTTCAACATTCCATGAGGATGCAGCAAGCTTCTCTGGACGATTCCTTCGTCTGATGTTTCGTCCAGTGGCCGACTCGGTCTTCAGTTGAAAAAGCCTCCCCTTTTATGCAGGTTTCTCCCATTCATGCACATCCTAGCTGTCATGCACACATCAGGGTGGCTGTCCTGCAAGGACAGCCAGCCAATCAGCACTGGGTTCATTCAGGGAACCAAGGAGACTAAGGACAGGGAGTTTTGGGCACATCCCTCGCTTCCTGCCCTAACAGACACAATGGAGCCAGAGACGGGTTTCAGTACTGAAGCCAGCGAAAGGCAAAACAAGGGTTAAATATGGTTTGGTGCACAGAGTAAAACCCAAGAAAGACCTCACTAATAAGAAATGGCAAAAAAAGAATACCGGGCCATTTTGACAAAATGGTCACCGATGGGTGTTATACTGCAGCTGAGGATTCAGCCTGCAGAAGAAAAGCACACTGGTAGGAACATTAAACCACTGCCACAAGCCATTAAAAGTAGTGAGGGTAACATAAAACATGTTACATGAGTAAGTAGGAAAATGGACTACTAAGTAACCCCCCAGCACTCCACATAATATGGGGGGTGCTGAACCTACATAGGAAAAAGGTAAGTAAAGTACATTTTACTTTACTACTCTTGGGAACAGTAGTTCACCCAAGAGAAGGTATTTGAACCTTATGAGAAATCCAAAGGACCTCTATGTGACACTGCACTGAGGGTGATGTGTGTCACCATACAAGAAGTAGATGCCTATGGAGTTTGTCAGACTCCAAAAACAAAGAAAATACAGAATCCAAACGAGATCAAAATACATGAGGATTGAGAAAAAGGTCTTACTCACTCCAGGATAAAAGCAAAAAAGTCCTAAAGTTCAGCGCAAGAGTTGGGGGTCTCTAAGGTTGAAGGGAATTAGCAGAGAATTGAGAATTCTCCCTAACAGGGTGTATGGAGGAAAGGGGACTATGGACTAGGAGTAAGGTAATCACTACAGTAAGTTATTTTGTCATACTCCTACGTCCCGTCTCCTTTTCTTCATACTTTTGGGAGATTACCAAGCACTGACCAAAGAAGATGGGAGGATGGAAGTTTCCCTTATTGGAACAAGTTTTTAAGAACTGCCTGCCTGAACTGGGCATCAGCCCAGGAGCTCAGGTCATGCCAATGTTTGCAAAAAGCCAAGGGGGAAGCCCACGTAGCAGCATTGGCTATGGACTCCCAAGGGACATTTCTGGAAGGCAACATCAGCCGCTTTGCCATTGGCCAAATGTGCATGAACGCCCTTTGCCGGATGAAGACCTTGAATTTTGTAGGCCTCGCAGATAAATGAAGCTATCCAAAGTGAGATGGATGATTTCAAAGCAGGTTTCCCTTTTGGGTCACCAAATGTAACAGAGTTGTGAAGAACCACTACGTTTACTTGTTCTGTCTGGGTAAAACCTCAGAGCTCGTCTGACTAGGTTTTGTAAAACCCTCTCGGCATCGGAGACTAGGTACGGGAAGAAAACCAATAAGGATATTGACTGGTTTAAGTGGAACTCAGACAACTTTTGGAAGGAAAGATGGATGAGTGTGAAGCACAACCCTATCCTTGTGGAATGTTAGGAACGTATGATCAACAGAGCGAGCTTGAAGCTCATTCTTCTCGCAGATGTTACCTCAACCAAGAAGGCCACTTTACAAGAGAGGTACTTGTACCCAGTAGTGGCCATAGGTTCAAATGGCTTATGACACAAAGCGGTGAGGACCACTTTCAGATCCCATTTTGGAAGAGGAGGCCTGACCGGAGGAAAGAGATGAAGACCTGTGAAGTGTCTCTTGACTACTGGGTTTGCCAGTGAAAAGGAGCAACTGTCTGTGGACAGATAGTCTGCAATGGCGGATTGATATGTCCTGTATGATAAGACGTGGATGCCAGAGGTTGCAAGGTCTGACATAAAAGACAAGAACCAGTCAAAAGAAGCTTGTCGAGGATAAAGCTGTTTAACTAGACACCAATGACAAAAACAAAGCCATTTGCTCTTGTACTGAGCCCTCATAGCGGGCTTACATGCCGTCTGAATTATGCGCATATTATCCTCTGAAAGGTTAAACTGTGCTAAGGACCTGAACTCCGGTACCAGGCTGCCATACTGAGAGGTGCTGCAGCTCTGAAAACCAGAACCTGGCTGGCCACCAAGGTGCTATGATGAGGAGAGTGCAGTTGGAAGCGCTGCTGAATTTGCAGCGTGACCGATGAATCAACAGCAAAGGCGGGAAGACGTAATCCTTCATGTTGTCCCAAGGGATCTCGAGAGCGTCCCCAAAGGAAGACACTGCACGACGATCCCTGGAAGCATAAAGAGGAAGTTTCCTGTTTGTTGAGGTTGCAAAGATGTCCACGGCTGAAGAACCCCATTGCTGGAAGATGCTGGTGAGAACATCGCTGTTCATCTCTCACTCGTAACTCACCGTGGATTGGCAGCTCAGGGAGGGTTTGGGCACTGTAAACAGATGGGAGTAATAGCCCTCCCCTTGCTCCCATAAGGGAACAGGTTCCACTGCTCTGAGGTCTAGAAGTTTCTGTACCTAGGCTCTGAGGGAGGGTGACCCAGTCTGTTGAAGAGCAGGGTGAGAGGATGGAGTATGAGGGAGGGGCAAGCGGAAGCCCGCCTGCGCGACGGACAAAACCCATCGGTCTTCGGTGATGGTCTGCCATGCCTCCAGATTAGACGATATTCGTTTTCACACCGGAGTCTCCTGAGACCAATTGAAAAGATAATTTAGATGGTTTATCGGCAGTGAGACCACCTGTTGCTGAAGAGGAGGTTGTTGACCGAGAGAAAAAACAGCCACCCTGCCTTTGCTGCTTGCGGCGAGGCCTGCCAGAGAGACCTTCTGCCCAGTGTGCCCGGCGGTCCTCGAACCATCTGAAACCTGAGAAGGACCTAGTTTGGGTGCCCAACCTCTGAGTATAAGGTGCTTTAGCTGAGGTTTTGACAAGGACCGACAAAGATTTAGCCGTTTATATCCTTGCCTTTGTTTTAGTGAGTTCCTCACCAGTGGAGGAGAGCCACAGTTCCTTACCTTTGAAGGAAAGATCAAGTACTTTGACCTGAACATCCTTTGAAAACTTCGTAGCTTGACGCCACACTTAGCGGGAGAGGTCTACTCCAACCATAAAGCCCCGAGCGGAAATGTCAACATGATGGGCCACGGCCTCCAGCAGGTCTTGAGCCAGCACTCTGCTATCGGATAAGCCGCCTTTAAAATCTTCGAGCCTGTCAGGAGGAATACATTCCTGAAACTCAGGAGGAGATTTCCTTCCACAGAATCAGATTTGCAGCTGCCAGGATGACCTCGGTATTCGCCTGTTGCAGTTGGAGAGCTGAATTGGAAAATGCTTTTTTCCCAATGGCATCAAGAAGCTTGTCTTCCTTGAAAAGGCTTGAGACGCAGATGTAGAGATTGTCGAGGACGGCTTAGACTGGAGCGTAGCTGCTGCCACCACAGTTGATGAGGGGAGTGGACATGCCATCAAGGGTAAGTCTTCTGATGAGTGTAGCTTGTAGCGAGTGTACATTTTCCTGTTCAGGTGCTGCCCAGAATGGGGTTTTTGCCAGACCTTGCATGCTTCAGCTAGCACATCCTTTTGAAGGAAAATGCCTGTGCGCTTCTGTGTCGAAAGAGGAAAGCCTCCTGAAAGTACACCTTCTTGTGGAGCGGTAGGCTCGGGTATCGGAATATCTAGCAATGCCATAATATCCACAACTTGGTCATGAAAGGCTCTGACAAAGTGGGGTGGGTCCTCACTATCCTGGTCCACTTGATCTTCATCCAATGCAGTGGGAACAGAAACTTGATCCGCAGCACGTGGCACCTCAGACCCCGTGGGCAGTCCTCACTGCACAACAGGAGTCCTAAATATAGGTGAAAGTGGAGGCAGCAGTGAAAGTGGAGGAGGAGGCCCCACCGGAAGTGGAGGAGGGGGTGGCACTACCAAAACCTACTGAGGAGTAGGAAACATTTCTTTGGATAGATCCTTAAAGTATGCCTTCATCGGGTCAGACTGACTAAGGGCCTGAAAATTGCCAAAAAAATACGTACTCACAGAAGTGGGTAGAGGCCGCTCTGAAGGAGCATACGCCCAGGATTGCAAAGAGGCTGGTTTTCCAGGATGGTCCTCCACCAGCTAGATCCACGTATAATAAGGGTGTGGATGTAGGATGGAGCGAGCATGTGTATGGCAGTAAAAAATGGCACGCCAATCCATTGGAGGGTGGAACAGATTCCTATTCTGCATATTACGTGGAAAAGGCTGGTATGCCCCAACACAGTCCCCTTGGTACCAGTTCTAATGTATTCAGTGTTTTTATTCTACAAAAAATGTAATGTAATCTGTAAAAAGTCATTTGACTAACTACAATAAATAATAATATAACGGCAAAGAAAAAACAAGAACTGAGTCTTCATAATATGGAGAATACGGACACACCATTTGAATGCCCCCGAGTTTGGTTGGAACAATTGACAGAGAGAGATCAACTGGTCTGAGACACGCAATACTGAACATCACAAAAGAAATTCCCGACCTCTACCTGCTCTCAACCCATGACAATGATTACATTGACTTTCCACATGGTGATTGCACCAACATCATCGAAATAGGTCTAAAGACTCAACTGGGGGCAGCAAATGTGCTGTTGGCAGCTGAGCCTGATTTTCAGAACTTGTGTTATGAAATATCGAATAGGAAACCCAATGAAAAAAAAAAGATCTTAAGGTAGGGGAGTAATACTAGATGGGGAGGGCAAGAAACTCAAGATCCATCCAAACCTGTAGAGAAATGTGTAAAAAGTAGGGGAAGAGATGGGGTTCAGATTATTCAATCTGGTGGTCTGTTTGATTCTGAAAGCAAAGTCTGGTCGCTGTTACCCAATATACTGTCCCAAGTTTTCCAGGAACTGGGGGAGACAAATGTGTTACTTAAGCCAATAGACAGATTAACATGAAAATCTGGAACAAAAGGGGACACAGTAGTTTCACAAATGATTGAACAGGAATAGAAATATTTGGAAAATTCAATCTGATTTTGCTGCAAGAGACATGGTTAATGGTTGGTATTAAAATAGACAGGTTCTGCATACCTGAACAAAAAGAAAACCATCTCAATGGAGGATGTTCCTGGGGGGGCCTGTTAATTGCATCCTGGAACTCAATAATGATTCAATCTCAAGTAAAAACAATGGCATCCTTGCAGCTAAATTACATCATCTGTTCGGGTAAATCTCGAAGTTTGACCGTAGTAAATCTCTACTGAAACCCCTTGTGTTTTAGCTTGGAAATCTTCTTGGAAAGTCTCTGAAATATTCTTGGAGACCATCTCCTCAGGGGGGGATCCACAATCGTAATAATGGCAGATGGCTTGAATTCATATTGTCCAATAACAAATCCATCTATATATAAAATTGTAAATGCTTCGGAAAATGGAAAAAAATGAATGACCTTCTTTAGTGAGTGGGATCTGGTACTGGGAAGTGGAAATACCAAAGAGGATCTTATCCTAATGCTCATATGGAAAAGTAGTCAGTCGTGTTCCATCATAGACTATATAATATTCTCAAGGGACATCTTTGAGCTATGTGCAAGTGTGGAGATTACAACAACCACAAACATCGACCATAATATGATAACTGCGGGAATCAAGGTGAGGGGTGGGCAAAAGCACCTGGTGTTGAACCAGGGGGGAAAACAGATTGTCGAAGTTCAGAGGGGGTGGCCATATGCTAAATAAAAATCTGAGTAAGACGGTGAGCTCCATGTCGCAGTTGCAACTCGATTCAGCCTGTTCCCTGGTAAATTTCAGAGATTTTACCTGGGATCTAGATAAACATTTAGCCATCGGGAATAAAATGAGCACTGCTCATGAATAGCCTTTCAACCATTACACGTGGATTTAGAAAAGGGAGCCACGTAAAAACATCAGAGCTCTCAGGGAAAAGAAGAAACCTATGTTTATAGAAAGTGGATAGAGCTAATGGATTCATAAAACAACAAAGATAGGGGGAATTGATTTTGAGTACCCTAGTAGCAAATAATGTGTAACTTCTGGGCATTAGTTAACAAGGACAGAGTCAATTGCAATGCCAAAGTAATTGTGGAATAGAGGATGTCTGGTGAAAATATTTCCAACAATTATATAAAAACATGGAGGAGATAAAGTAGCAGGGTCTGTAAGGGAGACCTGGTCATTAAATCTATCCAGAGAGGTCATGGAACAACTAATAAAGAACACCTCAAAATCGAGAGTAGCTTGGCTGAATGGCCTATCGAATACAATTTTTAAATCAGATATAGCTCTTTGGTCACAAGTCCTGGCTCTGTTCAAGATTGTGATTCACTTGAAATGCTGCCCGAGGAGTTGGAGAACTGCAATAATAATTCCAATATATAATAATGGCGACCCTGCCAATTTTCACCCAATTGTCCTTCTATGCGCCTATAGCAAGTTGTTTGCCAATGCAGTTCCTAGAGTAGGAACAGTCGCCTGAGAGCCATGGCATATAAGAGAAATCACAGATAGGCTTCCGGAAAGGCATGTCCGCATCACTGAATTACCTGATTGTAAACATCTTCTGTGAGAGCTTGGAAAACAGATAATATACCCCTTGTGGTGCCTTGATATAGTTATCTGAACTATTTGACACCATTAATAGAAGTCGTCTTTGGAGTAAGTTAAGATTTTGAGGGATTCCACCGGGCCTGTTAGCAATAATAATCCATCTCCATAAAGTCAGATTAGATGATGAGGGCCACTTATCCAAGCCCATAGAGACAGAGAGAGGTGTGAGTCAGAGGTGCATTCTTGCCTCCTGCCTCTTTAACCTCTATTTGGCAGACCTGAGTATAGCTCTACAGGGTCTGGGGTAAGCGAGTCCCAAAGTGGGTAAGCATGCAGTATGCTGGATCACATATGCAGACAACATCATATTACTGGACGACATGCTGCGCAAACTCCAATGCCTATTAACTGCGCTGGGGCTATATGCCGAAATGAAATCCAGCAAAGTCAAATATTATGTGGTTCAGCAATTCTACCAGAAAGGCAGTTGGTGCTAAATGGACCATCAATGCACAACAAATAAACCAGTTCAAAATAGTCACGTACTTGGGATTCAAACTCTGTTCACACCCAAATATAGCTAACGTAGAGAGCAGACTAAGGGGGAAAATTGACAAATCCTTCCGTCAGATGAAGATATTAAAGGTAAGTATTGTAGATTCTCTATCATCCCTTTAATAAAGTTTTATAAGGGTAAAGGAATACCAACGCTGTTATACGGGATGGATGTAGGGGCCGGTTGGAAGGAATACTGTGGAGTAAAGTATTCGGCCTCCCACAGTCACTTCCGATCGCCACGTTAAGGTATGACTGAGATTGAGCTTGCTTAATGCTAGCATAGAAATTAACAGAAATAAATATCTGGCAGCAGCTAAAGTGCATAAAGATGCTATTACATCGGCCAAGAAAATGGCCTTTGATCAAAGGATAAAAAGTGCCAAATCAAATACTAAAGAATTGTTTAAAATCTGAGTTAACTGGAAAAGCCGATTCCATCGGTTATTATGACCAGTAAAGATAAAGAATGCTGTGACTCGACTCAAAAAATAAAAAAGATCCAGAATGACATGAAGGCGAAATGGGACGTACATGGTAAATTTATCTAGCTGGATACCCATCAGGAAGGCGAAGTGAGTGTCCCCCCTTTGAGTTTGTACCAGTCTCTGAAAACAAAATGTTTTTGATAAAACAGTTGCGTCCCACTTTTTGTAAGAGTGATATTCATTCCACAAGGCTGGTGAAAGTGTGCTGCTCAACTGAGTCCGCTCATAATGACATTTGTGGACCTGTCCTTCAAGAAGGGATTGGTGCCAAATTCTATTAAACAGACATGGATTTCGCCTTTATTAAAGAAATCCTCCCTGGACCCCAAAATACTGACTAATTATAGGCCCATCTCCAATGTGCCTTTTTTACCAAAAATTCTGGATTGTGCTGCATACGCACAGGCTCAGAGCTATCTGGAGAAGTACCACATCCTGAATAAAAGGCAGTCAGGTTTCCAGAAGACTCATAGTACAGAATCCGCCTTGCTGGATCTCAAGGCAAACATGCTGGAAAATATAGAAGGAGGTGGGACAGCGCTCTTGCTGCTTATCGATCTTTCTGCAGCTTTCGATTTAGTGGACCATGCAATACTAGGGTCCAGGCTCAAACATGGCACGCACTTCTCTATATCTGCAGCTAAATGGATCGAGTCCTTTTTGTCTTATCGGATGGCCAGAGTCTTTATTGATGACCAAAAAGCAGATGAATATGAAATAGATTGTGGAGTTCCCTAGGGGTCATGTCTGTCCCCTGCTTTATTGAATCTGTTTACAGCTCCACTCTTTAAATTACTAAGTGACAGGGGGATTCTTTTCACAAACTACGCTGATGACACTCAGTGCCTAATCCCTCTGTCAGGAAAACATACTGAGGACTCTGAGACAATCAACAGTGTGTATGCCATAATCCAGACCTGGAGGATGGAGAAAGGGTTGGCCTTGGATCACTGGAAAACCAAAATTATGATTGTGGACACAGCGTGTCGCCTGAAGAAGCTAGGGCCGGATTCTAATGAATTCTGCATGTGTTATTCCCCCCTTGCAGAAGGTGAAGACCTTGGGCATGGAGATTGACCAAGAGTTTAACATGAAGGCTCATGTTATATTTCTAGTGTCATCCACTTCTTACTACCTCAAACTGTTGGTACAAATGAGGCCGTACTTGTCGCAGGACAATCAAGCAACAATCGCAAGGGCAATTATCGGAGCTAAATTAGATTATGGCTCCAGCCTGTTACATGGTATAGGTGAAGGAGACATGGTCTCCAGATAACACAAAATAATGCAGTAAGAGCAGTCATGGGATTGAAAAGGAGTGACCATGTCGCCGTAGCTAGGAAAGCATTACACTGGCTTCCTATGGCCAGCAGGATACCTTTTGAACTAATTTGTATTACTCACAAATGTCTTTTTGGATTAAGCCCGGCTTATCTAACTAGCAACATCTCCTGGCTACCCATCCGAAGAACATTGAGATTTTATTATTTGGGTCTTCTACAAACGCCTCGGGCCAAACTTGGCTTAGTGGCACAGGGATCTTTTCGCTTCATAGCACCAAGAATCTGGAATGCTCTTCCTCCAGACTTGAGATTGTGCCAATCCTTGGAAGCTTTTAAAGCTGGATTTAAGACACTTCTGTTCTGCTAAGGTGGGACTTTATCTCTGACTTGATGAGAATCTGTTTCTCGGTCTTCTGTTTCTCCTGATTTAGGACTTTGGTTTTCATGTTTTTGTATTGTATGTTGTTGTTGACTCCACTATGCCTCGGGCCTGTCTTCGGCACCATATAAATAAATATAAATAGAGTGGAAACTGTTTCAATCCTTTATGGTTCCCTTTAAAAGCACTCTATATGATGATGTAAAATCCATGTAGCTAGAGGACACTAGTCTTTTTATAAACAAATCAGAGCACAAGGCGAAGGCATGTTTAGGTTACTTATCAAGAACAATTGAGAAGTTAATTGATAAAGCAGGGAATGTAAAGAGAGCTAAAAAGTCCATGACTGCTTCTCTGTTCTGGATAAACCACTGGGTCTTCTGCCCTTATACTGGTTCCAGATGGAGATGCGTGTTCCTGAGATTCTGCAAAAATGTAATACCAACAGGTGAAATCTTGGCAACTCGGGCGAAGGACCTGGACGCAGGTGTGATATGTTCGCTAGGTAAGGAAGAAACTAGACAAATATTACACTATATCCTGATTAAATGTCCGGTGGTCCTAGAAAGAAGGGTTCTGAACTTCGAACAATTTGTACATAAAACAGAATGGCAGAACACTGAAGACTTTTGGTAAAGACTGTCCTCGGATCATGAATCCTTTTTAAGTCTGGAATGGTTTAGGTTTTTAATATGGAGACTAATTGTATAAAATTGCATGCCCCGAGGCTTGGTTAGGATGATTGATCGATTTTACTTTTACTGTTTTTTGGTAAATATGTGAAAAGTCATATCTGACTGGTACACAATAAAACTTTTTTTTAAGTGTGCGAATAAAGAGAAAAGAATAATTGTGCAAGACAAAAACTAGGAGAAGGATTAAGTTATTTACCTGTAACTCCTGTTCTCCAGCATTGGCATCTTACATGGATTCACATGCTCATGAATCTTCCCCACCGTCAGGCTGAGAATCCTCAGTAATATTGAAGCAGTTTTGCTTTAAAGCTAAAACTGCTTGTAGATTCTATAGCCTATTGCTGTCACTTTGGTGCACCTTAGCCAATGATATTCACCCTTGTTAGCTCCACCGTTGGTGGCCATCTACAGATTTGGTTGTGTATGTAAACTGGCAGTGTGAACGAAGAAGACTTGCATTGTTGTGTTGTATCCACTTGTCTCACTCTCCTGCCAAGTATAGAACTCTCTGTCCTCTTCTTCAGGGTCCCAGACCCTCTTTCTCTTGGCTGCGGGTCCCAGACTCACACTGTTGCATTGCATCTGCTTGGTTCCTTCTCCTGCTAAGTATACAACTGTCTCATTTACTTCAGGGTCCCAGACCCTCTTTCTCTTGAGTGTGGGTCCCAGACTCACACTGTTGCGTTATATCTGCTTGGTTCACTCTCCTGCTAAGTATACAACTGTCTCTCATTCGTTTCAGGGTCCCAGACCCTTTCCTTCCAGTTTCTGAGCTCACCCCAATGCTCCCCTGGACCTCTTACAGCTCCCGAGTAAGCCGCATACCTGTTTGATTCCTTTATGGTGGTACCGGCTGATCCCGGGCAGCTGCATTGCTTCTCAAGGCTCTGGAAGCATTCTGGCATGCAGCAGGTTCTGCAGTGGCTCTGCCGGCTGATGCCTTGTGCATTCTTTCTCTTCTGCGCTTCGTCTTGTGTCAGCTGATTCCATGCACGGCTCCCGCTGCGCCGCTTCGAGGGACTGCTCTCCCTTCCTCATGTCTCACCTGCGCCTCTATTTGCAATTGAGTTTGAACCTGGACTTTCGAACTCCGGCATATGGTTCCCCTCACCATCTTCTGTGTCACAGAACCATCCTTAAAGCTATATGCAGGAGACTTTGCAGTATCTGGTTTTTCAGTGTTGTCATATAGGTTTGATTGACTGACTTGACAACATAATATATTTGTTCCATCCTGGGAGGGAAAGGAGAATTTAGAGTTGGAGAAGGCGTTGCATATAGCAAAGCGGGGTGAAACTGCATTCTCTGGTGATGGCGGTCCCCAATCCCATCGGGGGATTCCATCCCCATGTGATCCTCCATCGGTGCACCACCCCCAGAGTGATTATTGTAGTGGGGACACACCACCCTACCCCTATGGGAAAGGTCTCCACTTAGGGGAGAAGAGAAACCCTCACATTTGTCAAAAAGTTAGAGTGAGTTCTTAACATCACCTTATCCCTGTGAATGACAACATAGGTTTCTAATGCAGACTGTGCTTGAATCTCACTAATCATTCTAGCAGAAGTTATGGCCACTAAGAATGCTCTCTTCCATGACACCAGTTTTATATCTGCTGCCAACATAGGCACGAACAGCCTATGTGAAATTGACACCTACATGTCAAACTACATCAAGATTCCCATATGGTGAGAGGCTTAGCCACTGTAAATATGGGGCAAGACCTCAACGTTTCTTTTTATAACAGGGTTTGACGTAGATATATTGAATTCTGGACAATTGATATAAGCTCGTATTGCTGATAAGTATGTGCAACAAGAATGGACACTCTTGCCTGTCGAAGCCAGATGAGATAGGAATGATAGTACGTTATCCAATGAAGGATGAAGAGGATTAAGTGCATGCTCTAGCATCCAGAAACAGAACCAGATCCACTTACTCTTATATTGGGACCATGAGCGTAGGAAATGGGGGGGACAAGCCAGATAACCCCCCCCCCACACTATTTTAAGCAGGGGTTAATCAATATGATGTATCCCGTCCCCCAGAATCTGGAGCAACTGAAAAGAAATGCTGTTCATTTTTCCAATTGGGAAGCATGGCCTTCAGTTTAGAAACCTGCCTTTCTTTTCACAAGTGCTAGAAATGTAAACAGACCATGCGTTCCTTCCTTTGAATTGTCCATTACGGTCACTGTTCTGTGGAGTAGGGGTAAGTGGGCGCATAGCTGGATGTCACACCCTCTGCCACCTTCCTGTCAGAGGCTGGAGGCCAAATCAGAGAAATCAAAGGCATTCTTCAGAGCATCCCTTCAAAGACGATGACAAGATGTTTATGTTAAGCCCACAAAGCAACTAAGTAATTTATATTGTATGATTAAGAGTTTAAAAGATATTAATATTCAAATAGAATGGCTGTAATTTTGTAATGTATTAAAAGAAAAGCCATTTAACCCCTCCTCGCCCCTACCACATCCAGTGGTCTGTGACAAAAGTACACACGGGGGGCATCTTTGGAGTGACAAATGATTTCAGATTGGCCTAAATTGCTTTAATTAGATCTTGCAAGGTGAGACTTGCTCTCCTGTTAAACACATACAGGTTATTTTCTGTATGTGATGGTTTGGAGAGAAGACCTGTGTTTTTGTACTAGCAGGATACAAAAACAGCACTTTGAGAAAGAGGGTGCATTATTAGCAAGTCATGCTGAGGGCCTTACTAAAAATATGTTGCAAAAACAATATTTCACAGTTTGCCACAGAGAGAAGATGTGACCATTGTTACCAGAAAACACATTTTTTACAAGAGAGGTAACGTTTCCTAACCATTTTGGTTGGGAGCGCATCATTTCCTATGCAAATCACAACCCAGGTACAGAATGAAAGAACAGATAAAAGAAGGATGCTTGAGTAAGACATAATTTACCACCTGAAAAAGAGAAGGTCTTGGCTGAGCTTCAGTTTCCCAACCTGGACGTGAAGGAGTTTTTCAGTACCCAGTCCTGGAAACGCTACTTCTTGGTCCCATTTCCTACTGGACCTACTTGATTGCCCAAGGAGGAGAGCTGCTGTCTGCAGACTTTGCCACTCACCCCAGACGAGGGATGTGTCAGAGCCTCTACATTTTTTTCAGCTGAAATGTGCCATGGAGCTTTGGGGGCCTGGAGCAGGTGCCCCGCGTTGAAAGTCACATGAAGAAGAAAGAAAAACGTTTCATTTGAGACATTAAATGTGTGCAGCATGCACATTGTAGACAATCACCTCCTTCTGGCAGTCTCTAGGAATGTTCCTAGCACCTTGTTGCTTTTTTATTCAGAATTTCCCATCATTAGCATGCTGCTGCCAAAGAGCAATTCATAGCTTTCAGGAGACATTTAGTGTTTCAGCCCGCTGCTGCCTGCCTTTCTTGTGATACTATGCAGCTTTTAACCACCTCGCTACATTATTTTAACTTGCTTGCACCTCTGACTGTTTTTACCAGTTGTAAGACAAATGGATCTCCCAAACATTATGCTGAAAATCCACACCAGTCTTCATACATCTTCAGCTTCCCTACCCCAGACCAACCTGCCAGACTGACCCAAATTCTAAAGAACCCAGCTTTCCTACTATGTTCATAAACATATATAAATACGCTCAGTAAATGTGTGATTGGGAAATTTTGCTTGACATTTACTACATTGGCATGAGGTAGGTGGTAAAATAGCATAGTGGGTTCATGCACCAGCTGCACCCCATATCATCAAAAGGCACCTCAGTCTTTCATTGTACTGAAAGCGATCAAATTAGTGCCATTGAGTGAGTCTTAGAAACATTTGTTGAGTGCTAAGAAGCTGCATGAGTGTGTCAGGAAGTGAAAAACGATGGCCCTCATTCCAACGTTGCCGGTCTGCAAACAATGGTGCCAGTAAGCTTACCAGCACCATTGTTTCCGGACCGACAAAGTACAAGTCTGCCTGGCGGGTGCCCTCCCGCCCGGCAGGTCTGACCGTTATTAACAGTGTCAGTGCTTCCGTGATCCCCACTCCCATAGAGACCTATGGGACTCTATGGGAGTGATGATCAACATTTTACCGGCATCTGATTTACCAGACCGCCAGGGTTGTAATGTCTGGGTGTTTCCGGCAAATCAAGTGCTGGTAAATCATTACGGTCCAGCGGCTACCTGCTGGTTTTACCGGCACGGTTACCGCCAGACCTGTTTTGAGTGCTAATGTCTTTTTTGAATTGTGGGGTTAAAATACAGCCCCTGAAACCCAGAAATAAAGGCGCCAGAGTGATTTGTGGAGTCCCATTGAAATCTAAAACCAGCACAGAAATGGTGATGTCAGCCATGAATGAGGCCTATTGAACCAAAAACAGCCCTAAATCTAACAGGAAGGAACGTGGGCTTAAATCTCAAAAGTGCGGAGCTATGCACAATGCATTTCAGCAAGGAAAAGAAAGACATGTGGCTGACAATGCTGTTTTCCTAAATCCGTGGAAAGCTACACTTTCTACTTATATAGACAGATAGCAGCGTGTACAATTATCTGTAATACTAGATTATGATCCTGAAATCTCAAGTGAAACCAAGCTTATTGCATTTATAAAAAATAAAATAACTTCCTTTTTCCCCATCCTAAATAACAGTATGCATAGAGAATGACCTACTTGGTTTCAAGGTGAACATGGTTTTCTCAAATAACTGCCCTATGTATGGACAATCCAGAAGTGACACTCATGTCTTTTGCAACTGTGACATTAAAGAAGTACATTACACATGGATATAAGGCCCAGGTGCCTTATAAAATGTTTCATGAGAATTGCTTTGTATATGAGTTAAAACCCATTTCTTACCGAATTACACATGCAGGTGAGCATTTCTCCTGAAATGAAAGTTTAACCTCAAAGACCTTTCCTCTGCTTGTCCCAGAGAGGGAGGTCTGGCTGTCAACAATCAATCAGGTCCATTGCTTAAAAAGACAAAGAAATACACTACCATTGATGTAAATCATGGTGGAAATAGATAAGGATGTGCCTGTTTTTTCAGCAGAAGTGACCTTGAAGTCACAACGCCCATAAAATGTGCATTAACGCTATAGCCAGGAACATTGGGAGGCCAAGGAGGGATATGGTAAGATGAACATGAGCCATCATCTGGCTGGTCACATATTTAGGGGGAAATGAAACTTGGGAAGAAAAAGTGGGAGCCAGAGTGAGCGAGGCATGTGAGGCTGGAGTTTAGTTAATAGAAAAATGCATTGCATTGCATAAAAAGGGCAGTGTATAAGCCACAACGCCCATTCCAGACTTTTATTAAAGGTGACAGCAATCCCCTTTGAACCATGCCAAAACGATGTTTGTGTGATAAACATAACAGAAGTTATTAAGGAAAATTTGATTTGGGCCATCCCATGATTCCGATGGTTTTGAAAGTTGGTGTGAGGGTGAAGGATAAAATTAACATGGGAACTATGAAGTATATTTTTCACTGATGCGGCTCCTGGGCAGACGAAGAAAAAATGTATATATGCATAGGAAGGGCATGCCGACTTCGGATTGGCATCATCTGATTTGCCTTAAAATGTAGTTCTTAAAAATATATCCATACATGTACAAATTTGAAAAATTAGGGTACTTGCCATGTTGATAGATTTTCAGAGTTTAAACAAGCCAAACCCACATGTCAGTTTGGGATGACAAAGCTTTCTCCTCCCTCAGCTTTCCTAACTCACACCCCTCAACTCCTTGTCCTATTAGCACACAGGTGGGATGGAGAGAACCAACCAATCCCTTCCGCAGGTATCATGACAAGTTTTGATGTCATTTGCCCTATAAGTAGACACATTTGAATCAGAACTGGGCTTTTTCACTTTATTCCGGCAGGTGACATGCTGCTGAACTCTTGCGAGAAACAACCAAGCAGAGAGGCCCCAAATCCAGCATTGGAGACAAGGACCAGGAGACATAGAAGCTGACTGGGACCCCTTGGAGGAGCCAGAGGGGGCTATCCTTGGCTGGCACCCTTGCTTTTCCAGAGGTGCTGTGCTGTTACCTGATGCCCACTACAAGGCCTCTCCTGGAAGAAAGACTATCCCAAAGCCATAGACTGTGTAGGCCCTGCATTTCTCAAGTATTGTTCTAGTTATTTCCCCACAGCAAAATATCCTGTTTGTCTGTGCAGATCCTTAGCATATTTAATTAAAGTAAATTAATTCATTCCCCTATAGAAATCACGGGATGCGTTTTGTTAGCATTTGAAACTAACAATCTCCTACCAGTGTATTTTGAGCTGGTATAGACAAGGATTTGCCAAAAGAATTAATCCTAAAACCCTGTTTCCATGTGAGTGTGCAGCATGCAAAACAAAATTCACCATTGATCCCCTTCATTTTAAATCAGAAGTGCGAAGCCTTGCATTTCCTTTGCATGTGTGGTGGGAAAAACAAAATTGCCCCTTTGTTCCTATTGTGCTCTGATCCAAAACACAAAGCCCTGCCTGTTATTTTTAGATGTGGCAAAACAAATGTTCCCATTGCTTTACTTTCCCTCATATTGCATCTGTGGTAATAAGTGATTTTTCCCCTTGAATCCCTGTTCCAAAGAGTGCATTTCTATCAGAACCCAAAACGATGTTCCCATTGTGTTCCCACTCTCTGCGACTGGCCTTCAATTCAGAGGGGTCAAGTCTAATTGTTGTTTGGAGGGTGCGGGTTGCTGGGAGAAAAAAAGTATTATAACCAAATCAACAATCACTGTGTTACTGGAATTATTATTTTTCTGTATTTGTTGGTGATTTGAAAAGAAAGCTGCAGGAAATTGTGACCGCATATCTCAGTATTATCTCTCTGCTGGTGCTATTACGGAAGTCATTTTTGTTCTTGTGTTGCCACAGCATTGGTGGCTGATGTTAGTCTGTTTGTCAAATTTGATTTAAATAAATTTAATAAATATATATTCTTTCAACACACCGGCCTGGTTCCTAGTCCATTGTGCCACCGGATATTTGTTGAGGTTGGTTGCGAGACGGTTTGGAGACCTTACCAAATTGAACTTGAATCAAAATCATAGTGATTTGTTGTGCGCCACCTTGATTGGTGGAAAAGGAACTCCCCGAGTTGAGTCTGACTGCGTAATAAACCGCAACACCGGCACCGAAGACTGCAGTTGTGGTACTGCTGATAGGCTCGGAGAGTCTGAGTATAGTTCCCTATATCACGACTCCATTTCTTGCTGACTGCAAATACCGAATGTGGATTTTTCCAAAGGTTCTTGGCATTAGCTAGTAAATCCTTCTGTAAGGGGATTCCAGATGTGTACGTTTCAGTAATTGACAGAACTCCAGACAACACACCAACTTCTCCATCAGGTTTTTCTGAAGAGGAACACCTAGGAACTCCTTAACCCCAATCATCCAGTTGTGAAAAGCTCTAGCGGACAAGGAAATATCTTCTTCAACCTCTTCTCTGTCGTCATCATTGTCCGCTGGATTGATCAGAGTCATACCTTTGTAATGTCTGCAGTCAACGGAATGGTCCCCTGAATCGCTTCCGCACTAGGAAGAAGCACCTTAAAATGTTCAGAAAGTGAAACAGCTGAACATAGGCTCTTGGATGTGGCAAGTCTGAATTAGGCGTTGGAGCCTTCAGAGTTGGAATGGCTTGAGGGATGACTTCCCTTATTAAGTCCTTAAAATAACCCTTTGTGTGGTCTCAATGCATTATTCTTTGAAACTTTTCAAAGAATTTATCCTCAGAAGAGGTCGAAGGAGTGCAGCCAAGGGTGTCCAAGGGGCTGGTGAGAAGGGTGCTGGGAACCAAGACGGTTTCCTGACTGGAGGACCCACAAATCTGAGGCAAGATGTTTGCACTGGGTAAGAAGTCAATCAAGTTGTCATTGGTGACTATTAAAGCCTTATAAAATCATCCCTATTCACAGTGGGGGTGAGCAGGATTTGGTGAAGTACCGAGCACACCAAGTGCATAGACTCCAGTAAAGTAACCCCTGATATTTCTTCCACTGCCGGTGACACTGAGGCCGAAGGAGGTTTTTGTTTTCCATGCTCCTTAGCCATCATTTGTAGAAGTGGCACACCTTGAAAAGGTTGTGAGGGTGCCCACAGGTTGGGATTGTAGTATGGGCTTTTATTTGTGGTGAGCCGGAGATGCAGGGAGCTTGGCTCAATGCAGAGCTCTTCTTTTTCAGAGAACTTTGTGGGTGCTCGGCGGCGCAGCCTGGTGAGCGGAGGTAAACCGAAGACTGCAGTTGTGGTACTGCTGATAGGCTCGGAGAGTCTGAGTATAGTTCCCTATATCACGACTCCATTTCTTGCTGACTGCAAATACCGAATGTGGATTTTTCCAAAGGTTCTTGGCATTAGCTAGTAAATCCTTCTGTAAGGGGATTCCAGATGTGTACGTTTTAGTAATTGACAGAACTCCAGACAACACACCAACTTCATCAGGTTTTTCTGAAGAGGAACACCTAGGAACTCCTTAACCCCAATCATCCAGTTGTGAAAAGCTCTAGCGGACAAGTAATATCTTCTTCAACCTCTTCTCTGTCGTCATCATTGTCCGCTGGATTGATCAGAGTCATACCTTTGTAATGTCTGCAGTCAACGGAATGGTCCCCTGAATCGCTTCCGCACTAGGAAGAAGCACCTTAAAATGTTCAGAAAGTGAAACAGCTGAACATAGGCTCTTGGATGTGGCAAGTCTGAATTAGGCGTTGGAGCCTTCAGAGTTGGAATGGCTTGAGGGATGACTTCCCTTATTAAGTCCTTAAAATAACCCTTTGTGTGGTCTCAATGCATTATTCTTTGAAACTTTTCAAAGAATTTATCCTCAGAAGAGGTCGAAGGAGTGCAGCCAAGGGTGTCCAAGGGGCTGGTGAGAAGGGTGCTGGGAACCAAGACGGTTTCCTGACTGGAGGACCCACAAATCTGAGGCAAGATGTTTGCACTGGGTAAGAAGTCAATCAAGTTGTCATTGGTGACTATTAAAGCCTTATAAAATCATCCCTATTCACAGTGGGGGTGAGCAGGATTTGGTGAAGTACCGAGCACACCAAGTGCATAGACTCCAGTAAAGTAACCCCTGATATTTCTTCCACTGCCGGTGACACTGAGGCCGAAGGAGGTTTTTGTTTTCCATGCTCCTTAGCCATCATTTGTAGAAGTGGCACACCTTGAAAAGGTTGTGAGGGTGCCCACAGGTTGGGATTGTAGTATGGGCTTTTATTTGTGGTGAGCCGGAGATGCAGGGAGCTTGGCTCAATGCAGAGCTCTTCTTTTTCAGAGAACTTTGTGGGTGCTCGGCGGCGCAGCCTGGTGAGCGGAGGTAAACCTTCAGAGAACTCCCTGTAAGGTCAAAGGCCCTCAGGCCTAGTAGCCTTATGATACTGAGACATCACCTTGGGTCTGGAAGACCCAGTACTAGACCCTAAATGGACCTTGG
This sequence comes from Ambystoma mexicanum, assembly GCF_040938575.1. NCBI lineage: Eukaryota > Metazoa > Chordata > Amphibia > Caudata > Ambystomatidae > Ambystoma > Ambystoma mexicanum. Next base: position 1,229,828,544 of record NC_090932.1, on the reverse strand, counting down.
TGTCACTACTGGTAAAAGCCTGTAAGGCCTTGCTGACTGCTCCAGTCACAGTCCTTAAAAGGACCTCATTATTTGAAGCGCTAGAAGCCGAGACAGCCTCCGAGCGGACCATCGGTGCGAAATAAAGTACTGACGGTAGGCAGAGTCAGCAGGGTGGGACATGCCCATGCTGTGGAGCCTCCAGCGCAACTTACATTTCTTAAAGGGCAAATTACTTTTTTGCTGGGCAAAAGTGTTCTTGTCCTGTCCCCATAGTACATACTCGCCATAAGTATAGAGGAAAGGTGACGGAACGTAAAAGAAAATCTTGTTATCAAGGAATATTTTGTGGTTAAACACTCACCCTAATGCCTTTTAAAAAAAACAAGACATTCTTGTACAGCGTGAATGAAAATCTGCATGACTAAGCATGATTTTTAAGGAGACATAGCCCTTCATCCTGAAGCCGCGTTAGTCAAAGTAGAATGAGTAGGTGTACAGTTTAGACAACTGCAAATAAACTCTCAAACCCACATTTAAAACATATGAAGAGGTGTGAGTTGCTACGACTGGTCACAAACATAGTTTCACATTTTTCAGTAGTTTTACTCGCCAAAGGAGTTAGGTCAACCATCGTCAGGAGATTAGCTAGGGGCAACGCTTTCTGCCATGCAGGGGGTGCTGGTTGCACATTGTGGGCTTTTCATGTAACAGAAGTACATTTGACTTAATGAGAAAATGAACCTCATGGCAGTTAATTAGCCTCTATTATTGCTGTGAATTAACTGCTTCCGTACTCGAAATCCTACACGTTAAGAGAATACATGTACGCCTTTGGATCACGTTCCCCGTTTGGGAGAGTTTAGTCATTTCCGTACTCTTTAGATTCTGAGGTTTAAACAAGTTGAACGTCTGAGCCATTTGCTCATGCCCAGACAACGGAAAGTGGATGCATTTCTTATCCATGTCAAATAGACCCACTTCTCTGAGCAAACGCAGGGATTGGAAATAGTTTTCTTCGCGACATTCAAGGCCTTCCAAAGTACCTAGAAGACAAAGGCCTTGAAACAAGGGAAAAAGCCCAAAAAGGAAAAGGGTTTACAAACAGTCAGACTTCTTGTTTAGACCTCCTGCTAATGCATGCATCACGTGCTTACCGGAGTGACTCTCCATCATCAAGACCCCTATGTTGTGCTATCTCGAGGTTAAAAAACGTGAATTATTGCAAACCCATGCTTTTTTTAGGAAATCTGTATCACCAAGTGAGTAAAGGAAAATAAAAACACCCTAGAATGCTATACACTTTATTTTAAAAAAACACAAGCACCCTTATTATTTTCTTTTTTTTTTAAATTGGAAATTACATTTTTGGAGTGGCTGCTAATATAGTCAAGTACTGTGTGTTGGTGTTTGGGCATACACTCCAGCACATATAGCTGAGGGGAAGTCATGTGCTTCTACAGTCTTTTCTGACTTGCTTCATAATCGCCTTCCATACAGGTATAGACACAGAACATGGAGCAAATAACATTGTCGTTCAATCACGGAAGGACATTTCTTATTTTACATGAACCTAAGAATCAGCCCTCAGTCTGTGGATTTAAGTGGGATGCCACCAAAACCGTGCTTGTGCACAAACGATTCAAAACATGGACAGGGGAATAAAAAATGTAAACAAATCTATGACATTATTGAAG